>NC_090212.1:11422500-12022500 GCF_033026475.1 Channa argus
GTGATGTTTAGGTTATATCCCTCACGCCTCTTGGCCCACTTCTCCTATTCCATTCAGTTTCACAAGCCGCCCTCTGGTCACTTAAGAAACTAAACCTTCTTCTAGCTTCTCTCGGTGTTCTGAAACCTCCGACGGAGCCGAGAGGGTACAACTTCTGCCTGTGAGCCCGGGGAAACAACAGCCAAGCGTTTCAACGGGAGCGCAAGGAACTGACAAAGGTAGAGGAGGAGATTCAATGGGCGCGCAGCAGCCAATGGATAACACCCGCTGGAAACTGTAAGCCAATCAGGATACGTGGAATACGTGACCTCATGATGCCTTTAAAGCTGCTCGTAAACTATCCGATACTCGTTGAGATGAAAGCCACGACTGTGTTAAAGAGGGATGACATTAACTTGGTATTTGTAATGTTTCAGTGTCTCTTAAATTCATTTTGGGTAAAAACTTAGAAGCCCCTTAGTGAAACACAAATACTGCCACTGATGTGGTATATTGTGGTAAATTGCTCATGTGCTGGCGAGTAGCATTTTTGCTGGATCACTTTGTATTTTTGATCAAAGCAAGATAAGAAGGATACATGGCTCGGGGGAGAAAGGGTCTTACAAAGATCAGATGATGACAGGCAAAGTAACATCTAAAAATGTTTCATTAAGTGCACATCATTTTTGGAAATGCATGGTCTTGTCCAGTCCTAAGGTCAGATGTACGTGTTTTACTCAGTAGTGAAAAACTAAGTTAACTGAGGATTTTTATCCTACAAAAAAAAAAAATTGCAAACAAAAGAAATTCAACGAGACAATGTGGACATGTGTAGATTAAAAGTTTGCAGACAGGCATACTTTGCTTGCCTTAATCATCAGATGTCGGACACTAAATCATATGTACACACTATAGCAAGCTGTTAAACACAACCATAATCGCAATATTCTTTTCAAAACGGTAAACTCTGTAAAGGGTCCCCATCCTAGCCAAACAGTACAATCCTCCCAAGAGACAAATAAGGAATTTCTTCATTATTTCCATAAAAAGATAATAGAATTCTGCATCACATTAATATAACTTCCAGGGAGCTTGATGTTGACTCATGCCTTTTTTCGCACCAACGCACATTGCTATGGAATCTCTGTCTATCCTGGAACAAACGGCTGAACTATCAAAATCATCCATATGCTCTTCACACATATTTACACTTTGTTACTAAAATCTGAATTTCAGGTGCTTGATTCAGATATTTTCGCTATTATCAGCTGCTCTTTCCTTTTCAATGTTCTCAGTTTTTCCCCTTTTAATGAAAACTTTATTGAATAGCTGTTTTTAAGCACTTTAGATTAATTTTTAAACTAGCATTTTGTCCCAAAACAATTAATGGATTAAATTAATAATCAGATCTTTGACATTTTTCAGTCTGGTTTTTGCTTTCCACACAGCACCAAGACTGCTCTTGCCAGGTATAAAAATGATTAATTGCTTGCAGGAATTCTGAAATATACTCTATTCCTTTTATCTCTTTGACCACTTGGCATATGTCATCATAGACATCAATGACTTAATCAGCTGTCTGAAAAACTATGTTGCTATTAGTAGTGTGGCTCCCTCTCTGTTATATTTGGAAATGCCTCCTCTTCACATGCATGTCAATTTTGTGACATCCCCCGGGGTTTTATTTGGGTCCCTCTTTATTGACATGCTGCAGACACAACATTGATTTTTAATGTTACATAGGCAATATGGTTTTGGAAGTATGCAGGAATGTTGAACTGTATGTTGTGAATAAAAGCCTTATACTGTACTATTGATCTGTCATCTGTTATGTCTTGCCTTAGAGAAATTAATTACAAATACACAGCTCAACTTCCAAAACCAGCTAGCACACACTAAATGTTTGTCAAGGCGCTTGGTAGAAGATAGTTATTGAACATTGTTTGTTAATGTGAGACAAGTTCTCTAAATATATTTTGGGAAATCCTGTGTAGGCGCTATGAACCCTGAATATTTCGTACAACACCTAAATGCAACATCTTGATCCATTAGCACTAGTAGGTCATTTCTTCAGGTCGACTTAGGCAAAGCAACTGAATGTCAAAATGATGCAGTGTGTAGTGTGATGTGATTTTGTAAATATTGTCGTGTTATTTTGATGTTGGATTGTAAAATTATATTTTAACAATGACCTAAACATTTGAGGCTCCATGTTCAGAAGAAGGAAAAGAACAAACATTGAAATCACAATATTTGCGCTATTTGCAGAACATGTTCCACTGTGGCGACCCCTGAAGGGACAAGTCAAAAGCTGTTGATCTTTTGCATTTTTTTAAAACAGGGACTGTAGAAACAGAGGCTAGAATAGTTTCAATACTGTTTATAATTGTCTTGTAAGAAGGCATTTTTGCATATGATCAGTTGTGATATGATATGTGAAGCTGAGTGGAGAGGATGCTTGTTACACAGCTAATGTGCAAAGGAAACTTCAGTAAGATCAGCTGTGATGCTGGTAATGAACCCTGAAAGTGTGCTATCATAATGTACAAAATCAACAATATAATTAAATTAGTGATTATGTAACGACTTTCAACTTTGCATCTGTGTCTGCTCAAGAGTATGCACGGAAGTAGGTTTTACTTTAAGAATGCAGCATGTGGGAATACGTTTAGTTGGTTTTTGTGGGCCTCAGCCAAGAATTAAAATGGATTAAAAAATGCTGAATGCTCTCAAAATCCTGTTGGGAAGAAAGGCAAAGCAGGAAGAAAACATTCATTAGGCACCAACTGAAACTTGTGAGGATTCTTTCTCATGCTTACATTTTTGTCAGGAGGAGATTTAAAAAAACAACAGCGTGTGCTCCCAAAACACTTGCTTTTCCTAGGTTTTGGAAGAAAAAAAATTGCTGATGTTTCCGAGCTCATTCAGGCCTGGCAGGACAAATACCGGTATAAATAGTATGGCAGCGGCCGAGGAAAAACCCTGGGCACCCTTTAAATCACAAAGTGGGCAGTGTTCACACATTCTTTCGGCACTGCAGCGTCTCCTGGCAAGTTCCTAAATGAAGATCCCAAGACCCAGGCTGACCCTGACTGGCTACCCAGACTTCAGTTCCCTTATGAAATGAATACACACACTCCCAGCAAACATCTGCTATCCAGAAATACAGCCTCTCACTCAGTGAGGCGCAGAACCACACAACACCATCTCTTTTCTTCACCACTATGACCTGTGTTTGTATTTTATTGTACCATCTGCCTGTCTAAATGCAGGTTTTATGCATTTAATGAAAACATCCAGCTAAAATAAGTAAGTAACAAGTCAGTTTGGTAGAAGTTGGATCTGCTTCTATTACAAACTTTGTGTTTGAACATCGTCAAATGTTTAAGTGAGCCACTAAAGTGAAAATGTCCATATTCATCACAGATAATGTCTCAGTTTCACAAAACCAAACACATCCAGGTATCTGCAGACAACAAAGACAAAGCAGATGTCATACTGCACACAGATGTTGGAAAACGTGTTTGCAATTTGTATTGTGATTTTAATCTGAAATGAAAAGCACAGGGTGTGTCACTTGACTCATTCTTTGCTTAAATAAGCCACAAACCTTCTTTATATATTTTTTCTGATTTGGAATTTGAATAGTTAGCAGGGACTAGGAACATGTCACAGCAATAAAGAGGATTGAGGTTTCAGTGGGAATCACTTTTTCCTAATTGTGTTGCCATGACATCATGATTGTGTAACAGGTGGGATAACTTCACAATCCAGCTTTCAATGTTTTGAATAAGTGGAATGAATGACTTCTTTGTTTTAAGCAACTTGCAGCTAATTCTAACCGTTCTGCATGTTAAACTTTCCATCACAGAAGTGGATGAAATGGCAAATTCTGGGCCAAGGTCAGGTCTCCAGCTGAAACACTATTCACTCCTAATGCTAGAGGGATGGAGAGAAGAGGGGAAGTGTAGGGCAAAGGAACAAGAGGAGGGGCGTGGAGCTTTAAAGGAGGGGCAGTGAACTGTAACAGATCAAGTCTTTTCTCACAAACATTGAAAGAGGAAACTCAGCAATGTGTTCTGGCAACTTTCTATCAATGGATGCTCTGTCGAGATGGCCTTGTGGAATTTAAAGTAAAAGTGAAACAGTCTAGCACTGACTCACAAATGGGCTTACCACCATGAAGAGATATTTCTGTTGCTAGGCAAATGTGCCCTGGATTTTAGTGACTGCAATGCTACTTCGATTTCTATTATCAGACATGTTCTCACATATTGCAGTCATACGGTGCTAGGAAAACTGAGAGTAGACTGTAGACTGAAGTGTCACTTGAAGTGTGATCATATGGTCAGCAGTTTTTATTATTACATATTGTATTGACATCACCATTGATTCAATGGAAGTGCTTCCATAAGTGATTGTTTGCTAAACTCGTCCCCTAAAAATTAATTGTCTAATTATGTCTTTAAACTAAGAATAGGCACTGCAAGCTTAGGAATCTATATGTCAGCCTCAGCAAAGAGCAAATAAAACATTTAGATTTTGTTTTCATTCCCAGTTCACAGTTGCAGCATAAAATATAGCCAAATGCTAATTACTATTAATGATAATTGTGTTGTCTGTCTGGCATGTCAATCACTTATAGATGCATATTTTATCTATAAGCCAGGTGAAAACACTAATAGGGTCAAAGGCCAAGACTGGAGGCATTGCACATTGTGTGTGCAACAAGGAACATTTAATTAGCCGGTAGAGTCTCGTTCTACTGTCCTTGGTGGCTGGCCACATGAAATTGCCTGTTACAATTTACAATGTGTAATTGTGTTACTAGTTCATCATAGGAATAGTTCACACAAATGAGGTAAATTGATCATTATCACGGTTAAAGCTATTAATAAAACATCAGCTGCATTTCAAAGAGTCTTAGATTGAAACCACTACAGCCCACTACAGCCTATTAACATCCAAATCTAATCCCACACAGACACTTCAACAAGAGGGAAGACCTGTCTGATAAGTTTCATTTAACCTTGCCACCCTGAAGGACACCCAAGGGATAACATTCTGTAAAATAATTGCATGACATTTCTAGCCAGCCCCTACCACACACGCTCATCTGAGTGATGATCATAAAGAGCCAGGGGTCTGCAGCCTTACGATCATCATTATGAGTAAGAGGCTTTCACAGTAATTACTACTCATTTTAGGATTTGGCACCGTGAGCATGAGCGTATACTGTAGTGTCTCTGTGCCTCATTATATCCTGACAGGCAACGTGTCAACTTGCACCATCCTTTCTTGGGTTCCTAGCTGCCATAAATCAAGATGCCTAAACAACTGTTTCACTTTCTCACTTGAATTTTGTAACCCCTTGCGAAAAGTTTCCACGCTGCAAAAGCAGTTTAAGCATGACTCCGTTGTATGCCATAGCATCCTATTTTATTCAGCATCCCATGAGACAGGTATGATGCATCTAGCATGTTCTCTCTGGCTCCTGAAGTAATAAAAGGTTAGTAGCTGCATTCTCCCTCTGTGTATGTTGCTTCTTTGCTGGTCTACAGGTATTGCAAAACACAAGATATTAAAAGTTAAACCACAGAATTAAGCACACTCAAATGTGATAATATTTTCAGACTACTAAGCAGTTCATTAGCAGAGCTGGGTTGGGAATATACAGTTGATCACAATGATAGTGTACAGAATATCACAAGGTCAGTACAGATATTTAGATGCACCCCGAACTTACAAATCTTCATCATAGCATCACAATTAAATATTTATTTCTTCTTTTAATTTAATCTTAATTTCTCTATAACTTCTCTATGAATGAAATGCATAAGATGAAACAACAATTCCGACCACTGTGACACTTACAGTTAGGTGGAAAACAGACATTTGGTAAACTGATAGTGTGCCTCGTTATACAGGAACAATCATACCCGTTGACAGAAGTGAGACCTGGGGAAAGTGTCAGGCAGACTGTAGGTTATGACTGAATCAGCATCTCTGCAGCACCATGCATCCAAATCAACCTCAATGACTCCCTGAGCAACTACAGTTACAGTGCAAATTTCCAGGCTGCAATGCATCTCTTCTGACACCACAACAGATCATTCAAATACTTCTCAGCCATTTGAAGCAGCTGTAAGGTCCAGAATGATGGGATCAGAGTTGGTTGATTAAAGAGTATGAAAATGTGGGTGGATGCTTTCTGCTGTGTTGCCTCAATTAGACAATTAACTTCACAATCTTGTATCCTACAGTAAGCCTCATTTATAGGGTTTGATGGGTTCAAAGAGAACGAGGAGTCAGCGCTACAGTATTTATGCAGTGAATTTCTCTGTAACCTCCTGGAAACTCTAATGGAGAGGCAACGGGTTCAGTCCATGTAACTCAATGATTGTGTCTGTCCCACCCAGAGTCAACAGTTCAGACAGACTGTACGCAGAGTGGAGCTTTCACATCCATCCTGTTCATCTATCTTCCTGACATCATAGAGTGTTAGCCATGTGGAAAAGTAAATTATGGAAAATGTCTCCATGCAGTACAGCAAGTGCAGTATGAATGTAAGCGAGAGAAACTGAAGCATTAATAACACCAGAGGGGACAATTTACATTCACCACAAATTGGTTTCTAAAATTTCCTTGATGGATTACTTAATTTCTTTTATTGGGTTAGCCCATTAACTTCATGACTATCCTCAGCTATGGTAACTGTGTTGAGAAAAGCTAATATTTATCATTATCTGTTCATATTTAGTGAATAAAGCAAAATGAAGAAGAAGAAGAAGAAGAAGAAGAAGAAGAAGAAAACACCAGACAGTACATACCCAATGTTAATTTAAAGGAATATTCTGATAGTTTGTGAAATATACTTATGCACAAAATTACATAAAACCACAATGAGATGATTTTGAATTTAAATTTAGGGGTTAAGCAAACAAAAAGGAGATAGTCTAATGTTAAACACAAATAATGACAAAAATGACAGACTTACGTTTGAGTTTAACATTATGAGCAACGCTGAAAATGCAAAACAATGCAAAAGGAAATTTAAAAAACTATGTAACATAGCGACACTGACAAGAAAAAACTTTTTTAGCTATTTCCCCTGTTTCTAAGCTTCTGCTAAGCTAAATCAACCAGCTGCTAGTGGTAGTAGTACTATGATACTATATTGACATTAACGGTTTGTCATTTGCTTTAACAATAGAACTTTAATTGATTGCTGATTCTGACACATCATGTCAGCATGTAAAATCAGTACAGTGGTGCTCTTGACACTGAATCCACAATTATCATTCAAGAGGAATTTTGATAAGAAATAAATATGTTAACAGAAATCCCTAACTCTTGCTGCACTCTTGTTCTTCCCCTCCCCTGCTGCTTTGGCTATACAAGTCTGCTTTGCATGCTGCCTTGGTTTTCTCAGTGCTGCTAAACTTTGGTGTGGGGACCACAGATTGACTGAGATCAAGGGAAAAATAAAAAAATATAATCAGAAACTGACTACTATATTGCATGTACTTTGTGTATTGTCTGTAAAAGTAAGTAAAAGTTAGAAATGATAGTTTAGACCTTAATTTGCTTTCCCTGTTAGTGCATATAAATCTGTGAATTTATAGCATATTCTCCACAGAGAACCTTGAAAAAGTCAAGCACATTTGTTGTCTCACTCAGATGGCAAAGGTAAGAAAATAAAGGCAGAAAAACAGAAGGAGGAAGGAGTGAGAGACAGTAGTACAAATAAGGTCAGAGTGTCCTGTAAGTGAGGGGAAAATGAAGGATTGCCCCACCCTGCAGCCAACTGTGAGCTGAAAATGAAACAATGAGCTGGGAGAGCTTGTGTTTCTGCCACTGAAATAGATTATGGTTAAGGATTTGACTCCACTCTTTCCAAAATTGATGTGGGGAAAGTGTGGGAGTCTGAGTTTCTGCACTCAGACTTAGCACATTATGGTATCTCCTTGTGTTGTTGGATAATGTAAAACAGGCAAAACACACTTTCCAGTAATAATATTAGGAGGCTGCTCTGACTAATTTACAACTGGCATAGAGTACAAGTATGTTTTCTGGAGTCCAGGAAGCATTTACAATCATATTATTATTATACCACAGCTAGTATATGTTAGTGAGCAAGAGCATATTGATTGGGTAACACCAGTTATTGATTGAAATGTATGGCCCCATCTTAAGCATGAATATCTGCAGGATGTGTTGCAGCGGTGTTGTGTTGTTTATTGAAGCAATAATGAAGAAGTCCTTGCAGAGAAATCCCCCTGGAAACATTAAAACATTGAAACACTTGCTAAGAAAGCTTTTTGTGTCTGCGGAGTCAGAGACATAGAGGGAAGGACTAGTTCTGTTTCAACATGTTTTGTCATTTGGGGGCCTTTAGCCTGACCCCCAAATACAGAGACACTTCCTGTCTGATCTGGAAAAAGAAAAGCTGCATGTCCCTAAAGGATCGCTCCTGCAAAACATGAACTACTGACTATATAAGGAGACTGTAGACTCACAACAATACAAATCAACTATACAGCTGAGTTCGTACATAAATATCACTCGACCTTCATCATGAATGAGAGGGAACCTCCTGTAACCCATCCACTATTCAGATGCTGCTACAGCCTTTTAAATAGATTAGTGGGGGCTTTGTCTCGCGTTGCTCTTTCTCACTGTCTCTTTTCTCTTCTGGAAAATCACACTCTTTAGGTGGAGTATCTGAGAGAGGCAGTGAAGAAAGGGATGGGGTTGCCATGACGATGTCAACTTAACGAACTGTGTCTCTCTTCATGATTGTGGGTTTAATTGGATATCATTGAGGAAGAACAAAAACGCATTTGAGTGGAGTGACATGAATGCAATGAATCTGTGTCTGTCCAGCTGCCCGTCTTAATGTCAGACTCACTTCCTCTCTTTGTGTAGCTATGAATGATTAATGGTGATTATATGAGAACTGTAGTACAGGACATGGTGAGTGTTTCAGGAGAGTATGTAACATAGTCTATAAGAGAAGGCAAAAGGGTCTTTCAGACGTGCTTGGAATTTATAAATAACTTGAAATAATCATATGCTAACTCATATGCATTCAAGTGCATTTAAATAAATAGTTTTATTATTGTTAAGCGAAAATCTATCATTATACTACACATAAAAATGATCTTACATTACTTAAATTGTTTTAATCAGAAGTGTGTTTTTGCAGTTTTTGATGCAGCTTTTTCCTGCCATTTTAATGATATTCGTTTGCATTCAATATTCTGGAAAATCTTATCAATAGCTTAATCCCATTGCTTGCAGACATCTGCATATGATATAATCTGAATCATTCTTCTTTATCATTCTTCATTTCTCCTTTCTCATCATAATACACAAACTCATAAAAAAAGGTGTGAAGATGCTGCAAAATCCACATTGTGTGAAAAAACACAAGGCTTCAAAACATTCCTGACAAATACACAAACATAACAAAATATGAAATTATGCAGGTGCATTTCCTTTATGCTCTTGTGCTGCCTGGTTTAAGATTATTAATGCAGTTGGCCTTTTATTTCAAGGATTTTTAGTTCGCTCATGCAAAGAGCGGCTTTAAACTGAGTTTCACTTCATAAATAATAATAACTAATAATAACTCCACTTCAAATAAAATGTAATGCCTTTAAACCAACAGTGGATATTAAAAGGTATTATTAACCTTTTCCCCCCATCATCAACCATTATCATATCATTCCAAAAATTATCTCACATACTGGTGTAGTAAAAGCTTTGCATTATCAAGCTTTTAAAGCAAGTTCCATCAGGAAGACAGCTGTCAGGCATCTTTTTTCATTATTACACTTAGGTGTCCACTCTCTACTATGATCACATCCAACATATGATCCACACTCACAATCACACACACTCACACACCGAGGGGGTGGGGGCTGCTATGCAGCTGGCCAACACTTACCGGGAGCAACTAATTTGGGGTTTAGTGTCTTGCTCAAGGACACTTGAGCAACAGGACAACATTCATCGTGCCTAAATACAATCAAAATCTCAACAAATAAATTTAAAGTATTAGTGCATATACATTCAGCAAATTTTCAAATGATCTTGTTTTAGTTTGTTGGGTGGCTTGTTATCTTTCTTACACACATTTTATGATCTTTAAATGTCCTTTAATTTATTACGTGGTCATTTATTCTGTCTTTCTCCCCCTACTCAGATGTAATAATAGCTCTGATGTAAAAGCTTAAAATCACCCAACACCGCACCTGAAGATCTTTATTGTTTATTGCTCCACTGCATCTGTCCTTATATTTTTCCTTCTTTCGCCTCCTTGTTCTTACATATCATCCTTCTGCAGTCATTCATGGGAGGTTGTTCGTGTATGTTTTATTCGGAGGTAGTATGTGGCAGAAGATCAAAGAACTGATTTTAACCATTGACCTGTTTTTGCTAAAGTAACTAACTATGTAACTTTGATAAATGTTCTGCTCAAAATCTAAATGTTTTCCTGCATCCCCAAAACTCATCGGATTTTCTTCACTATAAGCAATACTAGTGCAGAGGTCAGAGTTACACATCTGTAATAACATTCCTGTGTGACAGAGGTGTTATACTGCATATAATCTACTGCCGAATCATGTCTGTGTCTCTCTGAGTCTGAAATATTACAAAATGTACACGTATTTGTATCAAAAAATTTGTCAAATATCTGTCAGAATTTTCTCATGCCACTGTCTGTGTTGATTCAATAGGCTAGTGGCCTCACAGCACATGGGGCATAATATTTTCTTGCAGATTTATAAACTTGTAGCTTTTGCTCTGTTAAAACAATCTTAAGTGGAGAATTACTTCATGTCATAGAACCTGTTGCAGGTTAGTAAATGCTGCCCTCTGTTGGCTACAGTGACTTGGCACAACAAAAGACATCACTGAATGATAGTAGAGTGATTCAAGTTAACCAATTTTCAACTTGCTTTCTATGGCTTTATTTTAGTGTAAATTTAACTTAAACTTCCCTTTGACTTCCGTATATATATACATTTGACTGCTTCTAGTGTTCAGATGATGTTGTCTGGTGGAGCTCTGCAAAAGGAGGTTGAACATGAAAACAAACTCCATAGTGTGAGCAACAAGATTACATAAACTGAACTGAGGGTTTCTCTAAATGATGTTATGTGGAGGCATTTTTCAGCTCGAAGTAGGGAGATGTTTTGATATAGGAAGTCAATGCCAAGTTTAATGGCGTTTATGTACGTGTACTACCCAAACTAGAACCAAAAAAGCATGTTTAAATTCAGTGAAGGCCCCCTTTAATAAATGAACAAATATATAAAAACAGTGAAAATATGAGCAAAACATTGTGAATCACATTTACAATTTGATAAATTATTAATAAGTCACAATTCTGTTTATGTCCTTTTGAAATATAATAGAGAATTAAATACTGCTGTGAAACACTAGGTGGTGATGTTAGACAGGGAAGCATTCAGGAAATTGATGCTGCAAATCACATCTAAAAAAAAGTAGTGAGGTGAGTGGGGACATTGGGGGCTACTTTTGTTTAATCTTTGCAGGGCTTTGCCCTGATATGGAAATGCAAGTTAAAGCGCACTGGATGAACCTTTAGACCAGGGAGGTTCTTGGACTTGTAGCTTTTGCTCGGGTAAAGAAAAGTACCAAGAACTTTCGGATTAAAACCTATTTCCCCCCACCCTTCACTAAGGATGTTGTTAACTTACTTTGGAACTGTCGATACTCTAAAGGTTTCTGGAAGGATTTATTGACCTTTGATATTTCCAAAATGCAACACACCCTCTCTCTAACATGAGAAAATATCTTGCTTGGTTTCCTCGACAACAGCAGGAATGACAAAGACAAATTGTAGGCTATCTGATAAATGTTATTTAATCTCAAGTCAATCATTTTCATAAATGTAAATGTTATAACTGTAAAACTTTTCCCTGGTTTAGTCAAAACTAAAACCTATATCTTATCTATCTCAAACAGTATGAATAACAAAACAACCAAGATTTGTCTGTTTCATTCTTAAGGTTTTATAATGACTTTGTGGTTATGGTGCATATATATTGCTTTTGTTTTATAAATGTAAAACTCTTGTGACCTCTTCAACCTGCACTTTATACAATTAGACTATGCAACATGAGCTATGTTTTACTTATGTTAATATTGTTTCTCAATAAAGTTTGTTAAAGCCAAACAACACACAAATTATTCAAGTGTCGTTACTCCTGTGGAAATGGCGGTGTTGCTGTTCGACTGATGAATTCTGGGATTGCGTGATGTCACGTCTCCCATCATCATCATCTCCCGGGGCTGATGGGATGATGATGGTTATTATAGAGGACTGGGCCGCCAGTTCTCCGCCCACACTATCACTAATTTTAATGTCGGCAAAGATATAGTGCCGTCAAGATAGTTCGTGTCCTTCCCTGCCATTGTCGCATTTGTGGGCGGCGTAGAAATACAAGATCTATTCTTAAAATGTTAGCAAGCAGGAAATGAGGCAGAACGCATAATATTTATTTTAGTGTATTTAATAAACATTTTGACTCTACCAGCCTACTAACAAGCCCCCCACTAACGAGAAATATAAAAGTTTATGTGTGTTGCTTGTGGCTGCTAACATCTAAAACGCCACTAACGCACGCTAACCCAAATACAAAGAGATGAACCACAACAATAAAAATGCTAAGGGCAGAACAGTGCTACCGGCGAGCTAAAGCAAAAATTAAATAACAACAACAACGACAATAATAAGAATAATACGACGTCTTGTGTTTGATGTTAGGCGAGAGACAAAGCGGTCAGCAGAGACGCTCTCGTCCTGGGTTTGTATTCTTTGTTGAAGGTGTGCTGTGGATGACTAGCGTCCAGCCCGTCGCAACAGCAGCAGCAGCAGCAGCGGCGGCGTAGTATTTATCATCGCAGCAGCCGAGGAGAGAGAAGTGCTGGCGAAGGAGAGAGAGGAAGGATTTACGGACACCGACCAAGCATGGCCACCCAAACGACAGCATCGTGCACCGGATCCACTCTGTTGCAGCCACTCAGCGAAATGATCAATCTCCCTCTCGATCAGGTCGGTGTTTGGACGGAGTTTCTGTCGATTTGCGAGTTCGAAATACAAGCCAAACAGCTTTAGGCGTAGTTGGAGAAGATATGTGGATGCAACGTTAGTGGAGGCAGATGGTGCGCACCCCCTCTTCTTCGCTTAACCTTCAAGCAATGCGGATTCATTAAACGAATGCTAACATTCATTTGTGTTTCACCGTCGCAAGCCTCTGTACAGATAATGGCTTTTGTCTCTTCACTTCGATGTCTAATTCAGTGGTTGCCAAACTGGGGTCCGAGGACCCTGTGAAATCTTCTGATCAGCTTCTCATCGGATCATTATTAGTCCGGTTTAACTTGTTGAGTTTCACTTTAACATTCACTTTAAGTCAGCGCTAGTCTTTATCTGTTAAAGACAACGGTTTTTGTTGCTCGGAAACAGAACGTAAAGTTTAGTTTCTATTATAAATGTGGAACTGTACAATAGAAAAAAATGGGAAACCAGCTTGCTTAGGATGAAATAGTATTTAGAAATTTGGCATGATTCTCACATGACTTCTAAGTTATGTTTAAGCTGTGTTCAAGCCATGTGCAATTATGAGACAAAAACCTATATTTCAGAATCATAAATAATGGCGTCTGCAAATTTAAACCATCTTAAATTAAGGTTTAAAAACATGCTGTTCCATCAAGTACTGTTGTCTGTGTTAGTCATGATTGCTCACAGGTAATGAAACAGTTCATCACATTCACACGTCTTCACATTTTGTTGCAGTGCTGAAATGGGCTTGACAGCCTCCTTCACCGTGATATAAAAATGACATCGGGTAGTGATAGTCTGCTAGAGTCAAATTCATTGCAGCATGTTTATATTGCAAATGTTTACATTGTGAACATTTGCACTTTGGCATTTTCCAGACAGCACACTTATGACGATGCAAAGTACATTTCCATAGCAACGAATTTAATTGTATATACCATTATGTGTGCATGCACCTAGCCATGTCAGCGTAGCTCAGGGTTTTTTGTTGTTTGTTTTTGCCCCAGTTGTTGATCCTGTGGATGGTTTTGAATAAGGTTAGGGCTTTCACATGTTACCCACATTGGTTTCCTGCAAATTACATTGAGATTTAAAGGTCTCTATATGATTTCAACTTTCCTGTTATCGTACCATGGCATGTTTCCTCCAAACTCGTGACTCACTCCTACCTGCATGTGCAGACTGGAATGTTTTGTTATGTCTCTCTGCCCTAAAGTGATCCTGCCTGTGATGGGAATGTTGCTTGGTGAGAATGGACTATTAAAGGATCTGTTCTGCATCATAAAACCAAATTGGGCAGTAGTTCATGTGTGGTCATACCGTGCCTGTGAGGGGACAATTTGTTTACATCACTTGTCACCCTACATTTTGCTTATGGTTTGTAAATGTTATTAAGATAACATGGCTGTGTAAGTATTCAAATATTTCTCATATAATGTGATCAAAACCTTTATTAAAGCTTTAAAAGGGCAAGCACAAGCCAGCATGTGATCACAACTCTCTTTTACATTAGTGAGATTGGTATATTATGTTATATTATGGTATATTATGTTATATTGCTATTTACCCTGCATGTGCTTGCAGCAGTTGTTTCTATTTGATTAGAAATTGTTTGAGAAAGACAGGCAGACACTGTACAAATAGGACAAACAGTATAATCATAGGCTGTCATAGCCCACACTATTATGTTGGACAGGTGTCACCCTTGTGACTATGTGGTTTGCTAGCTTCCTGCCAGCTGGGTGCCTCGCTGTCACAGCCACTGTCAGCACCACAGAAATCGACACAGCCACTCAGAAGTTGTATGATCTGTCTGTCCTACAGACATCTTCACTCATTTTAATGAAGCTGTTATAATGTGGCAGCTCACTGTGTGTTGTTAAGACCAGAGACAGGCCTCTGCGCCAGCCTGTGTCACAGCTATAATAGGAGTTGTGAAATCTGAACTGAATGGCATGTTGCTGGAGTGGCCACACAGCTAGAAGGGACTTGGTTTAAATTCACCTGCTGTCTGTTGCCTTTCTTTAAGGAGTTAGCATGGATGCGCTTTAGGTTCACGATCATCCTGCATTCATGTTGTGAATGCAGGTGTGAATGTGAGCGTGAATGGTTGTTGTTCTGTGTATGCTCAATGATTGTCTGTCTGTGTACCATATACCCTGAACAGGATTAGTACTTAAGATAATGGATGGATGGATGAAATCTGAACTGACCTTATGCTTCTTCTTCTCTCAATTTCTTTCTCTTAATATCACACAGTCCGTTCTTTCTCTGTTACATGCGCTTACTACTTTTGGATAAGGCCCGATATTGTATTAACGTGTGCCCACTGCCCACACAAACACCGTATACACCTACTCTGGTTCAGGGGTTCTGATATGAAAAAGATTATTCATAGGCTCAACGTTACACATCACAATCCCAAGCTGCGTCTGCCCCAGTTTTGTATTTAGCTGTTTTTATCCTTTTGTCACAGACAAAGCGAGGCCATATCCAGTATGAAGTGCTGCATTTTGGCTCCAAGACAGGAAGTCATTTACTGTCATGTATTTGTTTATTACAAAATTCCTACTTACTCTTATGTGTCTCTGGTTTTGCTTAGCTGCATACTGAATCATGCCTGAGAAAGAGATGGCTGATACTGCTCTGTTGGACCGTTGTGACAA
Organism: Channa argus; assembly: GCF_033026475.1. Classification (NCBI taxonomy): domain Eukaryota; kingdom Metazoa; phylum Chordata; class Actinopteri; order Anabantiformes; family Channidae; genus Channa; species Channa argus. The sequence continues at coordinate 11,438,248 of NC_090212.1, forward strand.
GTGTCATCAAGAAAATTCTTCACATTTTACTGCCACCCCCACGCCAACTATTGCATTAGACAATCACATGTGTGGTGCATCTCTCTACTGGCTCCCTAACATTTATACACTTACAGCTTTAATCTGTTTATTGTGCTGTGCCCTTTCCAAACAGGTCGCAGTGTATTTGTTTCATATAATCTAAAAATAAACAAAATAAGGTGAGATCAATATAGTGTGAAAACAAGCATTTATTGAGAGACTTAACTTTAGCAATCACACCTATCAGTAAGTTTAACCGTGAAGTACATAGGTTTGTAAAATTAGGGGCTTAGATGTTGGTGATGGCAAAGTGAGCCATAGGAGGAATGATGGAACTTTTCATTGCTTTTTGTAACAAGGTGGTGATAGGGAGAAGGGGGGTTGTGTGAACATGGATCTGAAAAAACAGTATGACAGAAGCATAACGTTATTGTTTTTTCAATCAGCCAACTGATTAGCGAGAGGACTGCAGGGGTGAATGGTTATTGGCTACACGTCGGGAATGACATAATTGAATGAGTGAAATTTTGACAGCGTGGGAAAGACATAGTGACAGCAAAGCTTATTATCAGGGATTTCTGAATAGAGACTTGTTTTTGCCAAAGTTTCATATCAGTTTGTTTAAGTCACTGATGCTTGCCTTCGAGCAGGCTGGCAGCACTGCTGTTTTCACCTGCACAGGTCTGCAATGTGGAAATTCCCACCTGTGCTGTGTTGGGTACACAAGCTCCACATGATGAATTGACATTGCTGTGCTTTTACCTTTGAAAGTAAATGTTCTTTGGCCATTTGGGTTTTGTGTTTGCCATAATCATAAATGGTAAATACATATAGTATTTGAATCTGTATAGATTTTAGATATATTGCAGAACCCTAAGAAAGATCACATGTGATCACATGTGATCACATGTGATGGTCAGCAGTAGCCTTAAGAAAGAATGCAAAAATGTATTTCCAATTATAAAACGATAGAGAAAATATCAAATTTGCGGCTTTTCTCATTTTCTGTGAGATTGTGGCCTTGTAGTTCGTCAGTCATTTCTATGAACTAACAATGGGTGGTATAAAGAAGCAGGTTCTTAGGTAGCAGCGCGCAGTGTAAAGGCGTTGCTGCAGTGTGTCCTGTCGTCACAAAAGGCTCGGTGCCAAGCTGTACAGTTTGTCTTCTGTTTATGTGACATATTAGATTGCAGTTTGTCAGTCGATGGCAACATCTTTTATAATGTTAACAAGCCTCCTTTTGTTGTTGATGGTGCATTTCCTCTGGTCTATTGTACTGTTGGCCTCAGAGCCCATACAGTGTTGAGTGTCAAACTCCTCGCTTTCCTTTTATCCTCTGACAATTCCCTGATATCAGTGACACATGTTTCCTACTGTAAAATAATGAATGGATAAGTTAAAGTGGACTTACCTGAGGTTGGAATGCAGACCAAAGTACTGTAATGACAACTGCAGGAATAAAAGCCCCTGATTTCTACAAGGAGGAGCCTTGTATAAATCAGGGGCACTGTAACCATTCTCATGTTTCCTGTTGCAAACAGGCAGGTGTTCATAAACATGTTTTTTATTTATGATTGTGAATTTAACGATGCTTGTCTGTTGCAAATGTAAAATATAATGCAGACAAATTGAACAATCGGTCATGGGGAAGAGCTTGTGATATTGTCATGAGACTGTTTCACATACTTATCCAGCAGAAATTGCATCATACAAGACTTGCATTGAAGATAAATAATCTGCAAAGTTCTGTTGAAGCTTTGTTAAGGAAAATTAAAGTGAATAAGTTTTGTCTTTTAGGAGTAAGGCTTTCTGGTGCTGGTTTCATTCCTGGCAATAAATGCAGACATGGTATTGAGAAGTCAGTATATATACAGTAATATTATGCTATGCACTCCTAACGTTTTGGGACTCGGGACGCCATCTTGCGAGGTATGTGCTCAGCCTGCTACGGTGATTACAGTGGGTTACCAGAAGGGCAGGGGGGTCCTCTCAACATGCAGCTCAAAAAAATAAAAGCCATGACATCATCTTCACCTTATCTAAAAGCACTGATCAAATGTTGCTCTTGTGCAGTGCTTTGTACTGTGTAATCTAGCAAAGTGCATAGGCCAGCTGTCTAACTGTAGATGGACAGGGAGATCTGTGCATCTGTTGTGTCTCTTTACTCTGAAGTACTCTCTGTGGCTACATAAGTGACTGTCCACATGACTCAGCTAACTAACTCATTAGTTCCATTGGTAATAGTATGGTGTTATGAGGGTGGGCTTCTGTGCTAAAAAAAGATTGCACTCTCAAGATTGAAGTGCAACACACAGAGAGAGTGAGAGAGACAGAGAGAGAGAGAGAGAGAGAGAGAGAGAGAGAGAGCAAGCGCAAAGGGAACAGGTTTTCACTAAATCATTTTAAAAGCTGTGAATTACTCAACTATACAGTCCCTTCCAGAAATGGCATGACATGCAAGCTAATAGCTCTGTTACCACTGTATTTCTGCTAAGTCTCAAATGATACTGTTACCCTTGCCCTGTGGACGTTGCTCTGCTCAGTACACTAGTGGTTTCTTTCGTTTTCAGGACAGTGCAAATTGTTGTGTTGTCTATGGCCAACGTTTGTGCAGTGCCTTTGATTGCCTTTCCTCTTTTTCCACATAAATATAAATGGAGGACATAAATATTTATGTTGTCCAACGTGTAACTCCACTGAGTTAAGTCAATAAGCACATTCAGCTAAATCACCTTCACAGTAACAGATAAAATATGACACCTTTCCCCAAGCCTCTATCACCTTATCTTTCAGTGGCTCTATGCTTCAGTAGATATTCAGTCTGAGTATTCATCATCCCTAACTACGAGTTGCACTGTCATCTGAAAAGTTTGTTCACTAAATGTGAAATTGATTGACAAATTTTCTTCTCAGGGCTTTCTGCCATTGATTGTCTTAAACCTGCACCTCTGATGGCTGTGTAATTCATACACCATTGTAATACATTAACCATTGAAGTTAATGTTTTGCCTGATAATTTACTGTAAAAAATACAACGCAAGGCAGGTTTTTGTAGCCCCTTTTAAACAGAGAGTCAACTCCTAGTGCTTGACATAAGCGAAAGAAACACAATAAATCGACATTTCCAACACAGTGAAAGAGAGAAATTGAAAAATTTCTTTCCAGTTTAGTTCCAGTTTCTGTTCAGTTTAACTGTTGCACTCAGTTTCATTTTTTTAAGGTGTGAAATTACCTCAGAAACCACAAGCATACTGTACTCACTTTTGTAGCAAGTGCATGTAGCCACAAATGCTCTTTCTACAAACTGTAGATTAGACTCATTAAATAGGACTTAGCGGATGAGAGGTCTTCTAGAGAGTGTTGGGCCTTGGCTGATGTTGTCAGTGTTGACCAGTACCACGGCACAGTAAAATGTCACTTACTTAACGTACTTGTGTAAAATTATCAGAGCATTTCCATCCTTTTGAAACTTTTGGATGTCTCCTCACTCTTACCCCACACCATTGAGGACTTGCATTATACGTGGTACTTTATCATAGCAACTCGTGGATTTCTTTTTTCATTTCTTCACTTCATTTCTTAGGACGTTGTTGCTAATGCTAGGAATATTGTGAGTTTCTCCTATATATAATTAATGCCATTTCGTTTTTACTAACAATCTACTTTTAATCACAAATTACATTGACCGAAAGCTTGAATGAAATTCAGTTGCTTTACAGATTACGGTCAAGTCCATTTTACTCTTGAACTGTTCACTGACTTGTTAAAGTGGTTCACACACATTTAAACTGAGATAATGAGCCCGCAAAATGTTTTGAGTAACACTGTGCTATTATTATTTAGGTGGAAGACTGCGAAATGCTTTTAAAAGGATGCAACACATGCAGTGGTAACGCTAAAGTTTTCTGAAACACGACACAATTTGTTCTGTATTGTTTAAATATCTTTGTGTGTCTGGGGAACTGCAAACCTTATGTTTATACCGAAGGTAACATAAGCAGTTGTCTGACTCATACTAATGCTGCTTTACAGGGCCAATTTTTCAAAGCTGTTGAAAAGTAGGATGTAATGGAATGTACTGCTGTATTGCTCAGGGGTGTCAGTGTTCACTATCAGTGTTTTGTTTTGTTTTTTTACGGGAGATTTTGTCTCTGATTTAGAGAACAGAGCAACTGCTCGACAGAGTTGCAACAAAACATTCTGCAATGACCAATTTCCATTTTTATGCTAGGACTTGTAAGCAGGTGTTTCTTTCACTACACCCTTACAGTCTAGTAAATGTTTCACAATACCTCGTTCCACTTGCTCCTCAGAAAAATGAGACTAGCAGACTAGTGTCTAAATAGGGACACCCTGAGAGAAGTGTGAATAAAAGAAGAACGTGTAGCCTTTAGTTTCAGCCTTCAGGTGCACTACTTCATTATTTGAGGCTGAGCTGTTTCAAAGACTGTTCATGCATGGCAACTCCTTTCAAATCACTAACTCTATATATTAAGGGAAAGCTGTAACCCCATGTTCAAATAACATACTGGTGATGATTTTAGAGGTAGCCACACATATTACTGGCTTTTCTTTATAAGTAACAGAAATTTTTCTTTCAGCAGCTCTGTGTGAATGAAATTGGGTGAGTGGAGCATCCAGTAGCCCTGTGGATTTGCCCTTGGTTAAGAATTCGAGACAACCTCCGGATTCTGTCTCTTAGCTGAATTTGCATCTCACACTACATCCAGTACCTACCATAAAAGGAAAACGGAAAACAAAAACACAATAGAAGGTTTTTAGATGACACAATTACGTTTCACTTCACAGAAGAGTCCAACTTTTACTTCTTAACTAGAAAACAGACTTATAATGTATATAATATATATAATTTATCACCTTCCACCAGATGTTCAGGCTCATGAGAGGTTTGTTGAAAGGCAACAAAATAAGAATGTGTTTTTATGTCTTAAATACTATGGAATTCATAATGGTAAACTGAAAATGTGCATGTCCTTCTTTTATACCTAAAGAGACTATGGGAATACATGATCATTTATTTTTCCTGAACCCAAGGATACAGCAGTAATATCCCATGGCAAGTCTGGGCACATTCCAAATTTGTCAAGATTTAATATTAAGAGCTCCTTTAAAAATGTCTCTCCCTCTCATGCTATAAATCATATGGCTGCATCGCTGGCAAAAGTGGCTGGCACACAATGCTACTTGCTTATATTTCTATGCATTTACATTATTCAGCCCTGTGGCAGAGACGTGCATCAACAAGCAGCATGAGTTTATGTACTATGTAACACAATCATTCCGGAATCATTTCTTCACTTTATTAGATTATGTACAACAAAAATACGGGAAGGAGACTGTACTATTCATGCACTACACATACAGAACTCTTTCTCAAAGCTTTTTGTGTGTCTCTTTATAATGATGCCAGTATGTTTTCATTCCTCTTGTTCTTTGGTTGCTCTGTGTTCATTTTAACATGGCAACAGTACATATCTAAGCTGAGGCCTTTCATCCCTGGGTAATGATAACATAGCTCAACCATTATTCTTTCTCACTGAACACCAGTATTACTTCTCAGAGTACAGATGGCATTTTTGACCAAACGTAGCCCTGTAATTTCTGCTTTAGTTTGGCTCAGATGTTTCAAGCTAGAAGTCTCACTCACAGACACACATTTTGAACCTGGTTCTGGCCCAGTGCTGCTGGCTGTCTTGTGGGAAATAGACGATTGTTTGGTTATTAATAGCAGGCCTCACCATAGAGTCTGACTGGGATCAGCTCAGAGTGGAGAACACCACGCTGCAGGCTTTAACTTTCGCCCATGTGTGTGTGCATCAGTGCATGCCTCCTTTGGGCTGCTTTTGTCTATGTGACACTTGTGTCATAGTTTCCAGCACCAGCGCAATTACAGTGGCATTGAAGACCGTGTTAAATGTGTTGCTGCATCAACAAAACAATCTAACAAATTATTTTAAATTCAAAGGCAATCATGGATAATCATTGATTATATATGTAATGCTTTATTTTCATTGACTTCAAATGGCCACATTTTTATTCAGCAGACAGGCTTGTGACTCGAGGTAAAGAGCTTGCCAGAGTGTCACACATTTCTTTTTGTAACTTTTTGTGTGTGTGTGTGTCAGTTTGAGAGTGGACAGTGGGGGCACTACCAGTGGACCAAACAAGCCTAAGCTTTGTATTGGTAAAGAAAAAAAACAAGGACACAATTGTTCCCATACTGTCAGTATGATGGTATGATCTTGTTGCAATGGGTATGCATGCACACACACGCATGTCATGTCTTGAGGAGCCATTACCAGTTGTGTCACATTTGTTGGCTGAGACTAAAGTAGTCATGACAATGCCTGTGTCTTTGTCTGGCTGCAGATGGTGTGTGTGTGTGTGTGTGTGTGTGTGTGTGTGTGTGTGTGTGTGTGTGTGTGTGTGTGTGTGTGTGTGTGTGTGTGTGTGTGTGTGTGTGTGTGTGTGTGTGTGTGTGTGTGTGTGTGTGTGTGTGTGTGTGTGTGTGTGTGTGTGTGTGTGTGTGTGTGTGTGTGTGTGTGTGTGCGTGTGTGTTCACATGTGTTTGTTTGCAAGTGTGTGCATGTGGGAGAACACTGGCAGGCATTTCACCACACTCCTTATCCTCCATCCAAGGATGGGGTTGAATGGCAGAGGATGGAGCAGCATTTTGTGCATTTTCCAGCTGGCTTTTATAAGAGCATTAATGTGTCTAAATTTCTATTGAAAGCGACATAATTGCTTCATAAACTGCAATATACTGCAAGCAGTTATAGCTTGTGCTTGTACAGATTTCTGCACCTATTTTTCTCTTTATGAAAGAAACATTTATAATCTTTCTGTTTCTCACTCTTGCCACTTCACATTGACAAACACAGTACAGACTCTGACTCTAGTTGAGTTTAACTTCAGTGTTTCAGGGATTTCACTCAACACTGTGGATTTGCAAGAGTCATTGTAGAAAACAGCCAATGGTAATGAAAAAGACTGTAGCATCATATAGGCTATATGGTTGGAGAAGAGGGTGGAGGGGCCTGACTAAATAACATGGAAAAAGGTTTTATGCTAATGACTTTCCAAATATATCTTCCACTTTGTTTAGACACCCAAACAGATGCATTCACACGCGCCTAGACTGGAACTCAGCAGTCACTGAGTATGGTTGGATAAGAAGGCATATACTGTTCTGTGCAGAAAAGAACTATTTTAGTCTCTGGTTGCTATGTGTCTGTCCCATACACTGGGCTCTATTTAAGGAAAGTGATATTATCCCAGTAAAATCAGGTTCATTGCAGGAATGAAAGTGATTACCCAAGCAAAGACCTTTTGTTTTGTGAAAGGTGTGCTCCACCCACAGAGATTCATCAAGTCAGATTAATTTAGATGTTTATCCGTTACAGCCCCATGGGGCACTGAAACAGATAATGCACTTTACTTCCTCCATTTTTGTGATGATCCACAAATTGCAAAAAAGGTAAATAAAGGTTAGAAAGTGTTAGTAGACACTGGACAGGCTAACCAAAAAGGATAATGCATTTTTGTTTCTGCATATTGCTGTGTAAATCCTGTCCAAGATATTTGTGACCCTGTTTAGACTATTAAATTAGGGTCTTTACCTTTTTATGGGTTCAAATTACTTTATCTACTGACTTATATTGCATTTAGTTACATCATTATCTTAACATGTTGTTAGTATGCAAACAGGCTTCTAAAAACAACAATTGCATCCTTACGCACAGCCTCACAGAGCTCTGAAAGCTGTAGCATCCTGGTCTTGCTATGCCCAGAGGAAAAAAAAATCGTCATCTGTCTGTTCCCTCCTGTGCCATTACTCTCCTTTTCTTCACAACCTTATTGCCTGACTGCAGCTCCTCTTCAACGTGACCTCTCCAGCTGATCGGTTAGAATGGCACATGGGCGGAGCAAAATGCAAAGTTATATTTAAAGTACCACTAAGGCTTAGTGGTACAATCAAGATTGTGGGCAAAGCTTGGTGATCGTTTCAGGAAACAATAGGGGAATGTGGGGTGGAAATGACATGATCAGGAGGCCTTTTATGTTCCTCTCCTTCACACATACACAGACGGAGAGATCCACACTGTATCTCACTGAGCCAGGAAGGTGGCTTATCTCTGTTCTCCACTGCATCCACATTGACTTCCTCCCTCCCCTTCCGCTTCATTCTTAAAGCTGTGCTGAGCCCTGTGCCACAGCTGCCAGGAAGACAGCGTATTGCCCTTAAGAGATAATTGCTCACTGGCGCCTGCTAGACCCATCAAAACATATGCATGTAGTCTGTCTCTCTAACTCATACGCCCTGTAAAGTTTGGGGACTGATTTGCTGAGACACTCCCTCTCTGTGGTGTAAAAGCATGCTCGAGATGAAGGAAATAGAGTTCTTGTAATTTTATTTGTTGGGCGCTTTAAAACAACTAGATTGGCCAAAGTCCTGTACAGGTTAAAAACCTAAAATAAGAAGTATACTATAGCATATGGAACGTATGGATGCAGAAGCTCAGAGAGGTACAATGGGGCAGCTCCATTTAAACATTTAAAAACAAATAGAAGTTTAAAATTGATCCTAAATTGCACAGGCAGCCAGTGAAGTGAAGCTAATATTGGAGAAATGTGCTCATATTTTCGAGTGCCGGTTAAAAGACGTGCTGCTGCATTTTGGACAAGCTGCAGTCGAGAGACTGACGACTTGATTTACGCCAAGATTAAGTGCATTGCAGTAATCCAGCCTGGTGGTAACGAAGCCATGGATTACTGTTTCAAAGTGCTGCTTGTAAGAATGTACGAGAGTTCTTTTAGTATCTGTTTTTGCCAAACCTGTTAGATGGGTCATTGTGTTTTTTTTAGGCACAGGTGGGAAGTAAAGGAATTATAATCTCTCACCAAGAAAACTTGGGAGTGGCAGGTTGGCAAAGGCTCAAATGTCAAATGTTTGCATCTGGCTCTTGATTGCTAGTATTTAACATAGTTTTATCAGTCACAGGCAAACTTCTTTAGGTGTCCGCTCCTCTAACCCTCTCTTAAGTCTTTTTTTCTTTCAGTCTTTTTCTACATATCCAAACCTGGATGACTGAGAACCTTCACAGACTCCTTAGTCTTTATTTTTTGTCATCAGCAAACTAATTCAGTAGGTTTGCTGCAACGCATTTAACCAAAAGAGTTTATCGTTTTCTGTGTCTGCCGTTGAATTTTAAACCGTTCTGCAGCACAGATATTCTGCCTAAATGTTCTGAGACAATAAAAAGTGCTGTACCCCAGGGTAAGCTTGGCTTTAGAGTGAATCAATAATGGAAGACAAGATCCATGTGTTATGAATGAAGAAACCATGCAAGCTGCCACAGGAGCTTGTCTCTTGCAAAAGGTTTGTTTAGTGTCTGGAACTACTATTCCAGTACTGGTGACAAGCCGAAAGGGAAAACCATGTTAGTTTGCCTTTAACAAAGACTGATGTTTTCCTTTTTAGACTTTTTTTGTTTTTGTCATGCAGTGTATTATCTAACATTCTCACCTTACCACCTAACAACTTTTCTTGTTGCCAAAGTTGCCCAGGAGGGATCAGCAGTTGCCAGATACGCAGCAATTCTTTGAATTCATATAGAAAACATCTTCAATGCGATGCACATGTTCACAGTGTAAAATCACATCTGTGAGTGAAATGTAGCAAGTCAGCTGGCATGTGGTCTCATTATACAACTGCTGCTCAGTGGAAAGAACGGTTTTGAAAATGGCTGTGTTTACTTTGACAGTTGATTTCCCTACTGTGGGCATTGATTTCTAATGACACTCTACAGTATCACAGCATTTCCTGCAGCTAGTAGATTGAGCTTCATTCAGAAATACTGATAACAAGATATCTTAGTATTACTGCTGTGAAAACTATGAAATCTCAATAGGGGAGGACAGGCCTCAATTAATGTGAATCTCTGTGGTCTTCCTAAAAGTGATAATCTCTCTGACTCCCTGCATGTTGAGACCACTGTTCTTTACAGTTATTTGAAACTAGACTCTCAATTAGTGTCTTTAAATATGTTTGCCAATTCATAATCTTCTGTGTGACAGTTTCTCAGCGAATACAGCTTTAGGGCACCTGAAAACTTTGAGAAACCATCCAGTAACAAACTAATTACAAAACTACATGCCAAAATGACACCAGCGGTGGTCGGACAGGGCGATTTCCACTCCTCACCACCTAAGATGGCACTTTGAAAGCTTAGCCACTTGTATGAACTAACACTAATCCTGAGATATTTCTGTTTGGAAGGTGACATTTTTTTTAAGCAATATGGCAAATGTTTACAGTTTGCTCTGCCAATATTGACCTTAGTTGCCCTTTTCACTTGTCATGTTTTCACTAGTCACGTGAAAAGTGTGAAACCATGTGAAATTTGTGTGTGAATGAGGTCATAACAGTGAGTTCAATCTGCTGTGGTGGTTTTCATTAAAGCCACACATTTATTTAAGCTTTTATATTGTAATGCTTGTTACAGTCTAAAGTGAATTATACTGCAGTCATATACTTCATATTACATGGAAAACTGAAAATTACAAAGTTCAAAGTCAATAAATTGTTCAGTTGGGGTTTAGCCACACAGTCATATTGTTCCAGTCACCCACAGTGCAGCCTCGAAAAATGCAGTTCCTCTGTCACACCCTTCCACTCTCACACATGAAATTCCTGCCTTACAAAGCAGCAAGTGTGTTGATATCCAGGGTGGATATTTCACACTCATTTGCTCCTATATTAAAACAGAAATTATAGTTCCTCAATTTGTTAGGATTGTAAGGAAGCAGTTGCTTGAAAACAGTTTGTTATAATTCAAGATATGGATCTGTATTGAATATTAGTTTGAATATATGTTTGTCTGTAGTTTGTTGATGCCATGGTGGTGTTATGCACAAGAAAAATACCATGATTCCTACACAACCCATCCACTGTAACATTACTGGCTATTTTTGACTCATTCAGCCTCTTTTATAAATCAGTGTCTGTCGTAAGTGTGGGATGTTTGCTAGTTTGCAAATGAGACAGTCACTCGCTTTGTGGGCAGGCGCATGAGCTGGCAAGTCGGTGTTTCATCCAACCAACCGGCAACGGCTTCTGCACCATGAGAGCAGCTTGAAGTAATCAAAGCATGAAATGATATCCAACCCTGTGAATTGGGTAAATTCTGTTTGAAAAGAGAGGCTTGCCTGAGACGGGAAAGCCAGAGGAGGTCTATTTAATGTGTGCCATTACATTATTTTATTTTTAGCACTTTATATTGAAAGGATGGGGGGGGGGGGGTGTCAGCCAGTGTCAATAAAAACTCATTTTTAGTGTTAGGTTGGGTTGTTTGTCTCTAATTCATATCAGATTGTGCAAATAGATGACGTTGACTTTTAGATACACAGAAACATGCTAAAATGACACACCTTAACGTAAAACAAATGGTCTGTTGGTCTGTTGTTTGCTTTTAGTTTGCTTTTGGGTGTAGCTCATAAAATCCACAGATGTCAGAATTAAGATAAGCTCACACTCATTTGTTTCAGGTTCTCCTGCTGCATTATCTGTTAATGAAATTAATCTCCGTCCCAATTGGGATCTTCCCTTAACCAACAGAGCAACAAAAGAGATGGGATCCTGATATTATTTGTCGATCGATCGATCATAATCCATAGTTTGCATAGTGTCTCTGGCCTTTCACTGCTTACTGGCCTGATGCAGATCAGTTAACATGACCTACATATGTTAATGAGCCATTGTCCCTTCAGGCGTTCAATGTTGAATGTGACATTAAACAAACATGAAAGCTTCTTTGTCTATTCAAATTTTATTTGTACCGTTTCATCACACAAATCACAAATTTGCCTCAAGGGCCTTCACAATCTCTACAGCAAGTGATTTCCCCTGTTTTTACCTGTTGTAAGTAAAGTTCCAATGCTGTATTTGTGTCTTGCCCCAATAAATCGTCTTTGGGAGAATTATCTGTGTACGGCCATCTGTCCTTTTTTGACCGCTGGCGTGAAGAGAAAATAAATACTTCTTAAAGTGCTTATGTATGTATGTATGTATGCATGTAAGAATTTATGTATGTCTGTCATGATGAGAGTGAGGAATAGAGTATATATCCCTGAAGCTTCCCTGTTTACAGGCTGAAAGAACATAATGCAGACAATCTCAACATTGTGTGTTTTCCCCCAATAATCATATCACAGGATGATAATTGAGCAAGAAGTGCCTACAAAAGTATGTGCCATATTTCTCAGTGATAATAATTTTGTGGTGCCATTACGTAACATTTTGAAAATTAAGTCTTTTATGCTGAAATCTGGAGTTTACCTTGTGCTTTAACACTTTCTCACATCCTGTGTATTTCTACTCTTTTCTCACTTGATGTGTGACTGTGTTGTAGAGGTCAACTCTGTAGTTCTTGCTTTCCTTATATCTCATTATATTTATTTATTTGCCTTAGTATCACTCATGACTGTCTCTGTGCCCCTTTGCACAGGTAAACTTTGTGGCATGTCAGCTGTTCGCCCTGCTGATGGCTTTTTGGTTCAGGATCTACCTCCACCCCAGTAAGACCAGTCCCTTTATCAGACATGTGGTGGCCACTCTGCTTGGCTTCTACGTGGGTCTTTTTTGCTTTGGCTGGTGAGTCATCACTGTCCTTTTTAAGGCCTTCCACCAAATTATTTAGACATACTTTTCCTAGAGGCTATGGTCATTGTATATTACTGTACTGTATATGCTTTTGGATTGTTAGAAAGAATATTGTCATTCTTACAGGACAGTTCTAGGTATATGATATGTTATGTAATGTAAGGAGTTGTTATGTAAGTGTCATTTGACATTTCTTCTGCATTTCCCAGATTGCTTTCCCTTGAACCTCAGAGAATGGGCCTAAGCATTTCAGTGACTTCTAAAATTAAACTATGGGATCTTTGATAGAAAAGATCTAATCAATAATTTGAATACTAATTTGTAGCCTAAATTACAGATAGCTAGACAGATATTGACACCCAATAATGAAGTTAAATTATGAATTAACTTAACATCAAAAGGCGTCTAACTGGGTTTTAAGATTTTTTTTAGCAATTTTTTTAGATTGATTTATTGCTTTGCCTCTAAATAATACTGAAAAATGTTAATGTTCGTGGAACAATCCTACTTACACCAACAGTCTTCAGATTTGCTTTGTTCAGCCAACAGTCCATAGTGTCCCGGTATTCAATTAACCATCACATAGAAGAAAGACAAGTTAGAACTAGTTTTCTATTTTAACTTGATATCAGTTCTCTAAATTGTTGCCTGTTACTGCAATATCTGTGCAATATATCAGTGCAATGTACCTTAGTAATTGATATAGATGTAGTTTTAACGCTTGAATTTGTGTCAAATTTCTCATTTCATTGCTACTTCATTAGTGTATGGTTGGTGATTATGAGTAATAATTTTAAAAAAATATTCTATTCTTAGCCTTGTGTTCAAATTATGAGTTTGACTTTATTGTTGTTTTTTATTTTACTCGGCTGTTGTTCTCCTAGTATCATTCTACATCCTTTTCCTTGCTTACTCCCTGTCTGCCAGGCCATCATCCACTTATTTTTTCTCACTTGTGCTGCTCCCCATGCTGCCTCTCCCTGTTTCATTCACCCTCAGCCAGTCCTCATTCTCCTCATCCTCACAAAATCAAGTTGGTCGATCGGGTAGTAAGTGATATCCAATTAGAAAGCTGATGCTCTGTAATAGACAATCCACTTTACTTCTGGCACAGTGCCTCTCACTGCTGTGTTTGTGTGTATCATTAACCAGACATCCAGCTAGTGTAAAACTGCTAACAAGATGAAATCTCTTCAGGTAAACAGGTTAAAAGAACACCATCTACATTAAGTGTCTGTGAGATTACGAAATTAAGCAATGACCCTGACCTGCAGTTGGATGATATAATTTGTTGTGGCCAGGGCAGGTAATGTATTATAATTGCCTCTTGAATCTTGTAGTTAAAATACAGCGTGAGTTAGGCACATAAAGTTTGTGTCTATACTAAATAATGCAATGTTTGCAAAGGTTTGACTTTCTTCTTACCCTGGTTGATGAAAAATGAATTAAATATAAGTGAAAAGATTTTTTGAATATTGCTGGATCTGTCCCTACTCCTAGTCCCAACTATACCATGCTTATGAGATTTTTTTTTGTGATCTCCAAATATTAGCAATAAAGCAAAACATTTATAAAAAGAAGGAGATAAATTGTTGGTGGAAATGCAAAGAAAATAACTGTACTGGTTCATTAGGCAATAAAATATTAGGCATTTTAAAATATTTCTGTGCATCAGAAAGAAATTTGGAGATGTGGTTCTTTATTAAAGTTAAAAATTAAGACAGACAACCCGGTTTTCATTTTGGTCTGTACAAAATCCAATGCATTTGCTGGTGAAAAATACAGTTTGTCTCGCTCTTTTGTCCAAGTCATGACAGCTCTCCATCCATCAGCAGTATTGCTTATCCTGTTATGGGTCCCAGGGGCCTGGTGCCTGTCCTAGCTGTCATTGAGTGAGAGGCAGAGTCCACTCTGGATATATCACCAGTCTGTCACAGAGCTGACTTAAAGACAGACAAGCATTCACATTCACGTTTACACCTATGGGCAGTTTAAAGTCACCAGTTAACCTGCGTGTCTTTAGACTGTAGGAAGAAACTCACTTAGGCATTGTGAAAACATGCTATCTCTACACAGACATGCCACAGCCGGCTGGCCGGTTTACTTTTATGACCTTCATTGACTGAGATATGACAGACATCTTGTCTGCCTAAGAGTTTTATTTTATGCGGTAATTTAAATTCTATAAGCCCATTTACATATCTATAAGTAGATACGTTTTACAATAGTATTCATTATCCCTGGCTTGATGTGAGAAGTGAGGAGGTTAAGTATCTACACTATACTATAGTTACATTATTAAAAGTGTAAAATTAATTACGATACCATAATAGAAACTTTGAATTTGCAAAGCACATTCCAGTAACTTAGAGCCCTGCACTTTTATTGTTTTATAAGATCACATTCAGTTTGCTATTGTGTAATGCATACTCTCTCTCTCACTCACTCACTCACTCACTCACTGACACACACACACACACAAAGATACTATACACAAAGATACTATAATAGAAACTATAACTTAAACTTTTACTGCACACCTTTGCACACTGTTCTGTCTTAGAGAGCCCCTTGCTGCAGTAGAGGATCTGTCTCACAGATTGTCTCGCAGATGCTGCAGAGTAATTCCTTTTAGGATGCAATTCCTGCCTGGAAGACATGCAAGTATCTTGTTAGCAGCTCAAACATTTCCTCCGTCAAATGGTACTGAGTTCATTGCAGTTATTTTAGACATAAGAACAGATTGTCATGTACTTTCCTGTTACTCTTAAACCTCTTTTTGCTCGTTCATCATTTCATTCATCTAAGTCACCTATCCCATCCTCCCTTGTTCCCTTCCAAACCCTCATACCTTCTCTCTTGACTACTAACACAGTGTGGCATCTCTCCTTTCCTGGAAGGCTTGACACTGTCAGAATCACACCCTGCACCCTTCAAAGACCCATCTGGTAGCTGCTGTTGCTTTTGAACTGTGTTTTTTACCTACCTCACAAAAAATGAGAGGTAGATCAAAACTAGCAAGTTTCATAACCCAGGTCACCAATTCATGCGTAATTCTCTGTTATGCTGCAATGTAAGAAATCTTGCTGCTGGAAGTCATGGGAATCAAATGAGAACATATTGTGATTGTGCTTGTCACCCCCCTCTCCTGTGACTGAAGATGACACATGGCTGAAGATGTGACTGTGGATTTGTTTTCTCTTCCTAATGACAGTTTGGGATAATGAAACACAATGTAGATAGTAATATTAAGTTCATATTGTATCTTATGAACTCTAACAGGCTTTCATAGAATACATTTTCCAGTAAATAACAAACTAAGAAACCATGTCATATTGAATATAGTGATAAGCTGACAGCATTTGAAAGCTTAAAACCTAAAGAATTAAGTTTCCTAAATCCAGCCGAGTGTATAGTATACCATCTATACTGATCACTTCCTCTATATTCTTAATTTCAACAATAATATAAATTATTAAATATTTCGTCTTTCTGTCTCCCTCACAGGTATTCTCTCCATTTCCTGTTGCAGAGTGGTCTGTCCTACAGTGTAATGGTCTTCTCTGGCCTAGAGCATATGCACAAGTAAGAGCAAGTAGAGTACAGATGAAATGCAAATTTCATCAGAAAAAAAAAACAACGAAAGGATTTTGCTGAAATTATTGTCTGATCTCGTAATTCATGAAAATGTTAAAATTGCATAGAATTGCAAATCCCTTTCCCACATTAATAAACAAAATAAGAGGAGTAACTGTCTAATTGTAGATGACATGTCTCATATTTGATTGTTCATCTGTCTGTGTGTTTGTGGGGTGTTGTTTTGGAGACAAGCAAATCTGGGTCACTGTGACAAAGTATTCTGCCCCCAGGTTTTCATCTGTGTCCATGGCTCATCAACACAACCACACACGCACACAATGCTTTGATGTAATTTTTTATTTTGTTTTTGCCAGAATTCAAGGTTATGAGTGCAGGTGTAAACAGTAAATGTTTCCCACTTGGGAGTGTGCTTTAAATAGCTAGCAAAACATAAATCACAATAGTGTTCACAGAAAGAAAACGACTCAAAACCCACTGACAGTATAACATTTATTACTTTTTTTAAAACCAGAAGTCGCAGATACTGCTTATCTAACCAGTCACAGACAGGTACAGACACCGACACACGTAAAAACCCACTAATGCTGTTTGTAGAGGGAATTTCAACAAATGTGATACAAAACAATTATATTAAACAGAGCTAGATGTTGAGGTATAATTTTTACTGCAAAACCTAAAAGCCTGAAATCTGTGACTGTCACCATGTTCATGTTTTCAGAATGCATTTACCTTACCAACACAGGGTTTTGCATAGCAAAGTAGCTGCTGTAGTTCAGTCGGTAAGGCAAGAACCATGCTGTCATCGTGTGTGTGTGTGTGTGTGTGTGTGTGTGTGTGTGTGTGTGTGTGTGTGTGTGTGTGTGTGTGTGTGTGTGTGTGTGTGTGTGTGTGTGTGTGTGTGTGTGTGTGTGTGTGTGTGTGTGTGTGTGTGTGTGTGTGTGTGTGTGTGTGTGTGTGTGTGTGTGTGTGTGTGTGTGTGAATGAGAAGCTACGTTATAAAGCGCTTTGGATAAAAGTGCTATACAAGCAGTCTATTTAGAGTAGGTATTATATGAGGAACAGGTTGAGATTTCAGTTTGTGTTTTCTGACAGAGGGTTCAAGTCGTCCCACTGTTTAACTCAAGGCCGTTGCTCTTTGAACTGCCTTTCACATGTTTCAAAAATGCTGATGATTCTATGTTTCCTCTTACTAGTACTGCATCTACTTGCCACTTCTATATGATTTTATCTGATACATTATTGATTCTTACATTGTCTGGCTCTTCTCCTTTTTTAAATTTATTTTATTCATCTTTTCCTCTAATATTGCTTTATCCCTCATCCCTCCTCCTTTGGTTTTAATTGTATTATGTAACAAACTGTAAGCCCTGAATCAGTATAATGCTTAGTATGTACACTTCAGTAACACTATTCAGAGGGCTGCACTGACTGCTGCACCTAGATTGTGACACATTTTGAGGAAAACACTGTGTACAGCACACCACCCCCTAGACCTGTGCACCATAGCAAGATGTGTTTTCCACTGACACCTAACAGTCTGACACAATAAAGTGCACAACAAGGACTAGCTATAAATGTACACCTGGCTTAGTTTGGATCTGGCCTGACTAGACACTCTGTGTTTAGTGGTGGTACATCGTATTTGGTACCTTTTAATCTCATCTGCCCTGTTTGATCAGGTGAGCAAACAGGGAATGTTCCTGATGTATTTCTACTGTACATTCCTCAATTGTGAACTTAGCAGAGTCTGCTGGTTGGTGGAACAAGAGAGACAGAGACCTGTGAGATCATCAGATATGTCATAAGCAAGGACGAGGTTGTGGCAGTAATGTATGTACTCCCATTAAATTGTACAGATGCTCCTAGTGATACAGGTGTTATTTGATACCAAGCGCTGCCTAATGTACTAACCCTAAGCATTGAAAGCACTTTCTAGCACAGGGGCACTGAAACTTAGCTTTCCATGATGGTTGTCTTATCCTTAGCAAAGCCTGATTTAAAGAAGTAATTGAGAATTTTTCTGTTTGTATCATGTGCACGCTGTTTCTTTGGAATTTATATAAGTTTTAGTGTGAAAGCCTGACTGTGAACCTGATGGGTTTTGAGTGTGTGAATTGCTGCCTCACAGTTGCATGCTGAACAGATGGATATTTCCTCTGGACCTGTGTATGCCCACGAGGAAGCATCAAGTGGGCTTCGAGTCATATACTGTGTATACTGTGTTGTACACAACCACAGAGAAAGGGGTTGAGATATGTATGTATAGCCTGTTATTTGTTTTTTCATTGCTCCATGTACAGTGTGTAGTCATACCTCGGGCTTCTGTGTTTCTCCTTGTCCGGAGTTTGACCTGTTTAGCTGTCTCACAGGCTTCCATAATTTAGTCACAGGTGTCACCTGATGCTTTGAGTGGAAATTAAACATCACCCCTACTGTGCTAACACAAATCGGATGAGAATAGAGACAGAATGCCAGGTGGGCTCACTGCAAATATACAGAAGCTGCTGCAGCACATACAGTTCACATTTTCAGTGATGCAGTTGTGTACCCCATCACTGAAGGAAGGATGCTAATAGAATTAACACAAAAACTTAAGCTTGGACTACTAAAGTTTTAGTTTATGTAATTTGCTGTTGTGCTGTTGTTGTACGCATTAACTGTTTGTGTTAAAGCACCTGAAATATCTGTCAGGTTTATAATTCCTATTGGTTTTAGTGCATCTCCTTTCATAGTGTGTAGCACCGCATTAAGCAAAGTACCTTTTTTATGATCATTTTTATTTTCGCCCTAAAACTCTACGTATATTTTACTATTCCCTTTAAGGACAGAGCATAGTATTTGGAGAAATTTGTAAATGTGGCACAAGATTAGTTTTGGCCCAGACACTTTCTCCATGTCCTATGTGTCCCAGTGATGGAGCAGAACCTAGGTTCTTAACCTTTTAGTGCATTTTCAGTTCTAAGTTGCATTGGGTATCTTAGCTCTAGTATACCAGCTTGCAGGACTACTTAATTCCTGTTTGTTTCAGAGTCCCTCTTTTGGTTCTTGTCAATGCCAGGTTTAGAATACACAATACGTTTGTCTGATCATATCTTAACTGTATCAAACAATCAAAGCTCAAGGCAATGTTGTAGAAGTGGAATTTTAGGCAGGATAACGTGAATTAAAATTGTTTTTGCATTAGTCTTGTTGTTCTTGTTGTTGTTCTAGAAGGGGGAAAGGGTTTTCATCCATCATGATATACTGTACAAGATAAAACAATCAGTCTCATGTCCAACGCCTATTTTTGGTTGTTTGCATCAGTTATCAGGTTAGAACCCTGTAGAGTACTTTTGGCTTTTAATTGCCCCTGATGTCACTTAGGCCAAACCTGCATGCTTCTGCTCCTGTAATTCACTTTTATATGAAAACATCCATTTCTACCTGTCTGCTAATGACAAGATTAATGACAGATTCTGTCTTTTGTTGTTTGTAGAAAGGTTATAATTAGCAGTAGTCGACAGTGTAGAAAGCTGTAGAATACCAACATTATTCCAAAAAATAAATTACCTAAAGCTCATTTTAATTTAGGGTTATCCATGCAACATGTTTAAATGAGCCATGCTGTGGCAGGGCTCATGTGGGAATGTGGTGACAATTTTAAAGAACCACACAGTCTCCCATATGTGTGGGATGCTGAAGGATATTGTGTACACTGTTATGCCATCATCCACCGTCCAAATGTGGGTTGGATACTAATACGTAAATCTCAGAGCGCACAACGCACAGTATATTAATTGTGTCCCGTGTTTCTCTGAGAGTATTGTGATTTAAAAGGTGTGCAAATGAGTTTTGAAATACCCATAAAGCTTGTGATTGGTCTGAATAAATTTTATAATGGCTTAAAATGGTCAGTATTAAAGACCAGGTGGATTTGTTTCCTGCATCATGGGCTGCAGCTACAGTAGGCCCTTTTCGAATCAAGGTGTCCTATTGTTAACAGTATCTTCATCAAAGCCTTGATTTATCTGGTGTGTAGCAAAGTCCTCTTATTGTTGGTGGCAGGGACATGCTAGCTATCTGGTTATAACTTGTGCTTACCCTGCAACGGCTTTTTACGACAGGCCACTTCAGTGCTGCGCTCCCCTTGGTCTTCTGTTGAAAGGTTGTGCTGTCTTCCTCCCCACACATTATGAGTCTCCTCTGGTCTTTTGTCCAATTTCCACCTCAGAACCGTGAGGAAAAAAATGTAATTTGTATTTATATGGAGATACCCTGTCTGAAAATATATATCAAGAGAATAAAGACTATATGCACCAAGACTTTATGTTGAATGCAATATCTATCTTTGCATGTTGTTTTTTGTTTTACCAACATATACCCCATGTGTTTGTCGTTTTTATTTCTGTGCAGGTACTGCTTCATAGTGACACTTGGCTATCTGATCTTGTGTCAGATCACACGAGTCTACGTGTTTGACTATGGCATGTACTCAGCAGATTTTACAGGGTAAGTATAACTACAGAGTTCGTGAAATATTTTGGATTCTTCATTAAAAACTGATCATTTCCCTTTCTCTTAAATTAGATAAGTAGGTGGAGGGTAATAATGGTAAAAAAGAGAAGTTACCAGTAAGAGTCTGGGGACTATTGCTTATGACTCAGCTGGTGTGAGCTCAACAGAAACAAGAACTTGTCCCGCTGCTCAGCTGTTTCCGCAGGAGAATGTTGGTAGAGACTCTAGTTCCTTGTCATTTGTTCCCATTCCTTAAGACTGTCTGATAACTCAAGCAGACAGCCTGCTCCCCCAGCAGGGTGGGGGTGGCTAGTTGCTAAGCAACCTGTTGCAACCCCATATTGCCTCTGTGATGGCAAAAATTGCACTCATTCAAAAACCTTGTCTGCTGTTCTTGCTTTCTTTGAAAATGTCAAATTCACATTTTGTAAAATGTCAGTGTAACAACCCCTGTAGTCAAACATGCTTTAATCTACAGGACCAGGTAATCTATCATTTCTTCTCAAAAAGCAGTTTTATTACAAGACCTGTAAATCTCAGGTCTGTTGCTGTATTCTTGAATCTGTAGCTTAACTTGATGCCACCACCAGCAACAGCAGTCAAGAGCTTGTACTTGTGTAAGAAAGCATCAACAGAAAGACTGCAATTGATTTTACTATTATTACTGTAAAGATTGCCTTTAAAGCCATTGGTTCCATGGCGCTATAAACTGTGTCTAAAACAGCATCTCCTTCCACTTATGCTGGTTGATGTGGCCTACCAGTTTAACAGGAAAAGCAATTGTTCAACATATTATATGTATTTTCTTCTGTTCATTGCCCTTTGTTAGGCCCATGATGGTTATAACACAGAAGATTACCAGCTTGGTGTTTGAAATACATGATGGTAAGACCAAAGTGTGTGTGTGTCTGTGTGTCTGTGTGTGTGTGTGTGTGTGTGTGAGACACTGTATGAAAAGGGGAGTTAGACACAACAGAAGTGAAAATAACAGTTCAGTAGTATATAAATGCGATCACATGGTTGTGTTTTCGAGTGAGAAGTCAGTTCTGACAACAGATTAGTGAACAAGAAAGAACAGTGTGAGTTGTGTAAGGGACGTATAAGTTGTATGCACATATGTACAATATTATTGAAATTTAATGGCTTACTTTAAGGACAAACTGAATTTGAAAGAAAAGTGACGCCAGAGCGGCTTTAGTTTAGAAATTCAGTAGATCCAGATCAACTTCCATTGGCTCATCTGGATTTGACACAGATGAAGACTTTTGATTCTGCTAAATCTGAAAAATAGATGGATGAAAACTTGATGTCAGACTTTCAAATCTTTATGGCACTCAAGACTAAACACAGTCAGCAGTCACATAACAACTGATGTCCATGTAAGTGTATGTAGTGTAAAGTAGCTTTTTAAATTCTGGTGAGGTCACATTCTTTTTGCAGCTATGATTCTAATGAGAAACCAACACAGTAATCCCCTTCCTTAGAGACCTTTAACACTCTGATACCTGCCTGCTGTTTATATTGATACACACACACATCCACTGCACCGTTATTATGTTTCTGTACAGCAAAAATACTCCAGAGACACAGCTCGAATTCTTGCTCTAAGGCACAGAGTTATTAAAGGCACAGTGTGTTGTCCTTTTATACTGGCATCAAACATTTAATTGTAGCCAATACAGCCTTGCACAAAGAGCTGTACAGGCAACCTCACTTGTACTCGATGATGCCAGGGCTGGCCACGTGTGTGCAGTCACTGCAGGTCTTCATAAACAAAGAGCAGATTAATTAAAACCAATCAGATACTCAGACGCATTTGGCCCAAACAATAGCAAAGGCTTTATTTACCTTCTCGCTTTTATATAAAGGCAACTGCTATTAGGAATATCAGTCAAAGATTTAATTTGTCCTTTTACAAGGTTTATTATGGGGGCATCACAAAAGAACTGTATAAACAACCTGTCTTAGATGAAAAGCTCTTACATACACAAACAGCAGCCTGGTCTCCCTGCTGCATTATACTTATGATGCTCTCTCTCCTCCTCCCTGCTAACTCAGCTGAATGAAGATTATATTATTTACATTAACACGTATCCTGGCCCCTGAGCCTGTGTGTTACAATTAAAGGAACCTACCTCTAATACTGGCTACATGCGGTTGCAATCCCCACAACTCTAAAGAATCGGGCTTTTCATTACAATTGTATTAACTGCATGTCTGTGTATTCTGTACTACGCCATTTTATCTTACTTTAAGTGTCTCTCTTTGTCTGTAGGTTTGACCAAGAGAGAGGGTCAGCTGACTCCCAGTCAGAAATACCTAGCTATCAGGTATGTGACTCAGGTATGTTTTTAAAGCTTTAGATGATGAATTAATTTAACCAAGTTTTATTAAAAAGTTGTTGTTGTAAATAAGTATTTCTGAGCTATTGACAGATACCAGTCTGCAAGAGAATTGCAGTAAAAAGGAGAAAAGGCCATTGTTACGCAATCATTGCAATTACTGTTAAGAATCTAAATGTGAGGCACCAACCTTTTGTTTCATAAAACTTTGCTGTGCTACTGTGAGTCAGTCACCAAGTCAGACATGGAAGGTGAGGAATTAGCAGTCAAAACGAAAGATCCTATTCATCCAGTTGCATTTTGCCCCACTAGCAGATAAAATTGAGCAGGGTAAAACCACAAATTCACCCAAAGTCAGAGTTATTTTGTTATACTACAGTATTGTGTTGTATTTTAAATCAACTCACAAGGTTTAGTGAGTCGTGGATCTTCATACGGGACTGTGTAATGAATGTGAATCAATATAATGCTTAAGCCCTGACATTTCCTTTTTGCTCCCTGGGGCTCTCAAGTCGAATGCCCAGCTTGCTGGAGTATCTGAGTTACAACTGTAACTTCATGGGCATCTTGGCAGGGCCCACCTGTTCTTACAATGACTACATGGCCTTCATTGAAGGCACATGCTATCAGCCACGGCACCTGGAGAATGCCAACGGCAAAGAGAATGGGAGGCACCAGCAGATCGAACCATCGCCCAAGGTAAAACACAACACTTAGGACAGACAAACAAACAGAATTTAGTCCAGTTTAGTCCAGTGAGACTGGTAAAACTGACCTAATGTTTGTGCTTTGGCTTTATAAGACCCTCAAAGAGAGCACCTGCATACATCATCAGTAGGTATGATTTTAGAAAATAGGACGTTAAACTGTGAAGTTCTCTCTTTGAGTGCATATTTGGTTAATGTTAGAAAAAGAGAAGAGGAGCTTTTTAAGAGACCAGGCGTAATTATCTTGCATTTGGTTTTCTTTAGAGAAGCAGAAACTTAGACACTGTTAAGAATTTAATGACCCACATATCTAAACCTCAAGGTTATATCAGTATTCTTCCTGAATAATGCATTAATAAGTTAATTGTGTATTTATCTCATAAAACATGAAATCAAAAGAATGAAAGACAGACAATGGTAAATATAAAATACAGGAGAATGTTCAAAGGACTTTTTTTTACTGGAGTTTTTGAATTAAAAACAACTTATTTAAATATAATATAGTTTACTTAGGTTTAACAAAAGTATTTGTTTGTATCTCTCTCTTTCTTCTCACCTCCACCCAGAATGCTGTGATCTCCAAGCTGTGTACGTGTGCCATCTCGCTGGCTATTTATCTGTCACTCTGCAAAGTGCTACCAGTGGAGGACACCATAGATGATGACTTTGTCAGCTCCACACCCTTTCACCTGCAGGTTGTCTACCTTTACTTGGCCATGCTGGCACTGAGACCAAAGTACTACTTCGTTTGGACACTAGGTAAGTTTGTGCTGGCTTTATTGCTGGAGTGTGAACACATTTCTTCTGACCTATTTGATATGGTTTTGTTTTTTGCAGAACAAAAGTAAAGGCACAATTCTTGTGTTACTCTAATCCTGCCTTTTATTTGCAACTCTGTACATTGAGTGATTCTTGTATGCTGCCTTTGAATTTGTAACATGCAGGAAAGGTGAAAAGAGAAAATGGATGTGATTGATCAAATGCAAATTAGGCAAACAGGTATCAAAAGAGCCTGAAAGCATATATATATATAAGCATTTGGTTTTTCATTGCCACTCCTCATTTGAGTGATATGAACTCACTGAGCCAATTGGAAATATTTGGATGTTTTAGTCTGTTTTCCAAAAAATAAAAGTTCCAGCTCTTATTAACAGCATTTCTTGGCATTACACTGCCATCTAGTGCTGAATTAAACTCTTCACTGCAACTCTTCATTCTTGCAAATGACTACACTGACAGTGCAAGTGAGGTAGCTTTTGTACTCCAGTGTTGTTGCAATTGTACTCACAAACAGTTGTACTATTCTCCTGCAGCTGATGCAATCAACAATGCTGCTGGATTTGGTTTCAGTGGATATAACAAAGATGGCTCCCCGAGGTGGGACATGATCTCAAATGTCAGAATCCCAGGCATTGAGGTTAGGCTGTTTTTAAAAAAGAAATTAATAAGGACTATTACTAAATCCAGATAAAGGCCTTTTTCAGATAGATCCTAAAAATATATTGTGTTTTTTTAATTTCAGTTGGCCACCAGTTACAAGATGTTTATAGACAACTGGAATATCCAGACAGCTCTTTGGCTCAAAAGGTAAGAACATTTTACTTTGCTTAATTTGAGTCGGTACAAATCCTACAGTAGCTGTTGTGGGCACAAATGCAATATTTATTATTTATTATATATTTCTCATTTGTAGAATGTTTATATTAATTAAGCGGAAGCAAGTATTTATTACTTATATTGCAACCTATAATGTGACTTTTAAGAAGAAAAACTGTTTAAGATTAAGAAAACTATCCTTCTGTTATATTTTTCAAATGGTGCCTGGAATGAAACCTGTCTTTTGTTTCAACTTGAATTGTCTTGACCCAAACACTGGGTGTGTTTCATGTCCCTCTTCAGGGTGTGCTATGAGCGCTGTCCCATTAACCCCACTGCTGCCACGTTCTTGTTATCAGCTATGTGGCATGGGGTGTACCCCGGCTACTACCTGACCTTCTTCACTGGCATCAGCATGACAATGGCTGCACGAGCGGTGTGTACACGCACTTTTTTTTGACACAGTCGAACGTTTTAGAGGTTTTCTTCCCAGATTGAGCCAAATAGATATAAAATTGTAGTACAGGTATATTCTGCTGTTGTTATTGTGCAGCTTATAATTAATATAGTGGGTGAATAACAAACACTTTTTAAGAACTTATGCCACGAAAATTGACTTGTTTCTGTTTTCACTGCCACACCAAAGATAAGGGCTCTTTAGAGTTACCACAGCTACTTAGCAAACAAACAGCAGAACCCCTTTATAGAGAGCAAGGGGGTTATGATAAAGTACGATAGCACTTACACCTAATTTAATTGTGGGGGCATAACCACTAATTTTTGTTGAGCCAGACCACTTTACTCTGGTGCCATGAAAGGAGGGATATTTATTTAAAGACAGTGGCTTGATGCTACTGGAAGAAACACACTAAAAGTCCTGATAAACTACTTCGGAAGGAAAGCACAAAGTGGATTTGTTGTGTTAAGAGAGTTCTTGCAGGGTCTTTCTCCGTCTTTATCTGAAGTAGAGCACAGAGACCACTGACACAGTTATATTATAAAACGACTTTCCACTGCATCTGAAGAGTCATAATGAGATGATAAAGACAGAAAGAGAAAGGGCAAAGAGACATGGGCAGATAATGAGCAGCAGTAATGTCTCCATCAAGATAACAGGAACAAGATCAGCTATTGTAGCTCAATCCGAGTCTAGTTTACTGAGTGAAAATTATTGTTTTGTTTTAGATATCTTTACTTAACTATTATGGTGATGAACTTACAGGATGTTTTTTTCCCCTCTTTTCCAGATAAGGCACAACATCAGACCACACTTTCTGGTCTCTGACTCGTATAAGCGCATCTATGATGTCATCACGTGGGCAGGGACTCAGGTTGCCATTAGCTACACAGTGGTGCCATTTGTCCTACTTGCTGTGGGTCCATCACTTAAATTCTACAGGTAAGTGTGTTTGATTGTTACAAAACTGCTTTAAGCTCTGTTGCCTCCATCCATTAAACAAAACATCAGAGTACAAGAGATAATATTATAGCCTCTGCCTCTCTATACAGTAATTAGTCAGGGCAGTTGCACACGTGAGTGTAAAATTACTGTAATATCTATATTGTTAATCAAGTTCGCTTTTTCATTAAACTGCCACCCTCAGACTAGGCTATAACAGTTAACAAGACAGCTTAATGAGTGAAGGCTGGGGAAGATTGATGAGGAGCAAATTAAATGAGCAGCCTTAACGTTGCTCGACTGCTGCTGGGAAATGAAGGCCCGAACCACGGCCAGTGTCAGTCAGGAGAGGGATGCTGTTAAATCAGCATGTGACTGTTAGACAGGCAGTATTAAACAGTCTCATTAAAGCAGTTACGACATTGGAGAAGGAGGTGGTAGAAGTTTAAGATGTATGCATTATTATCTGTGGGTATTGTTCAGATCAGTAACATCATCGTCTAGTTTGGTAAATGGTTTTACATAGATTAGTTTAATTCATTCTTGTGTCAAATAAAAGTAGCTGTTATGGCTAAATCCAGTGATTTTTTTTTTTTTTTTTTTTTTTTTTTTTTTTAAAGATTTTTAAAAATGGATCTTTTCCCGTTTCATCCTATTATGTTTTACTAAAATTGAACATGTCATAAAAAAGACTGAGAAAAAGTTGGGGCTCAATTTAGAAATGTAAATTTAAATGGCAATCCATCCAGCAGGTGTTTGATACTTTATATTTTAGGCTGAAACAGAAGCAAGGACTGACATTGTTATGCCCAGAGCCAAACCTCTAGCATGGCAAAACAAATCTGACTTACAATTCTGTGTTTTGTTTCATTTTCATTTCATTTTGTTTCATTTTCCAAATATTACTAAATAAAATACAGCTCTGAGCTCTTTGCAATATCTTTACACTGCAGGTCTTGGTACTTTTGCTTACATCTTGTGTGTGTGCTGGTGGTACTGGCCCTACCTGTCAAATCGAGATGTCAGCAGGCCAAAGAAGAGCAGGACAGCCTGCAGGACAACCAGAAAGAGCACAAAAGAACAGACAACAACTGCAACCAGAAAGACAAAGCCACATGAAGCTCGGGACAGTGATGCACAGTGCTTTTAGCAGCAGAAACACTGACTTAAACTTGAAACCACTGAGAGCTGGGGTCTGGAAAACTTGTTTAGCTGACAAAGAACCAAATATTGGACATTCTTTAGGAATCAGAGAAAAAATGCAAAACCTCCAGTAGCAAGACTGACATAAAGTCACCCTGACATGGATAAGATAGCAAGATATAAAAATGGCCACAGTGTATACTAATGCGTGATAGCGGTTACATTACGTAAGTGGAAATGAAGACTTCCAAGCTGCCTTAAACCCTCTATGTACTCAGTGTGGTTGGCATGCTGCAAGAACCCAAATGCAGTTACACCATAGTGGTGTCAGGTTATGCAAACAGAATAAAAAGTGCAGTATGTGGAGGGTTTTTGTCATTAATTTGTTTTTAAATGTTTGTGAAAAGAACAGTTTGAAATATTAATTCCTAATTATTTTTTCTTTCCATATGAATTTACTTTGTCAGACATAAAGTCCCAGAAATGCAAATCAGATATTGTCTGTCTCCAGCAGTGGAAAGTCTAAAAGAGGAACTCAAAAATGACTAAATTAATTTCTATTGCTTTATATATTTTTCATATCTTTTGCTTTTTTGACAAACATGACTCATCATGTAACTGTTTGTTTTAAAGGGAGTTTGTTTTTGTTTTTTTAACCCTGTCATGATTTTTTTTTTTTTTTTTAAGGATTTCTGATGTTCGTGGGTATGATTTTATTCAACATTATTTTTGATGTGTTATACTAACATGTCAGGGTGGGGGTTTTGGGTTGGGGGTTACATTTTCCACCTGTTTATTATGACTATCCAAAAATATTTAATGAGTGGAAGTCCAACAGAATAAATCATTGTCTTAAATCCTAAAAAATCAAAAAAACAGATTACCATATTCAGTGAAAAGATTTTGTAGCCATAATTATTACTGGGCAATGTAATGTAATAAAATATTTTCAAATTAATGCACTTCCCATAAAAGCACATATAATATTCAGTCTACAAATTATGTAAGAGTGCAATTTGCATTTGTCTGTGAGGAAACCTGACAGTTATTTATATATGTAATATTATTGTACAAAATTCCAAGAAATAGACCAGCTATTATTGTTAATGGTCTTATTTTATATTTTGTGCTCTTACATTAGGTTTAGGTTTCAGGCTGCATCTACTGTAAAGTGTAAGTGACACTGTATGCTCACCTTGTTTAGGTTCATGGCTCACGTTAAGCCTTTCAAATCATCTGGTTTACTCTTGCAGCAGTTCAAAGCCAACCCTGTGATACATTCCTGTACCAAGAGACACTTTTAGTAATTTAGAGAAGAAAATGTGGTGCAGAGAAAGCAATTTTAAATGCCATTTTATATTCACAGTTAGAAACTCTCTTTTGTGACAGTCACATCATTATGTATTTATAAGAGCAGGAAATAATCTGAGGATTTCAAACACTTTAAAGTTGTCCTTTTTAAAGTTGGTTTGGTGTGTTTATGTCCTGTAAAATAACAAAGCTGCAGAAGTAAGCTTTGACATATGAACACATTTTCATTTCTTTTTAAGACTTTCTAACATTGCATATTTTATAACTGTGTGTACCAGTATTCACGTGATCCGTACATTTTGATGTGGATGTGGTCTCAGTTAAACTCTATTTGTAGCTTGGGCCCCGTGTTGCACACTATGGCCCAACTAAGGGAGAGGGATGTTATTCTACAAACATAGCGATTATTGCACTGCATGGCCACCCAAACCAGCAGATCAATGCAAACTGCTCCACATGTCCAAAGTGCCAAATCAAAAATAGCGCATTTTGTTTTGTTTGTATGTGAGCGTGGGTGCCTGTGAGTGTGTATGTGTTTGTGTATGTGTGTGCGTGCCTGTGCAACACTATTTTTTGTGTGCAAAGGAAATTTATTGAAAGATTTATATAACAGTACATAAAAAATCTGATTTATGTGGCAAAATAAAGAGAAATTATTTTTAAACACTAAAATGATATATGCTTTATTTTTGTCCTGTGATGTAAATGATTATTAGTAATAATAATAATGACTGGGTAAATTGTAACCTTTTTTAAAAAATGCAGATGCAGGCAAAGAATTACTCCGTTAGGCTGTAGGTTCAGGGTCTTGTGAATTCCGTGCATTTCACTGTTGCGGTTGGGCAGAACAAAATGATTTTTAATTATTGTTAACATTCATTTTATTGATTTAGTGCTTCTATTAAGATAACTTACCTACTTTCCAACTAAGTAAATAAAAATCAAACAACTAGGTGTAATAAGAACTTTTATCAAGGTCCACCTAATCTGTATGTGTGTCAATGTGTGTAGGCAGTTCACAATAGGCACACACACGGCAAAAAGTGAGAGACATTTATCATAATAAATTGACCATCAGCTTTAGGTTCTTGGTCTGTTCTTTAATGCAAACAGAAACATAATAGGTGATTAGAGACTGTAGTTTGAAATATCAGAAGAAATATTTGAATTATTTTCTCAAGAAAAAGTAGCAATATAATTCTCCATTATAAGTAAATGTCAGACATTAAAAGTTTTACTATCATGAAACTTACTGATTTTATTGCATACTGTAATCGTTCTATCAATCTCGGGTTATTGACACTGTGTAAATTTAGCTGCAGCTCTTTTAACTAGTCTATCTGCTGCTGGGGAGATTATTGTACTAAAAGAGCAATTTCTCAGTAAAAGTTTTTAAAGACTACAAGTACAACCACATGTATTCTTTTAAAATGTTATGTGTTTCATATATCAAAACTTGAGTCTACAAAAAGTGTCAGTGGGACAAGTAGCCTACCCTTACTCTTAAAAAATTAGAAGTATCAACATGACAATTAAAAATAATTTGTTATAAGTGAAAGTAGTGCCAGGAAGCAACTAGTTATGTGTACTTTAGTAGAGTACTGCACTACATCACATATTCGTGTATTTAACAGCTACAGTTGTTAAAAAAGTAATTTGGTAGCTGTAGATTCTTAATAAATCAAAAAATAAAGTAATACATTGAAATCAGCTCCACTGTTCCCAGCTGGGCTGCTGTTGTTCCACACCAAGACTCTGTTAAACAGAGATCCTTTTTAAATAATTACTATAAATCTTGTGAGTATGCAGTAACTAGACAAGTACATGCCTTTTTCAGTATTCAGCATTCAGTATTCAGTATTTGTTCTACAGAAGTATTATCAATAAATGCAATTTAACAATACAGGGCTGCAGATAAAGTACCCAGGGTAGTCAAAGTGCAGGATTTCCCAGTCTGGTATGTAGTGGAGTATGAGAATGAAGTGCAACTAAATGAGTATTATATTTTTTTGAGAAGTGCACAGTGTTATTTTTAGCAACAAACCCACCCCTGGCAGCTACACCAAATAAAGCTTAGGGGGCTTCGTGGCGCCCCGCTGCTCTGCCACATGTTGACGCCACTGTAACCAGGTTAGCAGGAGGTGGAGCTCCGGTTGTAATGTTTCTGTAGCCGCAGGTTAAAACACAAGCAAAGATAATATGACATAAACAAGGGGTGTTTTTTTGTCATATTCCCCTCACCGGAATTAAACTAAAGACCAGCACAGCCTTGGTAGGAGGTTTTCAAGTTTTGCACTGTACTTTTCTTTCCTCTTACGGATAAAAGTAGGTTTAACTAGGACCTGTAGCGCAGCTAGCCCCGCTGAGCTAGCATTAGCTTGTTAGCCGCTGGAAGTGCAGCTAGCTGTTTTTTGTTGTTGCTTCCTAGTGATAATCACGGGAAGTTTGTCCCTCTGTGACATCCTGGTCAACAGCGTCTGTGAGGGGCCAGGAAGGCCAGAGTATACCACTCTTAGCCCGGTTTCCTTTGAGGCCAATATGTGTGTGTCATCCAGATGTGAACTTTTTTGACAACCCAGAGCAGCTGTTGTACCAGAACTATCATTGCGTAAAATGGGCAAGAAACATCCAGCATTTCCTCGGCATGAGCTCGTCCCCCTCGGGGTCCGTAGCTGGTTATTTATTAGACCTTTGGCTAATGTTAAGTTTCTTTCTAGAAACCTCCGTTATAAATAGCATTCTTAGGTTAAATATACCCATGAAACCAACCAAAAGCGGATTTAGGTTAATATTTATATACTTTTTGTCCTCTCGGCTTACTCCCGTGAGTTCAGGGTCGCCACAGCGGATAATATTTATTTATATTAAATAGATATACAAAGAGAAGCTACACCAATCAGCCACAACATTAATACCACTGGTAATTTAATATAATAATATGATCTTTTTTGTAAAACTATGAACTATTAAAGACTGATGGTTTAACCCACCTGACAGAGTCAGTTCCACCTTTGCAAACAGTGATCTTTGACCCTTTTTTCTTTTTACTAGTTGCTGTTTTGAAACGTTTTTTTTTTACTTTGTGTACTTCTACTAGCTTTGCACACAGTGTATCATATTTTGCTGAATAAGGTGCTGCGTAGCTGCAGACTGCTCAGAGTAGCCATGATGTCCGTTGTCCTCCATGACATTATTAAGACCACCAGTATTAATGTTATGGCCTATCAGTGTAGGTAAAAGTATGAATAATTTCTCACTTGAAAATATATTCATCATTTTATACTTTATGGAAACTTTATGGACTCCTCTTTGACTGATATTGAGGTGGTGCAAATGGTACAGCTGCAGCTAATGGTAAAAAGAGCAATGTATTTTATTTTGCATGAAATATATGTATAAAAAGAAATCAAATTATGCCATAATTTGACAAAATATTAAGTTCAAAAATAGTATGGTGTCTTTTCACATTTTTACTTAAAAGTTGAAGGTGGACTTAATAGGTACACTTACCCTACTCAAGTAAATACAGTTTTACAGAGACAGACTAATATAAAAAGACCAGTTAGGAGGTATTAAAGTTTTACAGGCAACACACAGTGAAGCTGTTTTTGGAGCAGATCCTGGTACGTGGTGGGGAACTGAATCCTCAGCAGTTCAGCATTTTCACACCCACATGACAAGCCCTGAAGAGCTGACTGTTTAAATTTAGAGATCCTATCAAGTGTTTGCATTAAAGTTATGTGACACGAGTGTCTATGTTTCTGTGAGGATCTTTTTAAGCCAGGGAGTTGATATCTTTAAATGGCTTGTTTTGGTTGACAAACCCACACATTGCCTACAACCTTCTTATTCTTGTGAAAAAATAATTTAGAAGCAATAATGAAGTATTTAAAATTTTTGATTTATATTAATTTGAAAGTGTTTTGATTAAAATATTTTTATGCAACAAAAAAAGGTGTTATGGAATTTGTATAGAAAATAGAAGTGAATATTCAGGATAAGTACAACATTTTGGCTTTAATTGATGAACAACACAATCACTACAGAGTACTAGTAATAGTTTCTATAAACATCATTCAAATTTCTTTTTCATTTCTTTGCTTTTGAAATGAAACAATGCAGATTAGGCAACTATTTTAATTTGTCCTGGTCATCCTTTTATCTTTATCAGTTAATTCAGAGCCAGTGCATGCGATGAATGGAAGTTTGGTCGTGCACCTATTGTGTTGGGAAGAGATGGGCGTAGGCCAACCCCCTCATCTAATATTCAGCCTTGAGTGAAGGGGGGATGCTGAGTGCCAGCCCGACAGTGCTTGTTGATACTGTGTGAGCGAGTGACCAAGGGATAAAGATTGCTGTTAAATAGCTACATTTTAAGTTTCAACCTTCACCAAGGTAGGAGCTTCTTCTGTTAATCTTTTTTAGTTCCAATCTTTTAGCAGCTTTAGTCATTTGTTTTAATGGCCTCTACTGTTTTTAATTTGTAATTTTTCTGTTCCTGCTTATTAATTGGCGCATGTTGTGTGAAAAGGATGAGTATGAAGTCCCATCTGATCACTACTCAACAGAGAGAGCGAGAGAGAGAGCGAGCTAGATGTTGATTGGTTCTTGTGTGGTGTTATATTCCACCCATTGTGCTTAGAGACTAAGAGCTGAGGAGGGTGTGTCAACAGGCTCCTATTGCCTTCACCATAAACAAAGGATTTTTTTATACTTATGCATGCCACTCTTTATGAGAGAACAGTTATAGGTGGTTGTTGATGGAAGTAACAAGGTCAGAGATCATATTAAAGGAAAGACTGTGTAGATAATAATTGATTGTCAGCTTTAAATTGACTGTTTTGGGCCTTTGTGCTCACAACCCAACAAGCATGTGACCTTTAAGAGATTACTAACCTTAGGCTGTGCTGCTTGTCTTCGGTATTATGGTAAAATATTGAGCAGTATATTTGGTAGAATTTATGTGAAACCTATTGCCAAAGCAGTTTGCAAGCAATAAATGTATCAGATTAATTTAACATTACTATGGGTGGAAGGCAGGAAGTGAGTCGGTGATGGGAGAGCTCAACTTGATGAATCATTAATGGCTTTTTAAATTTTTTTAAATGACCATATCAGCAGTCATTTTTGTAGGGTTTTCCTTTCTTGATGGTAAAATACATGAAAACATTTTACCATTTTTAGCCAGTTTTTGTGGAGATCTTGCCTAAAGATTGAGTTAAAGATAGTGTTGGAATAAATATACAGGAAGGCACTGGAAAACAGTTCTTGAATATAAATATTTCTGAAAAATTTTTGCTGCACTGCCAGAATATTAAACAAATTATGAAACAAATCTTGTTTTACATGCTAGAGTAAAAGGGGTTAAATGACTCAGTCAATAAAAGAACAGGTTTGTCTGTCTGGCTTTAAAATAAATCTTTAAAATGGTGGAGCCTAATTATAGATAATGTCCCCAAAGTGGACTGTCTGCATGGATTTGTCAGATGCAGACAATGGCCTAACCTGTGTTACTGCTTTTTTTCCCCTCACTTCAAATATATATATATAGTGAAGTATGGTGCAACTGTGCAGTTAATGTACTTAAGGAACTAAGAGCCCTAAAGTACACAATTTTTTTGTGTGTATACAAGTTTCACAAAGCCCAATTTAGGGCAGTGGAGCACAGTGGAACTGAGGATAGTTTTGATATAATTGGAGCACATGGTTGATTTTCATCAATTATACTAATCCTTAGTACTGGAAAGAGAAGAAGTATAAAAGCTATTGTTTTTCCTCAGTGGTTTTTGATGACTTTGTACAGTTTGTTGAGCAGAGCATTGTGATGATATTGCATTTATTATACTGAGCAGACAGATTTTAGGTCATGTTTTCAGAATGAGCAGGCAGACTGAACTAAACTGAACGCCTCGTTAACTCTTGTTTGATGAGCATGTTCAGTGCTTTGTACTATTGTAGCCATGGAAACAGACACAAATACAGTACATGTGTACTCTAAAGTTAACGATTTATAGGCAGTTGTACCCACATTTGTAGAAGTGTATATGTTGCATATGTGTTTGTACAGCAAAATGATGCTCCCTTAAAATAAGACCTAGTCTCCCTGTTTTTCCTTTATGTGGGTGAGTTTGCATGTTGAACAGTATTAGTTTATTCCCCAACATCATTTTAATGACTGTTTATTTTAACTGTTTGTCTCTTAGTACAGTCATACATTTAGCTGTGCAGTCCAAATATATATGGGTGATGTTGTTTAATTTATTTGAATGCTGCAGCACTCTGCTTTCCTCTTCCTCTACAGTGGTGTTCAGCAGTTTAGAAGTCAGCCATGGATACCACCACCTCCCTGAAGATGACCTCTCTGGCCATCCAAAGTCTGTTCAGCTACGTGGAAGAAGAGAATCTGGCTGCAATTAAAGCACATTTGGACAGGTTCAAAGATGTGGACAGCCGGAGCGATGTAAGTCAGCTATGTTACAACAATCCTTCTATTGGCTGAAGCTTTTTATTTTAGAAAAGAGTATGCAGAAACAAAAGGTTCTTTATGATCGTGTACTGTTATACTGTTTTAATGATCATTGATGGTAGTTCAGTGTTGATAAATGATAAAACATCAAATAAATAAAGTGTGTATTAAATAGTTGTTATTAGTACTAACTACTCAGAGAAAAACTTTGACAATGATACACATGGCAAAAAGAGAGAGAGATGTGTGGCCAACCAGGCCCAGTAGAATGCATTTCCTGAGAACAAATTGTGTATTTATGTGTGGCTGAAAATAGTCATCAGCCAATGTATTTATATGTAACATTTGCTAATATTTACACAAGTAAATGACATAATGTGGTGGTGACCAAATCCAGATATAGACCAAAAGCAATTAAAAAAAATTTAAAACCACGTATCTTTTAAGTATCTGGTAGTAGGTTTAAAACACTGGAATGCTTTATTGTAATGCTGCCACTTTGTAAAAAAAGTGTAATATTTCAGATAATATTACTGTTTATTTAGTATCCCTAATCTAGTAGTTTTGCAATCTTTAATTTCTTGTTCTCTTCTTGTGGTGTCTTAAAATCTTCAGAATTTTTGTTTCATCTATCCCTTTGTTTCAGAATGGACAGACTCCCCTGATGGTGGCGGCGGAGCAGGGCAATGTGGACATAGTAGAAGAGCTCATTAGGAGAGGAGCCAATGTTAACTTGGACGATGTTGTAAGCATGCACACACACACACACCAACCATCTACCTATAACTGCCTAATTTGAACACACCTTCACACACAAGGACAGAATATTGTGGAAATATTAAGAATGTACTGTATTGACGAAAAACACCTAGGTCATTTTAACCACATCTTTCACTCGACAAAGGAGACGTAGCTGCACTGGTTGCCATGATGTTCAATCCTGCTGAACTCACCACACACAGGCTTATTCCTCAGCTATTATGAACCATAATGACAACTTATTACATACTTTTACCTTTGCTCTTTTTGCTAAATGACAGGATCGTCTCACTGGCCAACACCCTGTGTCTTCAGCAGGCAGCCACACACTCACGCATGCATACACCTTCCTGCTTAAGAGCACGCATGCTTGCTCACACACCTCTCATTAACATCTCCTGTACATGTAACCTGCTATTACACATGGCACTCTTACACTAACGCAGCAGAAGGTAGGAGAAGCATTTCATACTACAGTCTCTGCAGTCTCTTCATACTCTACTCTTTGACACTCTGTTTGTCCATGCGACACTGTGTTCCCATGAGCACCTGGTACGACCAGCTGGTAGGTCCTTTGTGTGCTTTAACCAGTCCTCGACCAGCATACTTAGAGTTCTGTCAAATGTTTATCAAAATGGATTTTAAATCTGATGGGAATTTCCACAGTAACAGGTTCTCTCTCTGCACAGGACTGCTGGACGGCATTGATCTCTGCAGCTAAGGAGGGCCACATTGAGGTGGTGAGAGAACTTTTGGAGAACAATGCTAACCTGGAGCATCGAGACATGGTAAGAATACAGATGGAGACATAACCTGGCTGATGTAGCAAGATATTTTATATCTCATGAATACCAAACAAATTATCCCAAGTAAAAAAAAATAAAAATGCAATGTAGGGTGGGGCAAGACTAAGGAATAGCAATATATTGTATCTTGAGAGTAACAGTGACTTTATTGTTTATACGATTTTTTTTTTAGAAAAGACAAATAACATGAAACATCTGCTGATCTTTTGAACATACTAAACTGAAAACTTCATAGGTTGATAAAGTCTGCTCACTGTAAGTGAATTTATCATATGTAACGTTTACGCAATGCAAAATATAATAATGATGTCGTGATTTCATGTATATGAATGTTTTTTTATGGTGTGATGACCCTAGTGCTGGTTGAAATGGATGAATTGTTAGCCTTGAAATTGAAATAAAATGAAATTACTTTCTGTGTGATGGCTCCACTGCAGTAGTAATCCCATTTACTGAGCTCTGCTTGTCTCTGCATGGGGCAGTGATATGATTTTGTAATGGAATACAGAACAGTGCGAAGCAGACAAGCGTCTGAAAGCTTTCTGTAGCGACTATTCTGTATATTGGGGAACATTGGTAATGTGCAGATGGGAATGGGATACACATATTTATTAACTTGGGCTGAGTATATTTGTCTGTATGTTCCTGCACAAGTGGCAATTTACATTTCCAGAAACATAAAAAAATGTTCCTGATGTGCTGTAACTGTTAGATATATATATTTTACATATTGTCACTCACACACGCATATATGTGTGTTACATAATCATTTTTTTCTTGTTCTCTGTAAAATTATGAACATCAACTGACTCATTGCTGTGTGGGGTGTGTCTAAACTGCACAAGACAGATCATCACAGTTGGATTATAACAAACCACCCTGTGTGATATTGTTCACTCACTGGGAAGTGTGTCACACCAGCTGTAAATAGCACATTTTCCTACCACAAAATGTGCTAAGATTTTCCCTGCTTCGTAAGGATTTGCATTGGAAACTGTTGTTACCCTTCCGTACTATTATAAAAACATACATATACAGACTGTATGCCGTATATATTATTTATGTAAATCAGTTTTGTTCTCATGAAAAGATCTCCTCTTACCTCTCTCTCTCTCTTCTCTGTATATTCTTAGGGAGGTTGGACTGCTTGCATGTGGGCAGCCTACAAAGGTCGTACAGATGTGGCCCGACTGCTCTTGGAAAACGGAGCTAACCCCAATATCACCGGTCAGGTACTGAGACTGGAAGCATTGTATTTCTTCTTATTTCCCCATACTAATGGGATTATTGGCATCTGTTATTTTACAGTGGGTTTGTTTACAGTCACGACATCTTGTATTTAACAGGAAAAGTTATTAGCGCTATTTTTAAACTCAGTCTAATCTCAAAAAATAGAACAGGACAATTTAAAAAAAATGTACACCTGATATGTTTGATTTTGACGGTTTCATGTTAATGTAATGCAGTGTTTCAGCTGATAAGTAAGTGGTAAACTTTAGTTATAATTATCAGCAAACATAACCTTAGTGTAACAGAAATGTTAACATAACCACAACCTCTGCCCTTCAGCTGCCCAGTGTGAAGCTTACCCCATCATCTGCTGTTTCAGTCATGGCAGGACACTGATCATTAGTTACTGTCAGCATGACTTCACCCTTGTCCTCTTCCCCAACAGTACAGCGTCTACCCGATTATCTGGGCAGCAGGTCGAGGGCATGCAGAGATTGTTCATCTCTTGTTGCAGTACGGAGCCAAGGTCAACTGCTCAGACAAGGTAACAACTTACTGACAGATGTTAATGAGTTCACTTTTTTAATCACTAATAAGATGCAATTTCTTTATGCTTTATTTATTAGGTTTCCATTATTTAAAATGTCTTTGTTAGTGACTAAATTATCACGTGTGTCATGCACTCTGTTTCTTGTTTTTTTTGCAGTATGGTACAACTCCTTTGATCTGGGCGGCCAGGAAGGGCCACTATGACAGTGTGATGCATCTTCTGGCCAATGGTGCCGATGTGGACCAGGAGGGAGCGGTACCTAGATTGTAGTTTACTTGTAATTGGTTGTTTGCCCAATGTCAGTAGCATCAAAAAGAGACAGTTATCATCTAAAAAGTCCTCTGAAAGTTTAAATTATTAGAGCCTTTTTTATGTTGTGTATGTTCTCTGTTTCTGTCTATTACTATGTGACTAGTAAATGTTACATTTATTTTTACACTTTTGGCATATGTTTTATCTAACACAACTTACAAATAAGGTACAAAGCAAGAAGAAATGTAAGTCAGAAAAAACATTAAAGCATACTGGAAGGAATTTTTAATTTCAGTCAGACACACATCTAAGAACAGAAAGGAACCAGACACAGATTAGTTATAAATATACTCAAGTTTATAAATATAGTTATAAATTTGTTTTTGTTTTTTCTGTACATTATCTGTCATAGTTCAAAACAGCTGAGATACTGGTTGTGCAATACAACAATGCTTTTTATCACATATTAATCATGTTCATTATTAGGTTTGATCTCAATATCTATACTATCATTTAGATTTAATTACATATTTTACCGTCATGGCTATTTGATATCTCTTTAAAGTTTTGAATTATTATTTTTAACTGCTTGTTTAACTCCCCAGGAAGTCTTATGTGTTTTGGGTTCATGTAGATGCCATGACTTCCTGTTCTCAGCAGTGTCATTTCCAAGCATCATAAATGTGTTAGTAAAGTGCAGTGTTAAATAATTGATAGCATCTGTGCTGCAGAACATCTGTGCTTCTTCTTCTGACACAAACTGTCTATACCATCCAAAACAATTAATGTAATTAATGTTGCCAAACTAAACATTCCTTTGTAAATAAGAGACTCTGGTGCCTGAAAAAATATATTAGATACTGGGTTTGCTAAATAAAATGTACAATCTACAATAAATTTGCAATAGTTTATAAATAACATTTATAGTAAAATGTCTGCTTATATTATACTTATCTGAAGTACATTACAATGTTGCTTCTCATTCACCAATTCTCAAACACACTCAAACACTAATGACGGTGGCTGACCATGCAAGGTGCTCACCTGACCAAAAAAGATGTAAATGAGGGCGAGGAGGCTGAGGGAGACAGCAATTGCCAACTTCGAATCAACAGTAAAGCCCAGAACAGCAGGATCAGTGTCTTATTCAAGAATACCAGCCAATATTTTTACAACCAGTCAAGAATAGCAAAACTTGTATAATACTAAAATGGTAGTTAGAATGACCCTCAAATGTGCAAGTGACATCTGTGTGTGTTTTTAGAACTCGATGACGGCTCTGATTGTAGCTGTGAAAGGCGGCTACTCTGAAGTTGTCAAAGAGCTGCTGAAGAGGAACCCAAATGTCAACATGACAGACAAGGATGGCAACACAGCCCTGGCCATTGCTGCCAAGGAGGGGCACACAGAGATTTTACAGGACCTGCTCGATGCTGGCACCTATGTCAATATCCCAGACAGGGTGAGGGCTCCTTACTGTTACCAGCCTGCTGTTTAAAATCAGTGGGATGTTGTAAAAAGGTTGCTATGCAATGTGAATCAAATTTAATTCTTGTCTTCCTCTGTCTGTTTTATCTTTCTTAGAGCGGAGAAACAGTGCTGATTGGAGCAGTGCGAGGAGG
The DNA here is from genome assembly GCF_033026475.1 of Channa argus. Taxonomy (NCBI): domain Eukaryota; kingdom Metazoa; phylum Chordata; class Actinopteri; order Anabantiformes; family Channidae; genus Channa; species Channa argus. The sequence goes on from NC_090212.1 coordinate 11,479,228, forward strand.
TCATGTGGAGATAGTCCGAGCTCTGCTAAATAAATACGCTGATATTGACGTCAGGGGCCAGGTAGGCCCTCCTCTCCCACAATCTTGGTTGCCTTATTGATGTTTGAAAGCAGGCAGGAGGCCCTCTTATGTTGTCTTTATGAAATGTCACTGCAACTCAATACAGTTTATTTAGCTCATGTTTATTGGTAAAATGTAATTTACTCCGGAGTTAAGAACTACACAAATATATTAATGCTATATAAACAGACATACTGACATTCTGTGCTTAATTTTTGAAATTATGCAACTACCACTGTACTCTAACATATGGCATTTGAACAACACATATCTGCTCTTTGTATTTTGGACACAATTTATATTTCTAGGGTAGACAATCTTTCTTTGCTTTGTCCTTTATCAGGATGGAAAGACTGCCCTCTATTGGGCTGTGGAGAAAGGCAACGCTACGATGGTGAGAGACATCCTGCAGTGTAACCCTGACACCGAGAGCTGCACCAAGGTACAGCACATTCACTCACTTGTTTTCTTGGCAAATTTCCTATATTTGTGATTTTTTTCTCTTTATTTTGTAACTATTAATGTTGATTTCTCATCTACTGCATTGTAATGACATCTTACACTGTTTTAATTTGCTATAATTGTAGGAGGGAGAGACCCCACTCATCAAAGCTACAAAAATGAGGAACATAGAAATAGTCGAACTGCTGCTTGATAAAGGAGCAAAGGTGTCTGCAGTTGACAAGGTACTGTTTAAAACTTGTCTATAACTCATGCTTGTACTGAAAAACTACATCATACCAGCTCCTTTGAGCATTTTTTGAGTGTTTATAAATGAGTGTTTTTCTTCATGCAGAAAGGAGACACGCCTCTCCATATTGCCATCAGAGGACGAAGTCGAAAATTGGCTGAGCTGCTGCTAAGAAACCCTAAAGACGGCCGCCTCCTGTACCGTCCAAACAAAGCTGGAGAGACACCATACAACATTGACTGTACCCATCAGAAAAGCATCCTCACACAGATTTTTGGAGCCAGTACGTCTCAAAGATTGCAAAACCATATAGTGTTGCCTGGCTGTTGGTACAGCTTTACGTTTTATTCTGTCATATTTATTTGCGCTGTTATCTTTTTACATTTCCTACTTTCTTTTTTCCTCTCAGAGCACCTCTCCCCCTCTGAGTCAGATGGAGACATGTTGGGTTATGACCTGTATAGCAGCGCTTTAGCAGACATCTTGAGCGAGCCCACCATGCAGCCACCTATCTGTGTTGGCCTGTATGCTCAGTGGGGTAGTGGAAAGTCTTTCCTTCTTAAGAAACTGGAGGGTATGTTATCTCACAAGATCACAAATCCAGTTTATATGAAGAAAAAAATAATAGAAATGTAGAAACTTGCTATTTAAACGATGCCTTTTTTCAGTTCCTTTAACAACTAAACTGTTCTGACTTTTCCTTTTCTTCTCTCTGCCCTTGTCCATCAGATGAGATGAAGACATTTGCCGGCCAGCAGATAGAGCCATTGTTCGTGTTCTCATGGCTGGTGGTCTTCCTCACATTGTTGCTCTGTGGCTCAGTGGCTGCTGTTCTGGGCTTTACTGTTGATCCGAAGTTGGCAATTGCTGTCTCCCTCAGCCTCCTCGCTCTCCTTTACATCTTTTTTGGTGAGCACACAGATGACCTCGAAAAGTATTAAATCATGTTTTCATTTGCCCTGCTCCAAAGAGCAAGCCTCCTCTTTAAAAGATAATAGAATCTATACCTATACCCCCTTTTAATGTTGCAGAAATTAATAAATTCTCAGTTATCATTTTATTAGGAAAACGTACATGTAAAACTAAGTCAGTCTAATCCAATAATCCTATAATAAATCCTGACTTCATAAAGGTGATATTGCTCAATTTGAAACAGTTATAGAGGAGTTGATTCAATTGTATGATCATTGTGGAAGATGCTGCTTTTAAACTGTACTGTGTTAAACAGAGAAGTGTTTCTGCACTTAGACTAACTTCATTATACAGATGTGGTAAAATAAATAGTAAAACCCCCTGTTAGTAGAAAGCAACAAAATTGAACAGCAACAATCACTACACCCTTATAATTATTTCACATGTGAATCATACAAGTCCATCATCTTATATCAACAAAGACCGAACATTGTACCCATAATGAAGGGAGGATTTAATAGAGTTTTAGTTTGAACTATTTTTACCCAACTGAGTGTATTTAATGATTTAAAAATACAGTAGTTTATTCATCTTGCTGCTTTACAAATATAAAAAATCTATATATAAATTAAACAAAATCTGGTTCTAATTTAATTTTGTTTGCTATTTAAAAAATAATTCACATATTTACATTATTCATCAAGTGTTCATTTAGGTTAAACCTTAATTAATTCTCTCATTGGCCATTGAAAAGCCCACATCGATGAACAACAACAGTGTAGTATAAAATGAACAAGTTTGTATGGTTAAAAAAATTTAACTTTTGTTTTTTTGATGAACCACTCAAGGGCACATGTACTTTGTATATTGGAAATCTATCCTTCCCATGTTGGGCCATTTGTTGCTAAAGTTAATTAAAATGGTATTAAGCTACAACAATGGCACCTGAAATAATTTAAAAAGTAATCAAAACTATTATCTATTATCCAATTTTTACCACAAACTACTATACTACTATCTCACTATTTATTTATACAAACTAATGCTTAGAAACTGCTTCACTCACTAAAGGGTGCTATTATACAATTGAAACATCATAAAGCCTTCATTATTTAAGGGTAATAAAAGAGAATTTAAGATAAAAATGTAACTAAAATGCAAATACAATTGCATTGTTTGTAATCAAAAACCTCTTTTACTGTCTGTAGTTTTGGTCTACTTTGGAAGTCGCCGTGAGAGGGAGAGCTGGAAGTGGGCCTGGGTCATCAGCACCCGTCTAGCCCGCCAAGTTGGTTACCTGGAACTACTGCTCAAACTGATGTTTGTCAACCCTCCTGAACTTCCTGAGCAGACCACTCGTGCTCTGCCTGTCAGGTGATAGTGACAGACAGGCACAAGCACAGAAATAGATTCACTACAGTCTACAGAATTTTTCTGGAATAATACAATATTTATTTGTCCAACACTAAATATTTATTTAGTGTAATATATATATATATATATATATATATATATATATATATATATATATATATATATATATATATATATATATATATATATATGTGTGTGTGTGTGTATGTATATATATATATATATATATATATATATATATATATATATATATATATATATATATATACACACACACACATATACATATACATATATATATATATATATATATATATATATATATATATATATATATATGTAATGTATTTAATAATATTACACAACTGTATTGTGACACTACAGTCATTGTAAACCATTATACCCATCAGTCTATTGTCTCTCTCACACGTCACACAGGTTCTTGTTCACAGATTATAATCGCCTGTCCAGTGTTGGAGGGGAGACCTCTATGGCTGAGATGATTGCGACACTCTCAGATGCCTGTGAGAGGGAGTTTGGCTTCATGGCCACCAGGCTCTTCAGAGTTTTCAAGAATGGTGAAAACCAAGGTGACGTCGCTGTCTTTGGCTTTGTTAGTTATGTTATGACCTCCCCGCCAGCCTACACAAAGCCTGGTACTAGGACTGAAAATAATGTTTCTGATTTCCAGGTTAAACAATTATTAGCAAATAGTTGACAAATTGACATATTTGATAGTGAATTTGAATTGGTGACAGAAAATTAAGTACAACTTGTTGCCTCATATAATGACACTGTCATCATATACTTTGTGTTATATTCTTATTTATTAGCATTGCAAATCAGTTCCCTTAAACAAGTCTTTTTTAAATTAGTAATCATTTTATCCACTACAGAATTAAATTGTTGGGAATTGCCAGTGCTTGAAACCAACAGTTTAGCCAATGTTTTTGTCATTAACTGTATCCCCTCTCAAACTGTATGAGTGTGTGAAGAGAGTCACAATGCCTCACTGTGTAGAAAAACATCACTCTACTGTACATTTCTCACTTACCTCAGGTAAGAAGTGGAAGAAAACTTGTTGTGTTCCCTCCTTCGTGCTCTTTGCCTTGACAGTTGGATGCCTGATCACTGGTGTGGCACTGTTGGCTATTTTTAAGGTTAGTAAAATCAGTGAGCTACTGAACCTTTCTAAACAGTATGCATTCTAACCAATAGGCCACTTTAATCAGTTTCTATGCTGTTATTTTGCAGGTGGACTCTGAAAACTTGACAGTAAATGCAGTGCTAATAGCTATGGCCGGCGTGGTGGGCCTTGCCTTATTGCTCAACTGTAGGACCTGGTGGCAGGTGGCTGACTCTGTCCTCAACTCCCAGAGGAAACGCCTGCACGGTGCTGCCAACAATTTGCACAAACTCAAGAGTGAAGGCTTTATGAAGGTAGACTATTGCACTTTGGTCATTGCTTCCAATTAAGAATTAATGGAAAAGTGTTTTCTATTTGATTTTGAAGTTAAGTTTTAGTTTCTAACCCAGTCTGTTTTCTCTCTCACATTTAAAAAATAATAATATTTTTTAAAACCTTGCTCGAGTTACCATCGAAATGCCATGTCCCGAATGACATAGAATTTGTAAGGACATTTTAAGTTTTATATATATATATATATATATATTTCCCCCTAATGTCTCACCAGGTTCTGAAACAGGAAGTGGAACTAATGTCAAAAATGGCCAAAACTATTGATTGCTTCACCCAGAACCAGACACGTATGGCTGTGATCATCGACGGACTGGACGCCTGTGAGCAGGACAAAGTGCTGCAGATGTTGGACACGGTGTGTGTTTGTCTGTGCTTGTGTAGTGGATTCATGCATAATGGGCGCAGCTTCCTCCCAAGTAATAGCATATGTCACTTAAGTACATAAATTTATATCCATGACAGATTTTTGTAAAGCAGCTGCCATGTGGCCTCACCTTTAAATGGATCTTTCACCTGTACACACATCTTTGTGCAACACAGCCACCCTGGTGTTCCCAGCTGCCTCAGCTTGCCTCCAAGTATATATTCTTCCTCCCAGCTGCAGTAATATAATTTCTTTTAGCCAAATGTTATTATTTGGTGAAGTAATCCCAAAGAATATGGCAGCCTCCTGTGTGCTAATGCAATCTTTTCATCTCTGCAAGCACCTCCAAGTCACTTCTGTTCAAGGAAATTCAGTCATAGCTCCATTAAATTCAGTTTGTGTAGTTAATGTAAATGAGTAAATTCAACCTTGCTTCTATGTACTTCACATATACAAGATAATGTGCATTAAAGATGTAGATATTCTATTGAGTGCCTTATTGGATGGTGCTGTAGGTTTTGGATGTGGACTGGGGTTAACAAATCACATATGCATGTTGCACAAATGATTGTCTTGTGACACTTGAACAGTGTCCAACAGTTAGCATGGAAATCCCCAGCACCATGTGCTGTGGACAGTCAGCTCTCACAGGAGTGATTCATTTTAAGTGCTGTAGATCTCTGTTACTTTTAGCTGTTGTTTATTTTTTACATTGTAAGTTACCTATATTCACATGTAAGAAGTAGACATAGAAGTAGTGTTCCGAGTTACACATTTCATGAGGAAATCAAATCAAGTCAAGGTTCAAAACCCTCTAGTTCCTTTTTTTCATTCCAAACTATACTGAACATACTGTATATTTAGAAAAACACATGGAACATACAACAAACAAAAAAGGTGATTGTAAAAGGTCTTTTTCAAACGTATGTATGGTTCCTTTTTCATTCTAGGTGAGGGTGCTTTTCTCTAAAGGCCCTTTTATCTCCATTTTTGCGAGCGACCCCCATATTATCATCAAAGCTATCAACCAAAATCTCAACAGTGTGTTAAGAGACTCAAACATTAATGGCCATGATTACATGAGGAACATCGTTCACTTGCCAGTATTCCTCAACAGCAGAGGCCTTAGTACAGCCAAGAAGCTTTGCACGGCAGCGCCCACCAATGGAGAGGGGCTGCACACTGAGGGTAAGTGACAAGGGAAAAACATTTTGATATGCATATGTATATATGGAGATTTACACTGTATTTTAGATATGGATCGATAGGTCCAGAAGCTGTTGTTTCTTTTGAATTCAGCCATCCAATGTTTGGTTTATTTTGTTTGTTCTGCTGCAATTCTCCTGTGTGTCTTCTTTTGTCCCTGCAGGATGGCATGAAGACATGGACAGAAAAATATCGCAGAACAGTTTGGGACCAGGCCAAGCCAAGTTTGGTAGCAAGAATGCCCTTAACCGCAGGGTAACAGCCTTTCAAGTCAACTTGCTTTGCATTGGCCAATGATGCCTATAGTGTTTTGTAAAAGTTTTCAGCCCCACATCAGTGGTTTCTGACCTCACCATGATGCACATACAAGCAACCCTGTGAGAGACAGTTTAGAGACACATCTTGCTGCTTACATGAGATTTAGGTGGGAGAATGCTAATATTAATAGACAATTAGAAGTACAAGTCCAAGAGTAGTAGATTATATTTAATTCGACCATAATATTATAAGACCAAGAAACAAGCAGTGTACATTTGTTCTGCTTTTTACTGTAAATGTCCATAGCTAACACCCCACCCTGACCCATAACAACCAAATCAAAAAAGCCAGCAATAATAACAAATTGCAAAGAAGCTTTTGATATAACAATAAAATGGAAACAGATGTATTTAGTTTCCTTTCCCACCATCCCTATTCCCACAACACTCATGTTATCTAAAAATATTCTACAGCTGGAAATAATGATCGATGTCTTGACATTAATCACAACAAAATTAAACCCTTTACCACAACATCAATATAAAACACAAGGTTAGTGTTGCTGGTTGAGAAAGACACTGCTCTGTTTATTCAGCTTCCTCCCTTAAGGGGGTGGTCAGCACAGGCGTAATGTTGGCAGGCAGCTTAGAGGCCAGAGGACACAAGGAAGCACAGATCTGAAAAGAGAAAGGTGCTCGGTGTGCGGCCAAGGTTCCTGGTGCAATTGATGTAATGGCTGTTTATCCTTCCTGCTGCGTTGCCACAGCCTAATGACAAGGCCTAGCAGCAGTGGGTCCCTGTGACAAAACACTGGCACCAGGTCTGCTGGCAGGAGGCTAAGTGACTCTACTACTCTCGCTGATGCTCCCCCCACCCGTGAGAGCTTTCCACTATCCCCCTCCTTCTTCTTTTGTTTGTTTGTTTGTTTGTTTGACATTTGTTGGTACTTCGGGTTTATCTAGTACCCTCAATTATTGGTGTTGGCCCTTTTGTATCTAGGCTGCATGCTCTTTATTTGCCCTCTGCCTCTAGCAAGCTCTTGGCAGGAGGGCCCTCTTTCTACAAGTGCAGATTAAATGAGGGCAGAAGAAGAAACAAATTAATGCCTCTCCATTTTCATTTGTTTTCTCAAGTTGTGGCTGACATTATGATTATGTGTACAATCTCAATTAAAAAAGAATTCACCTTCACCAAGGAAAACAGTTGTTATCTGAAATTTAGCATTCAAATTTTTAATCCTTCCAAGATATTTTTTCATCCTGGTAGTAAACTATGTATTAGCAAGCAAATACAAAAACAATCACCAGTAAAGCTGTAAAGTAGGACTTTCTCTGTGATAGACATCTGACTGATTGGTGACCATATGTTCCATCTTTCTGAGAAAGAGGTCATGAGACTAGCATCCCAACTTCAAAGTTAACCAAAAGCCTTGCCTTGGCTCATGACCACGGCAGCTGTCTGATATCATCACAGATGTTCTCCGGTAGATCTGTGTCAATAGCTTGTCTGTGTGTCATGACTGTTCAGCTTTAGATAGCGGCTCTTTGATTTTTATTTACAGTCACAGAAAAGTATGTGTTTTGCTCATGAGAAAATGATATGAACATAGCTTTTATTCAGTTTCCCTCACACTCTTTTGCTATGTAACGTTGATAGTCATTTAATGCTACTCAATAAGTTATATAGTTGATATGCTTAAAAATACGCAGCTTCATATAGAATGAGAAACCAATAATCCCTGAAATATATACAGTAACTCAGCTATCCATGTTAAAATCCTATTTAACATGGATAGTGGTTGAAATCTGTCCATTCATTCATTTGGCTGAAAATTGTATAGCTTGACAATGTGAAATCATGTCTTTCATGAAAATTATAACAGTTTCACTAAAATTTTCAAACACTGTCACTTAGTGCTTAGCACCATCCTTGAATATTATACATTTTGAGATTTGTACTTAATGCTAACGTGAGTTTCTGTTTGCCTTTGTACAATTTTAATCTGCTTAAAGGACACATACCGACGTCGCCAGATGCAGAGGACCATTACCAGGCAGATGTCCTTTGACTTGACCAAGCTGCTGGTGACTGAGGACTGGTTCAGTGACATAAGCCCACAGACCATGAGGCGACTGCTTAACATTGTTTCTATCACAGGTGAAGAATAAACCATTCCTTCCTTGAACACCACCTTTAACAAAGACATACGCCTGAAATGCACCGTCAATAGCCACAAAGTGGACATGATCCCTCAGAAAGCACAGGAAAATCAGTTACACTTCACGGACATGACCATGAGACAAAAGATAGACCACCTTTACCTGACCAATTTGGATGATAAATGGTTTGAGAGGGCTGTGAGCAATTTATGTTCAGGTGGAAAACGCATTTCTCAATCGGGGGGGGCTCGGGCACAATTTGTCTCCCCTTTTTCATGCTGCTCAGGAAGATTAGTACCATTTCATACAACCACTTGGGGGTCAAACCCGATCAATTTCTGTGATGAGGGGTAGTAGGAGTTGTTATTGTTACTGTAGCTCCCAATGACTGGACAATAAATTCCAGTTAACATGACTCAACTTCCAGACTAGACAGCAGACAATTGATGTAGACCAGTCTGCACTGATTTTGTGAGATGTGAACAATAATGTGTTACATATCAAATATGCTGCTCATTCATTCATTTAAATATAACATGTGACATCGGACATGTTATTAACTGAGAGTGACCATCAGAAGTATGGAAAAGTCTTAAATGTTTATTATCTGAGGAAGATAATAAGAACACTGAACTCTAAAGTCACAACTCGTCTTCTCCGTTGTTGATAGGTCGTCTGTTACGGGCCAATCAGATCCTTTTCCACTGGGATCGGCTAGCATCATGGATCAACCTGACAGAAGAGTGGCCTTACCGGACATCGTGGATTATCCTTTATCTGGAAGAAACTGACGGAGTGTCTGACCAGGTTACTCTTAAGACCATTTATGAGAGGTACATACACACCAAAAACACACTCATATATTCTCTGCAACCTATGCATGATGTGACCTGCATTTTACTTTTTATTTAATTCTTTCTCACCTTCCTTACATTCTTTTTTTTTATCTTTACTTTTTCCATTTTTTTGTACAGTTCCCTTTCTGACTCTGTTATGTTAATGCATATGTTTATTGTTAGCTTTCTGTTGACACCTTAACCCTATTGAAGTCTTCGTCTTCTTTACTTGGCAAATTAATTTTCATGAAGTCATAATTATTTAGCCATGTGCCAGAGCTTCTGTCAGTGAAACAATAACTCCTCCCTGAAGTAACAATCTCAGTGTTGAACTAAGTAAAGAACTACTTTAAGTTCATTTAACCAGCAGGTGGCAGTAGATGATTTTGTTTTCTGTGTGGGATATATTAGAGCAAATTTTCTGCCAGTGGCACTGAGTGCAACACTAATTGGCATTTGACAGACAGATTTTGTAATCGATCATAATGTACAAGGCAGTTGATGTCTGTATTATAGCTTGGGCTTTCCTTGTTTGATGTACGGATAAATTTCCCTAAAACTGGAGAAAAGACAGTTTAGTTTCAAATATAAATATTTGAGCAGCAAACAGAAGGTCTCTGCGTGTATAAACATGCGTGTGAATGTTCATGCCTTTGTATGTGCATTGTCATGAATTCTTTTAGGTGTGCTCACTGTAGACAAGAGTATGCCGACACAGTTTGAATTGCTGTGTTTGGATGCTGTTGCGCATCAGTTGTTGGCCTTTAAAGGTTGCACTCTGTCACAATACACCATTGCCCACGACTCCTGCGGCAGGAAAGTGTCACGGACCGTTATTGTCAGCCAGTCAGCCAGTTAGATTCAGCAGACAGCTCTCCCTCCCCCATCTCAAACCAAACCACTGCCTCATTAAAGTGGGTTTTTGCTGTTTGATTTTTAGAGGACAATAGGCATTACCTTCCATTTTTTGTATTTAAGTCTTAAATGGGATGTGTATAGATGAGTGGAGGGTAGACTATTCCATGAGAAGAATCTCAGTCTGGCTGTAATTTGATTATTTAGCTGGATATTAAGCTTTGTAGCTATTATCATTGTAAATGTAACGACAAACATTTGTCACTTCACTTCTTCTTTATATATTGTTATTATGTATAGATACTGGCTAGATACTGGATACCCTAAAGAAAATGTCCATAGTCTACCATAATTACTGTGAAAAAACCCTCTAACAAAGGTCCTGCACTCAAGTCCTTTTTACCACAGCATGAGGTTGTGCTTACACTGCTCATTAGAATTAATATAGCCATCATCTTGTTCTTGACCAACAGTCCTGTCTTTCTTTATCTTCCTCTTCACTGGGTGTCTTTCCAAATGGCTGCTCTGTTTCGTAGTGGCTGTCCGAGAAGAAGCCTTAATGATGATGACAGGAAGCCTCAAACAGGCTAAACACAGCGCCTTGCCTAGAGGCCTTATCTCTTGAGCTAATCTTCCGCTGATAAGACTCAGGCTTTCGTCTCTGTATCTTTTTCTCTCTCTCTGCACTTTTCTTCCTCTTTCATATGATCTGTGGCTCTTTCGGTCCCATTTTTGTTCTGGATGACTTAGTCTGCCTTTTTCCAGTAGCGATGGATGAGCACTTGACTGACCCCGCAAAACCTCAGGCCCTTTCTCTCAACTGTCTCTCTGCTTAAGAAATAGATAGCTACCTACTCCTTTTAGCTTTCCTTTTTCAGCAGTGCATATGAATACACACATACAGAGCACATGTGCACACATCTCTTTTTTTGTGTGTGTAGCTCCGACAAGTATGTTATGTATTTTGCCTCATTCTGTGAACGTAACTGACTAGGGTTCAGACCTCACGCGTGTTCTCTTTACTTTAGTATGCATTGATGTGTACAAGTTATTGTGCTCAGCCATTTTGTTACAACGGAACTGCACATCCCTTGAGCGTTACTAAGTGAATATATTAGTGGTGAAGTGAACGTGGGGGTGAGTCAGCCCCTTATAGGTCAACTGTCGCTGTGCATCTCAGTCACAAGGAAGCATGTTCTTCCTCTCCTCTTTGTAACACTTGCTGTGGCTAAGTTAGCGACATTATAAATTATATCAGAAGTATTTTATATTTAAACTATTAGTATAGATACAGCTGAGGTACAAAATATGTTTTCTGATGTCATTCAGTAAAAATAAAATACAGGTTTGATACTTGCCTGAGGTCTTGTAAGGCTTTCAGTTTGGATTATATGCCCTACTAGGTTATTAAATTACCACTAAATGAACGTATACACTAGTTAAGCACATGGGCATGTGTTGATAGCATAGAGATCATCACAGTTATAATAGCGATAGCTACTCTATATGGTGTGTACATGAACTCCTACAAAAAAGACAACTTGCCTTCCTTTCCTCATATCTCATACAAACACACGCTTTCAAAAGTGCCGAAAGCTGTTTTTAGCAACTTGCCTGTCTAGAACATGTGTCATTGTAGGACATGGCGTAAAAAAAGCACTAATTCCCATAGCAGGAGCAGGCCAGTACAGCCTTCCTAATCTGATGGAGAATGTGTAATCGGTTAATAACCTCAGCGATTTCTATCATTAGTGATAAGAGCAGAGCCTGCCCAGACTGAAGATAGCTGAGAACAAACTGTTTAACATGGCCAAGCCTGGAGAAGATATTGGCTCAGAGCAGTCAAGTTTTCACGCACAGAGTATTTGTTACACTGACCTCACGTCATGACCTACTTAGCATTGACGTTACATAGAAAACATAAAAATGTTTGGAATGAACCTCTTGTTATAGTCAACAAATCCATATTTTCAATGCTGGTTTTTTTTTTGATCACCACCAAACAAAAATATTCATTTATATTTAAATTGTACAGCCGTGTGACTTAGTGATGATTTTTAGCTATTTCTTTTATTTCTTTCATGTCATCTTTTCTCATGAGTCCGTTGTCCTTGTTTCTATTTTTTTTTCCAGCCATTAGTAATTTAATGACTGTAGCTAACCTAGCTCTTTCCTGCTTTATGGTTATTGCTTTAAGGGAGCCCTGCCATTTCCCAAGAGTGTTAATGGCACTTTGTATGTTTATTTGCTTGATGTTATTTAGACTCATTACATTTGCCTATTTAGTGGAAGCCCTATTATAAAGTAACTTGAATGAAAGAGCAAGTACGGCTTCTGGATGCTGTTCAAACTTTTCTGTTGGATACATTGGTTGTTTACTATATTTTTGGAAGTCTACTCACTTTTTTTTACTTTATTAAATTCTGCATGTACACATAGTACACATGCTCATTATCTTTTATAAAGTTGTTTGATCTGTGTTGATACATTAAATATTAAATACTTTAGTCAGTTATGCAGAATCCTGCATGTCTGGATGCAACTTCATGAATGCTGTAGACATCCTATAACCGTATCTGTCATTATCTCTAATGAACTGAAGTACTGTAGTTCAATATTAAAGGGTAAACATATTTGGACTTTATGATGTATGACGGTGGTCCCTTCTGAGAGTATTTTCTTCAATGCCCAGATCGCATTTTCAGCTGTAGAAAAAAAGTGTCAGTGGTCCACTGAGCAGGTTCCTGCACTGCTGTGACATCTGGTGCCCTGTCTGTGCCAGGATGCCCCCGCCACATGCAGGAGTGTGTTTCTGGCACTGCACCTGAACATTGTGTTCATTACACACATCCACACATACATACACACAAACTATTGCATTTCATGCACTTATAGAAACACATATAGACACTTTAGTTGTGGTAAAGTACCTGCATGTTGTAACTGTAATAAACAAATTATATAAACACTACTTGCAACTACAAACTTTTGTGTTTGAACATTTGCAAACAGTTACTTCAGATCATACTAAAATGAGTGTGGGGTACACATGCAACACATGTATACATACACACAATATTGACGAACGCACACACACCTAGCTCTCACACCAGTGCATGAACATATGCCACCCTCAACTCCTCTGAGAATCAGTGTAATTAATCAGGCCCTGAGATGCAGGCTGGGTTCAACAAACACACATATGTGCACACTGACACACAGAGTGCAGGAAGCAGAACACAGCAGACAAATTGTTGTCAGGTAAAGAAGTGGTCTTTTGGAAGCGTTGCTCATTGCAGTGTCTCTGTGTTTGCCAGTATTTGTTTGTAAAACAACAATTGTAAAACAATTATGCACAAACCAATCCCCCTTTCATAGCCGTGACAAGAACCAGACTCTTCTCGGACACTTCAAAACTTTTTCTGCTTGCACTAATCGCACTTTCAATGAATATGTAGCCAGGCAATTCAGTCTTAATTAGAGAGAGACTCCTAATCCAAGTACTGAAACATTAAGATGACACTCTCTTCATTCAGGATTACTTTAATTGGCACAATTATTGCAATTTGGTCGCAATTATGTGCTGGGATAAAAGTGCAGTTCCAAAGCTGTTGCAGGTGATTCTCTATATGTGGAATCCTTTAATAAGCTTTTAAATATCTGTACGTAAAAGTAATGGGAAGATCCTATTCTTTTCTTATGATAAATACTTTTGAACTTGTCCTGCCCTCAAGCGAAAACCTTTTTATTCTTTTCCACGCATCCTATTGTTCATGTGAATTCCCGTCGCATTTGTGACACTTTTTGTGATCTACATGCACATCAAATGCTCAACAATAGTTCTTTCCCTATTCTTCTGTCCTCCGAAGGAGCCCATTCTCCCTATCCTAAATCCCTCCAGAAGCAATTTCAATGAAAGACTAAGTAAAGCTGGTAATTTGATCAGTTGTTGCACTGCCATTTACTAAGAAGCCTGACTACATGAGTGAATTAGTAAAGGCTGGATGTTAAAGCACCTACTATACATATGTCTTAATTATTGACTCCATCACTGATAGGATAGTCTGCTGACAGGGGACCTGAGACAAAAACAAAAATATTATTGTTGAACAAATCTTAGCATTGGTGTGTTCATGCCTCAGACATATTCAGAGCCTTCGGTGATGCTGCTGCTCCAAGTGAGATAGTCTGGCTGCTGGACACACAGATTCATGCCTGTTCCCCTAGGTCCATTCCATTCAAGTATGTGTCTGTTCAGGATGCAGCATCGTTCCTCCATCCCTCAGGTGTTTGGCGGTGGTGACTCAGGCATGAATCAGCCACAGCCAGCTCCACCAACACTCAGCCCCCACTGAGCTGCTTAAAATGTAAGAAAAACACATGGCAACCATGTTCAGTGTCTAAAGGTGACACATGAGGTGTGTGTTTGCGTGCAAGGTGAGATTTTGATTGTGTATACCTGTCCATGGAATTGTGTGTAGTGGTGACCACATGAGGACGGAAAGAACGTCATGCAGCATTCTTTGTTAGAAAATCCTAAAAGCCCTTTTCATTTCAGCCCATAAGCCGAGGCTGAGGGATTAGTCTAATTGGTTTGAAACAAGAGAAGTGCTCTGTTCCCTTTTCTGTACAAAGCATAAGGAGTCATTTCAAAAGCAATAAAAACCTGTGCTCCACCTTTGACTGGCCTCTGCTCTTTAGTGATAAAGTCATCCATCAGTTGTGACAAGCTTTGATTAACATTTAGGTAAGACACTGAGGTAACAGGAAGAAAGGCTGAGAAGTAGACATCTGCCTGATACTTTGGTATTTTCTCTAGGCTTAAGCATTATCACTGCTCTCGCTCCCATTCTGTTGTTTCTTTTTAATCAAACTGTTGGAAGGTGGGGGTTTAATTATAAATGATGCAAGGTTAAAGGAGGGTCAGTGCTGACCTTTAAGTGGACAGTGAGATTTGCCACTCTGCCATGAGTAGACTTGATAATTACACACACGTGCACACACACACACACACACACATCGGGCTCTTAACTGACAATAACATTCCGACCCTTTTAAAGTCATGGAGGTCAGGTCATATTAGGGCTGGTGTGTGACTGGAAAACACACCAAAACATCAAGTGAGCAGGGCAAATTGAAGATTTAGCGTATCTGCTTTTAGAGCAGCACATGTAAAGGATTTTGTTATCAGATTTGTCTGCTGGGTTCCTTGAGCAAAATACTTCATGTGATCAGGAGAAGCTTTCACCTGCTGCCTCGGACTCAGACTCAAATTGGAGTGCAGAAGCTTTTGTATGATTGTAGTTTTACTAAACAACAAACATCCGGTCTTTCTCTAGATCCGTTTTTTCCCAGGCTCATGTGCTTATTGAAATTTGGCTATCTTATTCTCATCACATTGCTGGTGCATGGATCCCCTCTAAGGGAAGTTAACTATAGGACTACTAGTTGAGCCTGAGAATCGCAGACTTTATTTTTATCACACCCTGTATGGATTTTACTTCTGTAACAGAATGATTATCTGCTGCAGAAGAGCACATTTGTCTTCACTTCATCTGTCCACCCCTCATAACTCGGCATTGCTCAGTTTATCAGCTGGCCATTACAGCTATCAAACAACCACATGCTGACGATATGAACTTTGTGGTACAATTAGTGCCATAATGAATGAACTCTGCTATAGCCCTAGGATGCTCCAAACTCAACTCTTGCACATAAATCACAAAGCTGAGGTTTAATGTTTTTTGCTATTTGTCAAATATAAGGCCTTCGTTACTCAAAGTGGAGGGTTCAGCTAAGGTTTTTGGGGTCTGGAACAAGGAGGCTCCGTTTCGGCGCTGCACATGAGTTTAATCAACATTTCAGAGAACCACTGAGTCCTGAGCCCATTTCACTGAGAGGCCGCTTGCTCCTAAGCTGCTTGGTTTTTATCAGCCTGGTGTGTTTCCCATTAGCCTGCTTGTCTCTGTGGTTTGCTTTGGGATGCGCAGGTCCAGCTTAGTACAAGAGAGTTTCAATTATTGGACTAAACTTTGCCACGAGTATGTGTAGTATGGAAAGCAGATGCTGCCACAAGTTGGCAGAGGGCACTGCCAAGACAAGGAAACAAGAGAGACAGAAAGTTAGAGAGGAAAGCAGAGACACAGGGTGTCCACATTACTTGTAGCATTTGATTCAAATCAAGGAAATACGTCTGGATTTTAAGGAGACAAAGTACATGGCGTCATCTAAAGTAAAAACACATTTTTTCTCTCCCCCTCTGCCTTTGGGGTGGTGGAGGGCTTGGCAGCTTCCACTGTAACAATAACCTCTCTCAGCATTGATGCTGCGAGTCCACGCGCCAGCTTGCTGCTCTGTCTGCCCGCTCACTGTTTTCCCAGAGAGAGCCTCACTGGTTTCATCCCTGTGCTTGGCAGACACTGTGCCAGCAGCTCTGATATGACTCTGACCATCGGAGGAATGTGCCGGACCTGGGCCTGGTTAACTTCTTCACCCACACATTGTTGCACTGGTCACACAGTCTCACATAGAAGCTCTTGAGCTTCCCAAACACAATGTGCACAGCCGTTTGTCTGTTCTGTAGGCATCTGTCTCTGTCTTTGGGTCCCTTTATGGAAATGTTTGGCAGCAAGACCACCTCTTTGTGGCGTGTGTGCGCACGTTGTCCGTAAGCACAGAGGGCAGCTGTAAAGCAAAGTCAAGTGGCACATTCATAGTTTTAGTGCCCAAAGAGAAGACAGAAGGGATAGAAAGATTAATTCTGTTCATTCTCATCAGCTGCAGCGTGTGGGAGGTTGAGAGAAGAAGGAAGGCTATGCTCCAGTCAGCTTTGGGAACTATTAGCATTTGGATAAGCTCAGAAAGCTCCCAGTGGCTGCACCACACAGAGAGTAGTTGGGCCTAAGTGCCTGTACTGCTGCAGTTATAAGCTGGGTCCTGTCAATGGGCCCATTGTGCAGGAATGGCTGCTGGGATGCCTGACTGCCTTTATCTCACTCATCCTCGGCCTGCTTGAAAGTAGCATGCCGGTTTCCTTGGCACTCAAACCCGAGCATCCATCTTGTCATTTGGCCACTGATTGCTGATAAGAATGGCTTTGTTCATTTTGTCTGCATTGTCTGTTCACTGTGAGGATGTCAAAGTTATGTGTGTCACTCGCTTAATGCCAAGACCAGCAACCCATCAGTTAACTGCAAAGGAAGTCATTTAAAATGGTTAATCCTTACAGACACACTGGTGTTATTCAGTGGGTAGTCCTTGTTCTGTAACCCCATGAGTTCAACATGTGGCCCAGAATTGCTCTAATGGATTATGATCTGTCAGTTCATGAGTATTTATGTAACTTTGTCCATCTTCTCTTGCATTTTCCCAAAGACCTAACAAGGCCAGTGATGAAGTATGGATGTAACATTGTCTTTGTCCTGTCTCTCCACAGACTGACTAGTCAAGAATGGACCTCTGACTCTCCTGTTCTCCCTTTTCTTTCTTTTTGGTCTCTCTGTGTGTCAGTGACATCTCAGTGATGGATGTCCTAGATTTGTTGTTCTCACCAGGTCCTCGTTGGCTTTGGAAGTGGCAACTGACTGTTCTACTTGATGTTTTCACATGGCGTGACAGCATGCCAGAGCAAACACGCAGGCCGGCGAAATATGGGCAGTTGTAGCTAGTTTTTATAGATACTATTGCTGTTGGATGGTAAGTGTTTGGTGAAGCATGTTATGGCTGAGTGTCAAAGTGACACTTGGCTCTGTTTTCAGTTGTAATCTTATCTGATATATGAGCAAAATGATAATTATTATTATCATGCAAAAAATTATAAATGCGAAGAATCTAAAGTAGTCAATGCATCTGTTTGACAGTCTCTGTTGCATTATTATTGTCCATTCTTAGTTTTGGCATAGACTTCTGGGTGGATGAGCTATGCAATATGGTCCTATAAAAAGAATCCTTAGATTCCTTAGAAAGTCTTTGGAGGGTGGTCTCTGTGTAGCAAAAGGAAGTGCCCTGTGTATTTGTATGCATGTGTGAGTGAGAGAGTCACTGGCTCCTGTTGGTCTGTGTCTGCAGACCCACAAATAAACATCAGTAAGCCAGCTGGAAATGGAGAAAAAGCACAGGCTTCTCTCTCTGGCTATATATGGGTTAATACAGTTCATGGGAAAAGGAATCAAACACTCACACAAACATATACATGTGCTTCCACATGTGCACAAGCACACACTCCACTTCTGTTTCATTCCCCCACCCTCACTGCATAGGTGTCTTGAGTTGGACAATGCACAACTGTTTTTTTCTGTATTGTTTGAATCGGCGCTGGTGCTGTTCATGCATATATGTGCATGTGCAGGTAACATCTGTACTGTCCCACTCCTTCTTCCCCAGCAGAGATTATATGAGTGAGGTTCATCTCGGTGCGACTTTTTGGTTTTTGTTAAAGGTTCTAATAGAGAAAAGATCTGAGAAGGCTTTGTCCACTGGAGCCCAGCTGTACCTCAGCGTCTTTACGACCCACAGCTTACTCGCTCTTCTGTCAGTCCAGGTGTGCCTCTACAGGCAGTTAGGGACAGTGGGGTTTGGGTGATACACCTAGGCTGGTTTGCTGGGAGGTAAATCGCTTGACGATGATCACACAGGACTGGGGAGATATGTACAGTATGAGTGAATTATAGATGAAAAGATTTATATTCAGTGTAAATATCTACACCACTTCTTGGCATGTGAAAAAGACACCTCTGCATTTCTTGCCAGACTTGCACATTTGGTTAGAGACATCCTGCAATCACAAGGCAGTTGCGGGGTTCGAACCTATGACCTTGATGTCCATCACAGCCATCTGTCCTGTCACAGTGTCCTTGAACAGAAGGCTGGACCCCTACCTTTACACTCACTGTAACCAGTCTGTGTAGGCGTATCAACTAAAACCTAAAATGGATTTGAAGTGCAAGCTGCAGTGTACTTGTTTTCTTCATGTGGATCGGGTTCACAAGGAACATTTTAACCAGTGGTTTAACTGGATTTGAGAAACTGATGGATTATTAGCTATAACAACTGTGTGAGGTTCCGGTTAGATGCTGACCTCACCCTGACACGGCTTCCATGCTGAAGCAATGGTACTAATCATCCAATCGAGTCACAGAAAAGTCTGCCTGTATTCGCTCCTAAAAAACAGATCAGGCCCATGGGAAAAACCCAACTTATCAGCCTGTGTCCTCAGCAGAGCATACCAGTACACAGACTGGGCAGTGTGTGGGGAAGAGGGTGAGTCAGGGATAATCAGAGAAGAGAGAAGGTGATGCGGGGCATAGGGAGAGAAAATCATCTGCTGACAAATATGATAAATAGTTTAGATGAGAAATGGAGGCAGAGATGCAAAAAATGTCTGCTCCCCGCTGGAGTCTCTTCGTTCATCTGATAAGAGCGGCACATTCTGGTGATGAATGGCTGGTGTCATAAGTCACTCAGAGTTTCATATTTTCATATCTGAATGACGAGATTAATGAGTTCCAATGTAATGATTGCTCTGGGTTGTTGCTGTTTGCTTCCCTTGTAGCTCCAGCCACATGTTACACTGTCCTTGACTGAAGTGATATCTTTTTATAACCTTGTGCAGCTTTTATTGGATTTACTACATTATACAGTAACATGTCAGTGTTCACACTTAGTTTTCATCACTTCATAGATGCTACTGCCACTTCTAAACTATTGGTTTCAGCTTTAGTTCATACTGTGCGGTGCCAAAGGCAAACATTTCTATTTTCCATAAACTGCAACATTTTCCAAACATGGTGTTTACTTAAAGGCCGTGATAACAAACATCACGTTAACTGTAGCAGCGTATCGTGACGTGCTTCCGTCTGCTGCTTGCTAAATTACCCTGATTGTCATCTTCTCAGGTTTCCTCCTCTGCTGAGAAAAGATAACATCCCTCGCTCTATCTGTCCTCAAACATCCCCCCTTTCACTATCTTGCCTTCTCTAAATCCAGTTATCTCTCTACTCTCATGATGATGATGACCGTTGCATATCTCTTCAATCTTAACAGTACTGTTTGCTATTTCCTCTTTTCCTTTTTCATCAGAATGTGATGCTAAGCACTTATCACTGCAAATATACAAGAACATTGTGTAAACAAACATAAACACAGTGTGCAGAATTCATTTGGTTCTTTATAACCATTTGATTTTCCACAGAAAAGTCTAGAAAATGTTTGATTGCTTGTTTTTTTGATATACAGTCTATGGATTTGAAGATCCTACATTCCAACAACAAAATTGTGTCCAAATACCTAAGATACTTAAAAGTAAATATTAGTTTATTATCACTACTTCTAACCTTAATTCAGTCCCTATTCTGGGCTTCTTTTTCCTCTAAAGAATCTCCAACAACATTCCCACCACTAAGGATGTAGAGCCACTGCTAGAGATAGATGGAGACATCCGCAGCTTCGAGGTCTTCGTCTCCTCCAGGACGCCTGTCCTCACTGCCAGAGATGTGGAGATGTTCCTGCCCTGCACCGTCAACCTAGACCCTAAACTGAGGGAGATCATAGCAGGTTCGTACACAATTCCACACAGTTTTGTGCAGATTGGTGAAGGAAAAGTGTCATAGTTTTTGCCATAATAATGTGACGTGTGTAGATATGTTTGTGTTCCCGAGGCAAAATGAGGTTAGTCATACTCTTGTGTCTAAAGTCCATACAATGATTAAGTATACAGCAGCATAGAGAAACAGAACTGTCCTCTTTGTGATGTGTTGAATTCGAAGCCAGCTCATTTGGCAGTGACATTACTCATAACATTGCAGGAAGGTCTGCTCTGAAATCGCCCACTGCAGGGGCTCTCAGAAACCCACAGCTTGCTTCTCATTTCCAAACAATCAAATGTTGAACAGGTTTCCACTACAGCACTGTGGGATCAGGAAAATATTTTCACTCGCTGTCACCAATCTGCGCGTAGTGCTGCACCAAATTTCACAGTTTGTAGTTAGAGTGACGTAACACTGTAAGCCAAAGTGGCTCTGTGCTTTTGCTACTGGTCGTCAGCATCCATTCAGCCTGTACGGGAGTGTCAATGATGTCTGGTGTGAAGCCGCTTCATCATAGTGTTATGAGGCCACAGAAAACACACACACAAAGTCTGTTCTACGAAGCCAAGGTTGAGTCACGAAGGGCGCAGCTGACCATGCTCTGCAACCAGATGTCCAGTCTGGTTACACACACTACACTCTTTTTGTAGAAGTGTGTATACTTTTTAAATGTGTTTATTTGTGCGCGTTTGCTCAAAGGTGTGTCCCCAGGGAGCAGAAGGCAACCAATGCTCCTACCCAGCCATCCCGCTCGCCTCACTTCTTGGTGCCCAGTGTCCTGTGGCCAGCCAGTGGGCAGTGCTGTCAGTGATACCCGCCCATGAGCTTGACTCACATCATAAGGCCCCCATTGTGTTCACAGGCTGGATTGGGTCTCACTCTGTGTGTCATTCAGCAGCCACTTGTATAACCAGGAGACATTCTGGTGCCTGCTTCTGTTTCTGGTTCTTACTTTCTTGCCAGCCACACAGAGCCACTCTGTTCTGTCTCTGGGCTTATTTAACTTTTAATTTGCGAGGTTCCACTGAATTTCCCTAGTCAGCTACTACCCGACTCCTCTCGAAGTCAAATTGATTTATGTGAAAACAATTGTGGCAAAGCTCTTATGAGATAGTGCCTATGAGTTCACATGGTCTGCTTTGTTTGTTTACATGGGTGAGTGCAATGCCCTCCATGTGCCAGAGGCATCTCATGCCTGGTATAAAATTTGGAAAACACAGAATATCAGCACACCTGCTAGTTTGTGAGCAAACGGAGTAATAGGAATCAAAGTGAGAATTTAATTCACAGTTGAAGGTCGTTGTGATCGTAACATCTGCGCTTGTTTTCTTTCCAACATGTACTTGTTTGATTGTTTTCTATTTTGGATACAGAGAAAATGCTCAGGAAGGACATTCTTGTTGTATCCCCAGCAGTGTTTCCAGAATCAAGAATTTTGCTTTTTGTGCGTCAATTGTTTGATATGTATTTTTCTCTGTGGATTCACAACTGCCTAAACTCTCGAGAGATGATGAAATAAAGCTAAATTATTGATGCGTGGGTGGATCTAAAGGGTCTTTATAGTCATCGCCAAGATATGATCATCAGCATCGCAGATAAACAGTTCCTTCTTTCCTGTTCTTGGTCTTGTTTCCCCCCGGCTTTGTCCTCCCTTAGATGTGCGTGCAGCCAGGGAGCAGATGCACATGGGAGGAGTGACCTATCCCACGCTGCCCCTCCAAGAGGCAGTGCCCCGTCCCCAGTCAGGTTATGTTCAGCACTCCACTGCCTGCTCCCCGTCAAGCTCCTTTCCCGGATCCCTGCCTCCTCAGCCCCACAGTGCCTTCTTCAGCGGGATGACTGGTCCTCAACATCCCTTCTACAACCGGGTGAGAAAGAACAGAGGGTTGTTGTACTCTTTACAGTCATCATGTGTCCATAAGAACCCAATGAAAAAACTAATAATCCCACTGAATGCTGGGAATTATTGCCTGCTCTCTAACAGTGACACTAGAAACAACCGTTAACTTATTAGCAGTGTACAATGTGACCATTGTTTTTTAATATATGACCCTCACTTTATGTTTGTGTTTTTTTTTTCCCCACTGCATATATTTTCACATGTATGTTTAAACTCCCTCATATGATTTTATAATTTTCATTTATTTTTTACCCCTTCTCCTCTTTCCATCCTCTTCTCCATTTTCCCTTCCTCCTAGCCTTATTTCCCCCATAATGTGTATCACCTGCCACGGCACCATGTCCCCTCATTCTTCCGCCCTTCCATTAAAACACCTGGTCAACCTAAGGACACCAATGGACTTGTAAGTAAAGCTGGATTCACTTAGCATATATTTTTACCTTGAACTCATCAGATATACTACGTGTTATAGTTACATTTTGCAACAAGTTATCTGCGTATATAGATTGATTGAAAGCCTAAGCCACTTTTGCTTCAATCTGTCTTCTGTTCGAAGGTTTCTGAAACTGAAACTAACTTACATTAGACAGTGTTTTCACAAAGGTACAAAGGATAGCTAATTCAAATATTTTTATTAAACTTACAAACACTCAAATTCAGGACATATTGCTATTATATATTGGTAATTGTTCAACATACAGTCAGGTCCATTGTGTCGACATAGTGCACACCACACAAAGTCTGACCACTAATTTACTTTTGTACTAAATTTATAATTTAACCCTTCCTCTTCTCTTACCTGCCTCTTTTGTCCGTCCGTCTTTTTCTCTTAATGTGTTTTAGCTTAAAACTTTTCCGTGACATGATTTTTATTGCTCTCCTGTTTACACTGTCTCTGGATCCAACCACTTCCAAGCTCCTGACACTGATGGGGCTTTTTCCCAGTTTTTGAGCCCAAACTCAGGTCAAAGGCATAGAAGGTTTTCCATAAACGGAGACGCCAAAAAGTCAAACATTCATTAGTCCTTCCTTTTGTATACAGTCCTTGTCTTCATTCTATGTCCATGTCAGGTTGTTATTGCAGATGATGCCAGAGAAGGTCTCTCCTCCTGTCGCTCTGACCCCATCATGGTAACTTGACTAATATCAGCCCATACACTGCATACATTCTCACATACAGTAGCGGTGGACTCCAAAAATGCAAATATGCGATCAGTTCTTCATTATCTGCCCCTTGACCTGATGATTTGCCTCACTTGTAGTGTATTGTGTTGCATGCAAAAAATGTACACTATATGTTATGCAGACTACTTATTTTGTCACTGTTTAAAGAACCTGTGATAACAAATATAGACTCTAGATAACACTCTTACTAACTAATGCAGATGTAAATATAGCGTGCTGACTGACATTACCTTAAAGTAGAGCAGCAGAATAGCAGTTCCCATTTTCATATAAATGAACTGAAGTGTTAAGTGTCTCACTTCAGGAATCCATAAAGTTGTGCTTTAAAGAACTAAATCTCTACGCTCTAATGTTCACGCATTTCAAGAGAATACAGCTTCCATTAGAAAAATTTGATTATAATACTCAGGAGATTTGTGCTCCACAAAGCTACTTATAATGGCAGTGCCTGCAAGCATTTAAAGGAACTGTATAAAAGATTTAAATATAGATTACTGGGTAATGTTCCATTCCTTTATCTCCTCCATGACCGTATTTCTCTCTTTAATTTTTTAAAGAAATCTCTTTCCTTATAGCTTCATCAGTCGTAAATTGTATGCAGTTCTTTGTTCTTCATATCTTCCTCTGCTCGTTTGTCTCTTTTCTTCTCCTTTCTTCCTCAGTCCAAATTTTAAGTTCCCTTCCATTATGGCTTTTCTACATATATTAACCTATTTCATCCCTTTTTGGTTCACACTTCGTCTCTTTGTGTGCTCACATAGGAGTCTGTGCATGTGTGTGTACACTTACTGATTTTGTGTAATTCTGGATATGTATGCAGGTCTAGCCCATTGTAATTGCTTCGCAGATGTGTGTAATATGTGTGTAATATAAGTATGGATTCCTTGGGCTGTCGGGATTATCATCAGAGCAACTGTTGGGGCTGGCAGCACACGCACGCACACACACACACACTGACAATGAGCCTACCTCTGGTTGAGCTTATCTCTTTACCAAGGCGCTTCCTCCCTCACAGAGCTCTGTTTCCTCTTCCCCATCCTTCTGCCCAGCCCTGAGCTCAACCCAGCTGTAATTACAGTCTTATCACACACACACTGGAAGGGTTCACACAAACATGCAGACACAGCCACAGACATTTACGCCTTTGCTCATGTTCTTAGAACACACGGTTGCAGTCAGAATGGAGAAGTCATATTCAAGACAAGAATTGAAACTTCATCTTTTTCTGTGCAGAGTGAGAGGTGTCTCATTCTCTTAACGATTTTTCTCTCTGTTTCTGCCTCATACACAATCCATCCACTGCAGCAATAATGACTCTAAAAGCTCACTGATTCCAGCGAAAACACAATCTCCTTGTGTAATAATTCTACTTCCAATAGCCTCTTCTTTTCCAGTCTGACATGGCTTGATGGCTATACAGCTGCTGCAAAGGAGCCATATCGTTTCCTGCCGTGAGGCATACAAATGTCTGTCTGCGCTGTTTTAAGTGTCCCTCCTCTCCCCATGATCATGAGTTCAACAGGTCTTAGTTTCCGACTCTACTTCCTTTTTCACAAGCACAGTCCAAAGTGTATAATGTTATAAATGTCTGTGTGTATTTTTGTCTGATAGTTGGTCTGTGTTTCTTTTGTCTCCTTATCAAGCATTTAAAGTCTTTACCCCACAAATTAAAACAGGTACACCTTTAGTTTCATGGCTACTTCCATCTACTACCCTTTCTCCATGTTCAACCTATTTCTACCTGATCTCTAACATTTCTAACATAGGGTAATTGCTACCAAGCATGCTGTAGAAAGACATAATACAGACTCATCAGTAGAAGTCAGTACCAGACACGACTTTTGGTCATGTAGTAGTTCATTAACATAGACTCATTCTAGAGTAAAATGTCTTCTATGAGGACATTAACTCCGTAAGTGTCAGTCTTCCTCCTCTTGCAATTACAGAGAGTTCGGCAACTACTATTATGTACTATGTTATGTTAGCTATGTTAGTTTATTTTTGTCTTGCAAGCATTCACAGGCCAACTAAGCTCTGCTCTCCTCTTCTGTGAATCCGGAAAAAAAGCTGGAGGGTTTAGTTTGAAGCCATGTCTTAATGGTGTTAATAGGTGGGAGAGACTAGAGATGCTGAGAGAAGGAGTGTGAAGTAAAGATGGATTAAGGAAGAAACAGAGTGATGGAAAAAGAGTTGGAGGTCAATGCAGGAGGCTGAGATGAAGGAAGGAAGGAAGGCACAAGAGTGAGGTTCACAAAGACAAGCAGAGCCAGAGGGAGAGGGGTGAGTGAAGAAAGGGAGGAGGGGTGGGACAAAAGGAGAGTGGATGAGGTTTGTTTAGTTTTGTGCCAGCAGGGTAGTGTGTTGGCTGTCTGTGAGGTCTTATTAGACAGGATCAACAGGCCAGTGGTATCAGTCACATCACGTTTCGTAGCTGCTTGGTAGCCACCGCTTCAGTGTGGCTCCACTCAGCAGCCGCTCACAGACTTAGAGACTCCATTCTTTAAGTGCTGTGCACACACTTTACATGCTTATATATACACTGGAAAACAGAATAGGGCAGGTAACGGTCTATTTGGATAGGTTGGCAGCTTTGTTTACTCTTCCAGTTACACTGTGTGACTGATAGAGAATTACTGTGCTGGACTGTGGTTTTGCACCTCTGTGTGCCTCGCAGTAACAGGCCTGCATGTCTCTTTGCCAGGAATAGTTGCTCGTTTGGCCTGATCAGTGTGTTGGAGTGTTAAGTTGCCATAGCAGAGTGTGTGAGTTTTGTGTGGTTGGTCAGTGGACTGAGCTTATATATAGTCTACTTTTTCTTAAATTATATGTGTGTTTGTACAGGTCTCTCCTGCAATCCTGCTCAGCTCTATGAGCACAGATGCAGTGTGCGAGCATCTCAAACAGATAGATGGACTCGACTCCAGCATGCTGCCTGAGTATTCTGCCACCATAAAGAAGGTGTGTGTTAATAAAATGTGATTTGTTTCTCTATCAAACATTTAGAGCATAATTTAGCAGAAAACCTCTATTTTCTTATACAGTTTTTGATATTGCATGTTGTTCTCTTCATTTGACTTTTCCCTAATGCAGTTCCTTCTACTCCGCTTTACTACATGATTGGTTTTACTTTTTTTGGCTTGATTCAACTTTGCACATCAACAGATCAGTCTGTCCCTTTCAGGCTAATGTAAATGGTCGAGTGCTGTCTCAGTGTAACCTGGACGAGCTGAAGAAAGAGATGGAGATGAACTTTGGTGACTGGCAGCTCTTCAGGGCAATGGTGAGATTAAAGTCCTCTCGAACTTGGCCTAGTAGCTTGCTGTAGTATAGTTGCTATGTATCATACGTGTAATGTTTTTTTGCAAATGGGATAAGAGAAGATTTGCGAGTGTGGCGTCCAACCGAAATAAGTGGGCCATCAGTAGACATAACTGGTAAAGGAAACACAGTCCGCCAGCTAAACGAACAACTCAGTCGTTATTCTGAAGATCTGAAATAAACTTACAATAGCCTGTATTCTCTTCACCCCTTGATACTTTGTAGACACTAACCTCTGCCATTTCCATCCTGTTGATGCATGTCAGCTTTCGTATATTTCTAAAGAAAAGCAAAACAGCATCTAATTATACGACATGTTGCACTGCACTGAGACAACGGGACAGGATATTTCAGAGTCTGTATCAAGAATAGGGCACTACCCAGTCAAACACAGCCATGGCTAAAATCACATCCACATGTAGCCAGCTCCACTACATCAGATGTGAGGCTATGTTCCTTATACCAACCCAAAGCCCCACATCGGTCATGTTATATCTATGATCCTATGCAGAGCTCACATAGGCACAACTGGAAAATGCAGTAGTTGTACGGCTGCATGTGCTAAACAGTGTTGTGTTGCCAGGACACAGCCAGCACGGCCATCTGGTTCAAGATGGCTGACAGATATCTGGATGAAGGGAGGTTATTGTCAGGGAGGAAAGCACAGCTGAATAGCTCTACTTAAGGAAGCACATGCTCTTGTTGTTGTTGCTGTCTAACATACTTGGTTTATATGTCACATGCTTTGAAAAAGCGTGAGTAACACTCACGTTGTGTCCTGAAACCAAAATCAAAAGAATTATTGTTGGGAATGGGAAATGTTGACCTGACATCTTTTTCAAGGTGATGGAACAACGTCAGGTTGAAAGCCAGGCTCTTCTTCAGGATGAGTCCCGAGCTGCTAGCGAACAGGGCAGCAGCGTGCACCATGGGGATCCCAGCAGACGCTCGAGGAGGGCCCAGCATGAAGCAGCGGCCTTCAGCCTCAACCTCAGCTTTGAAGAGCTTAGTGGAGCAGGGTTGGAGGAGCCTCCGAGACATAGCAAAAACTCACACTGCCCGGTCAGTCTTCCTGCAGCTCAGTGTAAATACATCAGAACAGCAGATATCATTATTTATTGTTTGTGTCCACATTAAAGCCGCAGATACGTATACATGTACAAAAGAGGTAAGAAGCGTAAAAGATGCCGTTGTAAGGCCATGTGTGTATATGTAACACTCACACATAGGTCACACACCCTATACATGGTCACGTGTCCCCTGCACTAAACACTTGTTTAGCTTCTGTTTTAGTGACCTCAATGGTTTCACATTAGTGTGGTGAGCTAGAAAAAGGAACTGCAGAGGAAACTTACAGTGCTCTTGAAGATGACAGAATTAAAAATACACACACACACACAGACACACAGACAAACACACGCTGCACTAAAAGGTGTCAAGGGGCCCCATGTTCTGTTATTTTCACCTTTTCTATTCACAATTTGCAAAATCTCTCGGATACAAGCAAACACAAGCAAGCAGCTGCCTCTGCTGCTGTTTTTATATGATCTCACTTTGTGATCTGTTGCGAATTCAAATGATTTAACACTGAAAACACACCACAGCTTTCATTTCCACTTTGCTGGGACTCTTTGCCAATAACTTTTTCCTGTATCAACTACACAAATTTAATATATGCCACATAGTTGTCACATTTTTTATTTATTATATTGTCATGTGCTCTAGGTCCGCAGCCTACAACAGCACAGCAGTCTTACTCTATAGCTTACAGCATAAACATGTTCCTCAACAAACTTGCATGGATGTTTGCACATCACTTAAGGTTTTTTTCATCTTGTCAGGTGGCAAATCACCGAACCTCAAGCATGTCCAGTCTCAACTCCCAGGAATCCTCTAATGACATCTGCAAGCTGACAGACAAGCAGCAGGCTGAATATCGTGATGCCTACAGGGAGTACATAGCTCAAATGGCCCAGCTGGAGATGTCTGGTAGTGGGGGAGAGAGGCCCTTGCAACCCCACCCTGGACAGTTCCTTCAGGCTGCCAGCTCAGAGGACAAAGGGGTGGGTGGACAGTCACAAGTACACTGTCACATTTTTGTTACTGCCTCACTGATGGCATACATCCTTTAGCTGAATCAGAGTAGAGGCTTCCATTATCAGATTACAGTACTTTTAAATAACCAAGACACAGTTCTGAGATCAGGCTTCATGCAATGTCCTTGTAAAAGTTGTGTTTTGTTGTATTTCCTGGGCTGGGAAAGGCAGATCACTGTTTCTTGCCTTTATTCATTTCTGATTTATACTCGCTTTCCTCTTGGCACATGTAGCTGAGACAGGAACCTGCTCTTCGGAGGCTTCTCGGCCATTAACATATGATACTGTATGTATATATATCATGTTGAACTCATTAAATCTGCTTCCAATTTCTCAGGCCAAAGATGGAGCTGACCTGGACAGCCGCAAGTCCTTCACCAAGAGAGGTTCCAAGATCACTGATGCCACGGACTACGCCTCAGGGACTGACGCCCAGCCCCTAGACCCCATCAGTGAAGAGGATGAGAAGCTGGACCACAGCTCAGCCTTAAGGAATCCAGGCACCAGGAAGAAGGCTGCTGGCTCATACTACCTCAAACTGCCCAACGACGAAGACTCAGGCCCAGAAGAAGCTGACAACACCACCCCTCTCCTCCACAAAGACGCACGGGCTTTGTCTTCTCAGAGATTCTCACATCCTACAGGGCTGCTGACCAAACCTGGCTTCATTGCTGAAATCCTCTTGGATAAGAAGGATTCATCTGACTCAGGAATGCGCTCCAGTGACAGTTCCTCAGAGCGCTCCCTGGAAGAGCCTGAAGGAGATGCTGACAGTGAGAGGGAAACACTGAAGCCCAGTCTAATTGAACTGGAACTTGAAGGAATGGTGAAGAAGAGAGGTCTCCTCCCCAGCAGCCTTAGTGGCCTGCAGGACGCCACAGTGGCCCGCATGTCCATATGTTCTGAGGCTCCATCCGAGACCAGCCTTATGGCCAGCAGCCCAGAGGAAGTGTGGCCATCCAGCGGTGTCACCAACCTCAACCACACTGCCAGCAACACCACCCTTAATAACAACGCAAGCAGTCCAACTAACACCACCAACACTAACACCAACAACAGTCGTCAGCTGCAGGCTAATATCACAGACGCACACTCGCTTACCACCTCCTCCGGCATCAACGATTTGCCAACTGTCATAATCACCCCTGGCAGCAGCAGCACTGCCAACACCACGGCTGCCGCCATCCACAACCAGAACCTGTGTACCATTAGCCTGGGAGATGAGAGGGAGAGCATCCTCTGAGGATCTGGTTGTCATTCTCAGAAGGATCTTGAAGGCTTCTTGATGTTGGTTGACATAGTAAACCAGTTGATGTTGTGTCACATTGCAAGGAATTAGAATAGAAATGTGTTGTGCTGTTGAGGTGAAAATGTAGGATGTGTTGCCATGAATCAAAAGTAGTGTTTGACCTCTGTAACAAGGCCTTTTGGTATCCTGTGTGTTTGAATAGGTAGCGTGATTACTGTCTTATTTGAATGTGAAACTGGTAAGTTTACTGTAGGAATGTTAAATGTTGTGGACATTTATATTACACAAGATAAAAAGTGTTGCTTCAGGAAATGTAGTCCCGACTGAAAAAGCTGATGTTATTTTAGCTCTAGTCTCAGACGTGTTTTGTTTGTTAGTAAATTTCAAATAGATGGCAATGTAGATGGGTCCAATCTCTTGTTGGTCATTTGTCTGGTAGAAGAAATGGGTGTGCTCAACTCCAAAGTAGTTTCCATAGTTCTTTGTGAAACTGATTTTTTTTCCCATATTAATAAATATTTACCTATACAGAACCTTTAGTCTTTTTGAGTCACATCTCTGTAGGATTTATCTAGTAAATACAGTGTCATACACCAACTTAAAATCTTCCCTTTATTTATAATAAAGTCTCAGTGAAGTGGGTTTCACGGTGTCCGATAGATGGCGCCAATCTCCATACAAAAAGGTAGAGAAGACTGGTGGCACGGACACTACCTGTCAGTATCACACAGAGCCACAGCTCAGGGACCCCAAAGTGGTTGGGCCTCTTTAATGTATTTGTCTTAAATATTAGAATTTATGTGTAGTAAGTTTTATTAATACTCTTCATGAATTTGAATCATGTAAAGAGGTCTCTCACCAGTTGAGACCATCCTCAGGGTAAAATCAGATGTGCTTTTTGAGTCCAGTCTGATATTTTCACTCCAGAAATCCGCAGACACTATGCTCCACTGCAAAGGCAGGAAAATAACTTGACAGTTTTCTCTGTAGGGCAGCAAATACCACCAGTAACCCAATGCGAGTGTTGCCAACTTTATTAACAATGCACAATAGTGTGTCACAACAGTTAATTTAAGTCCTAGATGTTCGGTTTGTCAGTGTTCATTGACATTTAGCTTTTCTGGCCCTAGGTGCTCTCGCCATTTCAGGTAGTTTGTGATAAAGTCAATGGACACCAGTGCTTTTTGGTTAGGACATGTTTTTGAAATGGAGTCAGTGGAAAGCAACAAGCCCTACGAAACCACGCTCATAAATTCATCCTAATGGTTTGAATGTTGGTCGTTAACGAGTTACTGGTAGCACCTCAAGTTAAGTTTAGCATTAAAAAAAATATATATATATATATATATAAAAGTCAACGTGGTTCCTTGTTTCAGGTTGTCACGCTAAACCATTTAGTCCATTTTAAATAGAATGAGAAAATTAAAGTGGTGTCAATGCGCCCCAAATAAGCTTGTGCAACTGTTTACCTCGGGGAAGTGTTGACGCTGTATTTTAGATTATAGGTCACATACCACAGGTCTGATAAGAAAACTTTGTTGTGGGATTTGTTTTTAAAGGGCGTCACATGTTCTGTGACCAGACAGCCCAGTTATGTCCACATTACGGAGAAAGTCAGCCGAACGCGCTGCTGGAAACTGACTTTACGCAAAAAAAAGTGTTTCTCCATTCTCCAAACTGTAGCCCTTTCCCAAATAAACACATGTTCAAATTGCGTTTTTGATTTATTTTGTATAAAAAAGGTACAATTTACATTACTTTTATAAAAAGTTTCAGCATAATTAAGTACAACATTACACTTTTGCAGAAGTTTCAAATTCCTGCAACTATACAAGATAAACTCTCGGTAAGAGTTCACAAGGTTTCATTCTTTCATTTTAACTTTTTTTTTTTAAACAGCGTCCAGTCCTTCATGTGCCAACAATTCTGACAAGACAAGACTAAACTTTTTACAGTAACTAACCAAGTTGTCTTTTCTATTCACGTTCCCACCTCCGCAAAAAAAGCGAAGACTTCAACAAGGAGAGGGACAGGGGTGGTGGGGAAATAAATCCTTGTGACAATAATCTCGTTTTTCCTCCCACTGTCGGAAATATAACGCGCCTTCCCTTTCCAGAAAGGACCCACAAATAAAAAAAAAAGTCTTAAGTTAAATAATATTGAAGTGTCCAAACAGAAAACACATCACATAAGATTGTCCCATAATAAGCAAAAGTCTCTTGATTTCAGCTTCAGAAGGAGAAAAAAGAAAGAAAAAAGAAAAATCCAGGCCTGGAGGACAGAGGTTGGAGGGGGAAAGTCCTGCTCCCCAGGTCCTGTGTGTTTTTGCGTCTTGACCAAACACCTGCAAGATTGAGACAGAGAGAGAGGCGTGTTTAGAAAATGCAAACAGGGCACAGATCCGGACAGACTGGCGCCAGAGGGGAAGCCGCAGTTTTTAACATTTAACCAAACACTCCCAATACTATGCAAACCCTGCGCTCCAGATGTACACACAGCGTGAAAGAGGAGGAGGACACACACACACGCGCTTCTCACACAACTTCATCCTACAATCTGGGGAAGAATCAGCGTAATTGCCGCTCAGCTGGCGCCTACCCACTTCTTGTACCAATTATGTGCAGACGTCGTAGTAGCAGTAATCCAAACAGCCATTATTTTTCCTGTTGCAGATGCTCTTCATTATAGACACAAGAGGGTATAATACAACCCTGACGACTACTACTTATATACAGTAACCCAAGCAGCCTGGAGCGAATCTCTGCCGTTTTAGGCCACCAAACCCGGGTGCAAAACATCTACCAGCGCAATGTCTTTGACCACAGCAGATGAGACAGAATTATTTCATTAATGCGATAAGTCTTTATATCTGGGTCACCTTTCTGACACACTGAAGTCCTACAGGGGCCCATAGTGTAAGCCATTTGTTTGAGACACGGCTGGTAACTGAAGTGTCTGCTTTTAAGTCTCTACAACAATTAAAATATGAATATAAGCTTATCAAAACTAGATTCCAGACAAGCCACAACTGACGCCCCAGTGTTGCAGCGCATTCTCATGCAAAAACATATTGGTATCATAACAGCAACGTGAGACGACAACCACATTAACAGGGAACAAATGGATTGGTAAATGGTAATTCTAGCCCATTCTGCTCCAGCAGACTGGGAGACAGGCTGTAGCAGAGCCTAAAAGCCCTGGACAGAATGCAGCAGCAGACATGAGGACAGCCTACTTACCGCTTTAACGATGCAGAGTCCGGCTGTCATCTGTCATCAGCTCTGATGGCAACTCCGGGGACTGAAAACAAACAAACAAACAAGCGAACCAAATGTTAATTCTTCACGCAGCATCCGACTGAGGTGACTGGCGTTGCATCAGTGTTATGCAGGTCGAGTCTGTTCCTCGTCTGATTGTGAACAAAAGGGGGAAAAAAAATATGCCATTTTCTTTTCCAACAAGCCATTTTGTGCGAGTTACGCATAGGCTACAAAGGCGCACTGGCTATGCGCACAAATACAAACCCACTAAATATCTCTCACGACACACAAGGCTATTGTTTTCCAATTAAGAGGCTCGTTTAGCTACGGTGTAATTACCTGTAATGACAAGATGCTGATATCTGTATTGAGGGTGGTCAGAGGGGTCCTGGATGGAGCCTGCCCCGGTCGCGCAGGGTGATGCAGGCTGGTTAGTGCGACACTGGAGTCCAGCGCAATCTGCAGGTCCAGGATGTAGTCGATGACATGCTGCAGGATTTCCATCTTGCTGACGTTCTTGTTCTGGGGGATGCTCGGCACCAGCTCCTTCAGCTTGGAGTAGCAGTCGTTCATGTTGTAAAGCAGGCTGAGCGGGTCGTCCACCGGGGTCTTGCTCCGAGAGATTCCCAAGGAGTGCTCTGATAAATTCGCGCTGTTTTTCCGGAAGGACCGAACGGGGCTTATTGCTTTCATTTTCGTCAGTGTTAGGTAAAGCGAGAGGTTTTGATTGCGTCGATCTCTTGCTTCTTCAAAGTCCTGCTTTTGCCAAACGATCAGCGATCAGACTGGATTACTAAGCTGTCAGTGTGGTTTATATAGGCAGGAGGCTAGGCATGCGGCAGGGGCAGGCTAAACGCCCTGATTGGGGGCGGACGCGGTGCCATTCAACGCCTTTTAGCTCTACTATTGGCCGGTCTCCCTGACACCCCTCCTTTTGCCTCCGCGTTACCAGTGGCAACGCATGTTGGAGGCGGAACCCAGAGGGCGCTTCCCCAGCTCCGGTGGGCAATTTGGAAAATTAAGCCCTTACCTGTTTCTGATCAAGAAAATTAATGAATTGCATGTCTATCAGTCGACTGTGGCAATGTGTGAGCACGCACCACTAACTTTGGCTTCATCATTTAAATGTGATCTCACAGTTTTGTGATGGAGATCAAGCAGAAAGAAAGACTATTAGTAAGGTGTACTGAAAAATTGAAATACGAGCAGCGTTTATTATGAATCATAAAGACAGTTTGTGTCTGAACACATTTATTACTGACAGAACAATATCATATTGTCACTCATCACTCATCCTTCTGTGTATAATCACACACGTTTTGGTTGACGTGCGGTTTTGGAGGTGTGGAGCAGTGATGATAGGTATCAGATCAGGCGCGCCTGATCCTAATTCACAGCAGCCCGGACCGGTGTGAAGGCGAGTTTATGAGTCTGAAGAACAAACCCAGAGAGTCTCTATTAGAAAGAAATGTGTGAGTGACAAATTGGAAATAGATTCGACCAGGAAAATGGTCACAGCAGCACCAAGACAGTTGGTAGTTGTTTTTTACGCATGAGAAAATGAATTTGTGTGGTACTGTTTGTACAAAAACATCTGATTTAGTAAATGGAGGCACTATTTTTTAATAGTATTTTATTATTGTTATGAGCAGTGGCCCAAATTTGCCACAGCTGAGCGTATAAGCTTTGCCCTGTTAAAAGTTTAGAGATTGAATTATTAGTATTGTATTTTTCACAGTTCATCTGTAAAACAGTTGCAGTCGTGTAAGGATTTGCAAGTGCGCCAAATGTCAGTTTTATCCAACGCTCTACTCCGTTGTTTTGAAATGGATTTGCGTATCGAAACCCTACAGTAAAGCGCCTCATTGTTAATTGTCACCTGAGTACGTTGGGTGTCAAAGTTCATTAAGTCGTGGCCTACAAATGTGGCTTTCATATCTCAACACGTGACGAGGTGAATAACTATTATTGACGCTTTAATGTTTTCTGAATGAGTCATTTGTTTGTAGGAATTACACGCTGCATTCTTCAGCTGGAGGTGATGGGAGGCTGTTTGATGCTGCGCTAACTAATTGCCCCCGGGGGCATCTGTGGACTGTTGTGATGTGCTCGATTTTGGCTTTGTAGATTAACCCCCCCCCCCCCCCCCCCCACAGATAAATGTAAAAACCAACGCATTTTTAAAGAAACCTTGATATCACTTAGCCTATAATTTGCAATGGAGAGACTGGAAAAGATAATATTCCTAATATTTTGGGCTTTATTTAAATGTATTTATTTTGCAAGAAATTGCAGCAGAAGGACACAGTCCTAAAAGCCGAAATAATACAAGAGTGCACAGTCTGCAGGAGCAGTCCTGAGAAGCAAAGCTATTCGATTACACAAAAAATGAAAAGATAAGTTACTCCAATCTCTAATAATTAATATTCAGATCATTTCGTGATCAGATATACTCTTCATAAGTATGTATCATACCAGTTTGGCGGTATTTTGAACACACCATAGACACCCTAAGTGCCATTCTTTTTGCGCGCGCTTGTATTGTGCAGACACGGACCTTCTGTCTGACAAACCTGCTCTTTATGCATTTCTAATATAATCTGGAACTCCTGCAGTCTGTGTCCACATCTGGTGCAATAGGATTTTTCCATTTTCTCCCCTTCTTCCTTGTGCTCCCACAGCTGTGTACATTTCACAGGACGCCTCTGACCGATGTCTGTCAGACGAGTGATGAATTGGCGCAAGAGCACGTCGGTGCAAAGCCGAGCGAACCACCGGTACCGGCAGCCTTACCTTTACCTCTCTCCACTGTTTCTCTTTCCTCTACACACCCACTCTCTCTCTCTCTCTCTCTGTCTGTCTTGGAGCAGACTCTCTGGCGCCGGCGCCGTGACGTCACCCATTCACTGCAGCCCTCGAGCCAGCCCTCGCGGCGCCGCTGAGGCGGTTTCCACGGAGACTGGATTTCGGGGCTGTCACTCCGAGGTGGTTCTCTCTCAGCTGATCAACCCGGGGGCTGAACCAGACAAGTCTGAACACCCGGTACCTACAGGGGTTAAGGTCGCTGCAGGTTGAAGTCCTGGTGGTGCTTTCACGGTCCAGCTACTCTGTGGTGGATTATACGTCATGTAACACACGTATATGAAGGAGGTGGATGACACAACCGCCTCCACCAAGAACCACCAGTGATGGAATGTAATAAAGTACATTCCCTCAATTACCCTCTAGCATTCGTTTTTTTTTTCTTTGTCTTTTTTGGAGCCTTTCCCTTCCATGCTATAGACTACTTCTTCTACTTCAGGGAAACGCCGAAACTTGGTACTTTTTGGTTTCTGTTTACTTAACAGATTATGTTTTTAGCTATACAACAGGGGTTACAAATATAAACTCTAATTTATTGCTTCAGTAGCTTACTTCATCTCCAGAATCCAACTATTTCTTTACAGTATAGGTACTTGTGCTCTTGATCCTTGTAAGAGCTATGGGTTTGACTGCCTTTTATGTACCATGCTTTTCTTTAAATTGATTTTACTTGTTATAAAACATTTGCATGTTGTAGTTTTACTTACTATTTAAACTTCCTCCATCATACATCCACTTAAGTAGACTTTTAATTTAGGTCACTTTTATTCAATAACACAAGTTCATAAGTACTTGTTGGCCTACTTTATATAGTAAGTCATATGTTTATAGAAAAGCCTATGGAATTATTAAAAGGAGCTGCACCATCCCCACTGGCCTTTGCACTTCTCTGTCTACGCATAAGCAATATTTCAACTGAAGGACTACTTCATCATTAAAATTGTATTTCTTGCTTTTATTTGTTCTTCACTTTTCTTACAATGTACTTTATGGTGACACCTCCCATTCTTTCTTCTGAAAGTAGAGGCTACCATTGAAATCATTTTCCCTTAAATGTGTCAGTCGGGGTGGGATTGAAATTCTTCCATGAAACGTGGGAGAGATCAACTTTTGCCATATTTTTACTCATAAACAGCTCTCAGGAAAAACAAATATTAACTTAGTTTTAACTTGTTTGTCATAGGAGCGCTCTCTCATCCCTGCGTATTTCATAGTTGTTTCCAGATGTGGCAGTATGATGACTAACCTCAACTAATGCTGTCAACTTTGACATTTATTTATTTACCATATGCCTTGTAAACGTCAGGGGCGAGGACTAAAAAAACCAACAACAACCTTGTAACCAAACAGCCAAACATTTCCCATGCAACCCACGCGCAACCAATGAGCAACAAATCATTTTTGACGTCTCCCTTAAGTTTTTTTTCCCCCTCCTCATCCTGTCTCAAAAGTCACTCAACAGTTCTAGTGAACAAATAAAAGCCCTTCTCTTCCTGGTCACCGACCTATTAGTTTGGGGTTCAGGAGATAAGGGTCGGAAAACAAAGCGGAGCTGCCAGCCAGCTGAAGTGCGCCCTGTTGCCCCGGCGTCGGACTGTCTGCGCTCCGGTCAACTTGATCCTCCTCCCTGCAGCTGCACTTAGCTCTAAATATTAGGCCGATTTGAAATGATTTACCCGTTTCTCCTAAAGGCAAAAATAATTTTTTTACGACAGAAGACGCAACATTTTTGGGTGACCTGTTCTGAAGACAGAACAGCTACGTGCGCAAAAGCATTACGCCAACATGGCGCTGTTTCAAGCATGGTAATTAACCGAAAACAGAAAAGGGGGAAAAAAAACCTACAACTGGTGTTTTTCAGCTACCAAACGATTAATATCCTGCTATCAGAGGTCATCATTTCTCACGCAGCACCTTAAGAGTGTGATAAAGTCTGAAGAACTTGCAGAAACGGTGTACGTTCTAACTCGTGCCTTCATAAAGACTTTTTATTCACCAAATGTAGCCTAAACGTACAAACCGCGGACTTTATGAAAACATACAGTGAGCTCCTCTGCAGAATTCCTTCCGTGTCCTTCGCAGTAACAACACCGGGGAACCGCTGACAACTTTTTATCGTCCAAGAGAAACGAAAGATCTCGCGCTCTAGTCTTCCTGATTGAGCTGCCACGCGCCTGTCGCGTGGACGACTGTACACAACAACAGAGGCGCACGGACTCTGGTAGCAGCCTCGACCCCCGTGGGGCGTGGTCTGCCTTCATACACCCCCAAAACGGTGTAGAGCCACCGACGGTGAACGCAAGGAACTGTGATCTGCACCAGGTGAAGAACCAGCAGCCGAAACACCAGTGGAGCCAACAAAACCTGGCAACCTCTTGGCGGAAAATCATTGGTGCAGTGCAGCGCAGTCTAGAGCTTCATATATGGTCATTTGTTATCGTGCAGATTCTTTTTTTTTTATTAGTAATTTTTATTGTGATATCGATTCTCATAGCCCAAATTTGTTCTTGTTAAACCAAACAATTAATTAAACATCTCAATATCTTAGTGTGAAATGGTAAAGTTCAGACCTCTGCAGATCATCTGACTGTTCTGGTGCACATTTTATATTGATCATCACACATTTAGCACAAGTTCATCTGCTTGTGATGCTTCTGTCTTTGTGAAAACTTCCACATGAAGGTAAAAAGTACCTGCGATCTAACCAGTTTTTTGGCCTTGACTAAAATACATCTGGTCAGCCACTATTATCCCTCACTCTGTCTACCTCCCGCCTCTCATCAGTCTCCCCTGTGGTCCAGATGGGACTCTCTCTGCTCTCTGAGCAACAGCCATTGAGGCCTGGCTCTATTGTAACGTGAGAGGCTGCAGCAGGCACACGGACAGGCAGGAAGCACTGGGAGAGATGAATGAATGGGAGATATTAGGTGGCCAGATTGGACAGCGAG
The DNA here is from genome assembly GCF_033026475.1 of Channa argus. Taxonomy (NCBI): domain Eukaryota; kingdom Metazoa; phylum Chordata; class Actinopteri; order Anabantiformes; family Channidae; genus Channa; species Channa argus. The sequence continues at coordinate 11,518,824 of NC_090212.1, forward strand.
ACAAAGGCACCATGGCTGCCCGAGTGCCTTCCAGGCTGGTCGTGGAGTGGCCACTCAAAGCCTCCTGGAGGCTGGCCCTCACACACACAGCTGGCTGCAAAAGCTGGGGCAGGAGGAGAGAGATGGAGGTTGACAGCTGAGTCCTGGACATATATAATACATTAAGCTATAACCTGCATATGTAACGTGAACAACTTACGCAATTACTCATCCAAAGTTGTCAAGTTTCTTCTACATTTTTGAACCATTCAGATCTTTTGGCCAGTGTCACAACAACCAACCAGTTGGCAGTGTGGAAAAGTTGGCAGCAGCTTAACTTTTCGGCAATATTGCCCGTTGGCATACAATCACACATTAACATTGCGGTGTCGCCCACCTATCACTGCAGCACAGCTGTCACTGCAGCTAGCAGTCTGTACCCTCGCAATCACATATCTGCATATCTCCACTTTCACACAGAGTATGACTGTGGTTTCTAGTTGGAACGTAGTGTTAGAGGATGATTGTTGAAATCAGATATTTTCTGACGCTGCAGGGAGAGTGGAGGTGAGGTGTTGTATGCATAAGGAGATAGAAAGTATTATCTGTCATAGAGTTATGTTGCAGAAAATGATAAACATTAACATTAATGACCAGTGAGTCAGTAACTGTCAGGATGTGACAGGTGCAGGTACGCTAACATTTCACAGGGTCTGCGCCTGTCCCCTCCAAGAGGAGCTCCGGCTAGAGAATTTATTAAGTTGTTTTAGCATTTCAATCCCAGGGTATAGTTTGTCAGGTTCCTCTATTCCAAAGGGAATTGAGAATGTAAGTGAGACGTGAAACTAGCTTATGATACCACCTTGGCCTGAGACGTTTTGGATTCCATGGTAACACACGTGAGCGCGTGTTTCGCGGAGACAGTCTACCCTGAAGTTGCATTTCATTTCAGACAACTTTACCCATGTACTGATTGCATTCACTGCTGCCTTTTTAAAGAATTAAAGACATTTTCTATGGCTGATTTAAGGCTAAAACAACTCCAACACTTGGTAACTGTTGACACGTTGGTCATTTAGGCATGTATAAATCAATAAGTATCACAACACTCCAAGCAAAGCAAGCAAACAGAAAATCACTCGAACTTCACAATTTGTAGAACGACTTAAAAATATCACAGTTTAATGAGGCCAAATTATATATTTCACTGATAAGTTGTTCATTGTTTAAACGATAACTTCAGTCTTTTAAAATATTAATCGTATTAGGTCATTTACCAGTTGAAATCCTTTTAGGTAAAATGACAGTTATAGTCAATGTCAATTCTCCACACTGAATCCACACTGTGAACAAATATTTGAGCAGGCTAAAACTTACTCAGTTAGTTAGCTAAGCTGTACCCACAACTCTGTCCGAAAATATTTAGGAGGTCAGGTCTCAGCAACCAATTATGCTATACTTGTGCTAAGCTTGAAATTAGAAAGATCTCAAGACTTCAACTATTCAACTAATATAGTGTTTGGATTATTATTATTATGGCCCACTATTATGACCCTCTCCGACCTGAAGGGCAACAATTCGAACTGAGCTCTTCCTCTAGGCAGAAGTCTGTTTCTTTCTGCTGTATCTATTTTTGCAGCAGAGCCCACTTCCTTATAACCCAAACCCTCTGACCACAGTCATCTTGCTCTTACTCAATCTTTATCTATTTATACAGCGCAGAGGGAAGAGAGAGTTAATGCAGGAAACACACTCCTTTCTGTAAAAGTCCTGGCCGATTCTATGCTCTGTCCTGTGGCATCTCTGACCACCTGTACTCGTGTTATTTATACTCAGGTAAATGATTTGTCTGGTGTTTGGTCAGAGCCTGGGCCAGTGGGTTGAGGAGCTGCTAGGTGCCTCCACACCACACGTATCTAGGTGGAATCTGGGAGCTTGAATAGCAAGTATGCACATATTCATAACTCCTCAAAATAAGATTCAGTGACAGAAGAAATGAAACTATAGCATCTTTTGCTGCTTCTGTGGAATTTGATAAACAGGGCTGTATCAGAGATATGTCTATACTAATGACCAATTTGTAGTCTTTCATCCACACTGAGTGCCAGAACTTAAATCTAATCTATTCTAAGCCAACAGCTTTAGACCATCTCTGCCAAGCTGCTTTGAAGTGTTATTTATTGTTTACAGAACAAGTGTGAAAATTTGGAGTCCACTAGCAAGTCCAGATTCTCAAAACTAGACCACAATGTGTGAGTGTGGGGTTGTGTCTGAAATCATTCACTCATTCTCCCATTCAATATTTCACTATACATTATTAGTGTGTGTATACACAATTCTATGCACAGGGCACAACGCAGTAAAAATACACTGAAGTTCCCTCCAGAGCTTCTCAACCACACATCAAACTGAAAGCTTCTAAATATTTTTAATTATTATTTTAATTATTATTTATTTCGTCTGCTTTTCTCTTCTAAACAATGCAGTTCTTCTGCAGGTACATTCTAGAAGGTTTCTGCCCGCCATAAACTCTGGCAGGACATCAATGTCTAAATGTTTTAGTTGACAAGTACTATAACCTCATTTCCTTTTGTTGGACCAAAAGTCAATTTTCTATTTTGAAGCTACAATATTTTAATACTAATAATGGATCAAATTCCTGTGGAATAAAATAGCGACAGACAGCTCTACAGATTTTATAGCACAACTCAATGTTTTAGTTTTATGCCTGCAACGTAACTGTCTGTGGTGCAGTCTAACTCACTGCTCACAGCAGACAAATGTTTTCAGTGAAAAAAGCCAGACATATAAAGTTTGCAACTAGCCGGTGAACAAAGTGGCGCATTTAGCAGATAAAGTGTCTGATGTTTCCCTCTGGACTTGGTAGAGACCAAAAACAGAGCTAAAAGGAAACTGAATATAGGGCATTCTTTCATCAAGTGAACACTCTTTGTATCTGCTGGATGTGAATGCAACCATTTGCTAAATCAAATTAAAGCTCAAATCAGTTTTTCAAAGAATAAATATATCATATACCGTACTAGGTAAAGAAATACAAGAGAATCAGAAGAAAACTGAAAAATGGTTTGTAAACTCCCCCATGTTTCCTTTCAGATTTCTTACTTTATAGGAACTGTGTTTCCTCAGTGGATCTTCTGGACACTACTTCAAAATGGAAAACACATTCTGGGGTTTCTTTACAATTGTGTTTTTAAAAGTACTTTTCCCTTTTCTATGGAAGATATTCTTATGCACTTCAGAAATGTTTAAAGAGGAGTTTTTAAAAATTTCGAGCTTTGCCTGGCCTTCTGTTTCAAAGGGCTCCTGAAGGTGTCTTGTCGTTCCTCACATGCATATTTGCTGCTGTAAGCACGCTGAAGTGGTCAGGTGGATCATTGAGACCCAGTGCTTTTAACTGATCACAACAACAAAGGTTCTCACGGCTCTAATCCTCTTTGGCTCTTATCTCTCACCCCTCCTCACCCGTCACATCATCCTCATCGGCTCACGTAGGATCAGACCTACCAGCGCGGACTTTTTCATGCCTTTCTCTTTTGGCATGCTCTTTCTATCCTTATTACTTTCTCTTTCCTTTCAGATTATCTCTCCAGCGCCACCGTTGCTCACTCTCTCACCCTCTGTCTTTTTTGCCTCTATTTCTTTTCTGTCTCTCTCACTTTTACCAGTTTATCAGTTCTTTCCCACCAAGGGCATCTGGGTCTTAAAGGACCCTCTTCACCCTTTGACTAACAAAAGCTGAGTCACTTTTGAAATGAAGAGCAGAGTCTCTGAATGACACTCGCTAAGCCCCATTTGAAGGGACGCTTCAGTCTCTTATCAACAATAGCTTCAGCCTTGTGTGTGGACTACGATCAAGCATAAGGCGGTTCATTCAGAATGGTGGGAAACTAAGCAGCAGCAGGAAAGAGAAAGCATTTGAATAACAACTTTCTTCTGCTGTGGCATCCCTAAAACTTTGTGATACAAATATTTTAAATCCCCAGAGCCTGCTGTTTCATATTGCCACCAGTTCTTACTTCCTCTCTATGATGTTGTGCACTATAGTTTTCCCAACCAACACAGGTTAATGTGGCCATTTACTTTGATATCAGTAAAATGAATCAACCTTTAAAGGCTATTAGTGTTATTAAAAATGCCCCAGAGGGAGCAGCTATGGCTCATGTATTTCCAAGGGCTGTGTATGTGTTGCAGTTAGCTTTAGATTATTGGGGCTTATTGGAGTAACAAGCTAATGGAATTAAGTTGCTGGATTTCACGCACCGTTGCCAAGATTCAGCATTAAAACGCTGTGTGCTGAATAAATAGTGCTTTAAGTAGATGAGATTCCGACACGGGAGAGATTCGCTTGTCAGAGCAGCATTGTTTGCTTGGCTCCTGAGCCAGTGAAACTGTCAAGTGTGCTGCTGGCCACTGATGGATGGATGGATGGAGGAATGAGGCAGTGGATTTCTCTTCTTATAGTGCATTTTTAAAAGCAGAAGTTGACAAACTCTTCAAAAGCTGAAAGCTAAGAAACTTTCCTCTCGTATCCAGTTTATTAGAATAGAATTGCATGATCCACTTCTGAAAGGAACTGCTGGAAGCACACCTAAAGATACCCCCATGATGAAAAAGCAAGGATTTCTATACACATCTATATTTGCCAGCTAATTACGTACATGAAAAGTAGAATCAAAATGGAATCCAAATATTTACCAAAATAAACTCATGTTTTGTTTCATTTTTCCATCAGCGCTGCCAGAACAGAGTCCTCTCCATTACAGATAATTCATCTGATGTTTGTGTTTGTTGGTGGATTAGCTGGGAGGCGTTGCTGTTGGCCCAGACTGTAAAACACTCTCATCTGTATTTTAATGGACTAAGAAGCAGTGGGAGGATGTGGCTCCATGCCACAATTTCACAGTGAAAGAGGGGATCGTATGTAGTAGGTAATCTATTTGTGAGAGTGTTTATCCGTATAAATGGAATTAGTAGATGGTTTTGACGACACATTAAAAAGGCAGCACTGAGTGTGTGTGTGTGTGTGTGTGTGTGTGTATGCCTGTGTGTATCCTCCCTGCTCCCGGATCCATATTTGATCGACCCTAATTAAGGTTTCTGTGCAAAATATTTCTGTACTTTTATTATGCTGTGGATGTGAGGTAAAATTTAAAAAATGATAAAGGAATCACAAATATGAAATTAGAGTGTACACAGATTGAAGTAGGAGTGGATTCACAATACACACATGGCATGAAATGAACACCAAAAGAGATACAGCTGTATGTAGATATGAGTATGAAGTACATTAACTGCTGTGAGTAAGATGGAAGTGATTATGTTAGGCGGTGTGATGGCGTACTTTCACAGAAACAGCTGATTTAAATCCCTGCCGCTTAATTGTTAAGATAAAGAAGCTGGGCACAGAACCTGCAGATTCATTTCCTACATTTGACTGCAAATGTTTTAATGTTGAAAGCAAAATGACAGCACGGATGCATCACGCACATACGAATACACACACAGAGAGCTTGCAGATGGTGGGGTCTCTCTAACCCGGCTCTTTGTAGCCCTTTCACAGTTTGAGCAGAGGAAGAAAAGGCTTGTCTTTTATCAGGCTCTGAACACAGCAGTGTTGACATTGGGATGGCACCTAATTAGGTTAGGCCCAGCACAGCATGGATGGTTAACTAGGCTGGCCTAGGCCTTGGGCTCCATAGATCCCAAGGTGACTGCCACACTACAGCAGAAGAATGATACCTCTGACTATTAATGTACTTTTAGCATTAGCTATATTCTAAAAATATTGCCACAGAAAATAGACACACCCACACTTATGTTTCCTTATTCTCTCCAATAAACTCTCTGTGCTAGAGAGTTTGACATGCACAATGGTTGGGGGATTTTCACTTACATTTTTCATTACTTGTTTTAAATCAGTCTATTGTACTGCATCAGGAGCTCTTATGAACATTAGGAATTTTCTTGCTCTGAACTATAAATAGCGTTGCCACATCCTGAGGTCTTAGCAATTACGTTGCTGAATACAGTGTTGTAATAACGAGAGAATTGACGTGCAGAGTCGTAGCTGCAAAAGACAGTTGTTTGGCAAATGGTTATGCAATATTTGGCTGAACAATCATAAAATGTTTTTTAAAAAGGTATATGTATTCTTTACAGAAAGTAAATTTTGTCATTGTGTTTTAACACATGGGCTACGCTGAACTGCAAATTCACAAAAGCACCTATATTGTAGTGTGCTAGTTTAGGGCTCTGTAACAGGCTTTGACAGAGCTCAAATAGGCTAATAGTCTAAAACTAGTGGTCATGAATGGGGGAGTCATTTATCACAGAATATACATTAGGTCAGAGATATCAAGAGATATCAAATTACTCAGTTTCTTTCTCAGACTGCTCTAAGTGGCAGAAGCAAAAAATATAAATGACTTTTCCCATCTGTGTCCTTACATTAGAGACAGACAGCAGATAAAATCCTTTGATCTGAGATACCATGTGCAAGTCTGTGAAATAAGTTTGCACAGACATGATGGGAGTTTGTCCAGAATGGCTTTATAAATAAAACCCATCAATGGCTCAGCTAATTAAAATGGCATATTTGAAAAGAAGTGCACTTTCCTATTTGTCCAGTGACTAAAGGACCAAGTGGGATGGAGAGAGGCTGACAGAAGCTCTGTTTGGGTTTAGTTTCACAGTTCTCTTAGTTCCCCCAAGGGGCTGCGCTTTGTAGCGTCATTAACAGTTTCCTTGTGTGGAATCCCCCTCTCTGATTCAATTTCTGCTTTATTGCCAGATTGGCCTCATTGAAATGAGATGGTCAAGATGGAAAGGGGATGTGAGCTGAAAAAAGAGGATGTTGTCTAGGAGTATGTGAGCTTTGTACCGACATGTGACATTAATGATTTAAAAATGACATTTTGACTCATTTCAGCTTTAGTATATCAATGCAATGTATCACTGCCGGTGAGAATGGAGATGTTCATGTGTATATTAAGACTGGCAACAGAGCATCGTAGCCACTTAAGGTCACATTAGCTCTTCACAGGTGTCTGAGAATTAAATGAGATCACTTGAATGAGTGGGAGAGTGGGTAAAGAGAAAAGACGAGTGTGTCTGCGTTGCTTGTAAAGAAAGACAGAAGGAGACGACTGCAAGAGGAGGAGGAGGAGGAGGAGGAGGGAGAGTTGTAGGAAGAGAACAGGAGGGAAGGAGGAGGAGAAGGAGGGGGTGTCCGGTCATGCTCAAGCCCAGCATCTTTGAGAGAGAAGAGGGGAGAAACACAGGGAGAAAGAGAGCGAAAAAGAAAGGAGAGCGCTTTGCAAGCCACCCAGGCTTCATTACCATGTCAATCTAAAGAGAGAGAGATAGAGAGGGAGAAACAGGCCGGCCAAGGCCCAGCAGTGGGGCCGGATCCATATGGTGCTGCCGGCTCTGGAATGAATAGTGAATGGAGCGGCTGGGCGCTGGGCTGCTGGAATCTGCCTCCAAGCCTTTGTGAACAGGATGACCAAAGACAAGAGGGAGCTCTGCAGATGGCCTGGGCTATAAATAGGTAGCTAGTCTATCTCTGTGCTGTCACTCTTCTTGTCTATCTGCCTCCCAGCTCCCCCCCCATCCCACCCCACATGCTGCCAGGCCCCTGGACACCACTAAACCCAGGAAATAAAAGCCTATGGTTGCATGCCTCCATGATATTGCCACCAGGCTAAAAATCTGAGTTGTCCTTGTTTTTTTTTTTCTCAGCAACTCCCCCCCCCACCCGTCTTCAAACATTTATCATTCAGATTTGTTACAGATGCAGGAGAGGTATGAGACTTTGTGTGTGGGAACGTGTGCATGTGAGCGAACTTGGTCTGCAGAGAGAGGCAGAGAGTTGCTAAGTTGCTCAAACACTAGCTGAGGAAAGCAGAGAAATTGAGCAGTTGTGTTTTCGGTCCAAACTTCTCGCAGATGGACTTTAAAGTGAGTGATAAATCTGTGTCCAGATTGAGGGTCCTTTTGTCATTAAACTAAGCCTTAGCACTGCTGTCCATCTGGCTCTGTGTATGTGTGTGTGCATATTTCTGTGTGTATGTGTGTGTGTACACACTGGACATGATCTGGTAGCAGAAAGCACACTACAAGCTTTCCTTTTAAAGTGTTGCTGACTGTAGCACACTATAAGCTAGCCTTCTGCTCTTGTTTCTCCCTCTCTTTCTCTCTCTCTCTCACTCACACACACACACACACACACACACACACACACGCGCGCGCGCAGACACACACACATACACACGCACACACACACTCACTTTACTCCCAGTTCTTGTAAACACATCTTTAAGTGCCAGTGCGTGCTTTGTCTGTGACAGCCAGAGACTGCAAGGTGCCCGATCTGTGAGCTAACACCAAAGATAATTGTTAGGAGTGATGGAACTCAGAACCAGACCTGTGCAGACAGAGTGAGATGACGTGTGTGTGTGTGTGTGTGTGTGTGTGTGTGTGTGTGTGTGTGTGGACGGACAAGTTAGAAGAACCAGTAAACACAGTGAAGCAAGTTGCCTGGATGAGTTGCGTCTGGACCACACAGAGTAAAAAGCATCATTCAGCCTGATGCTGCGTAATAGCTGTGGCATCGAGGCTCAGTGACACCACAGAGAGGCATACAGAGCTCTTTCTTAAAGTACTACATGTTTTCACTATAAAATGCACTGTGAGTTCTTCTGTTTTGTCAAGTTAGAGTTGCATACCAGGTGATGACTCTGTGTTTGTGTGTGTGTGTGTGTGTGTGTGTGTGTGTGTGTGTGTGATGGTGCGTAATGACTGTGCAGTATAAACACTCTTCTGACATGTAATGGCTCTCTTGTGGTGAAAGCAGCCAGGTGCTCACTGCAGGCGACATCACCAGGTCAGCCGCTGATGTGATGCACCAGCTCGGCTTGATGACATCATTGCCTTTCTTCTCTTCAACACACTTGTTTTGGCTAATCAACCAGCGTGTGTGTCCACACCTTTGAAAATATCTTAAATCTGAAATTAGAATAATAAAATCACAAGTGAAAACAATGTTCGACAAACTAATGAACAAATGATTTTTATTGTTTTAATTACACAGCAAATTGGTTCAAAACTTTCCTGAAGTCAAGTCATTTTTTAACCTTTTTTTACCCACTCTAAATTGAAACCCTTTTGGAAATTGTTGTCTCTAAATAAACCAGGATTGTTAGAATGGAACATTGGTATAACGGTCTTATTGAGACATTTTTTGTGATATTTGGTATGAAAGCCTTTCCCAGTAGAGGACTTCTGTCTCTTCAGATTTTAGCAGACAACTTGCGTCTGTATCTTTACTCCTAAAAGACATTTTAAAGTGGACATGGGTGAATATCCAGCTTAACAGTGAAATGTGCCTCTGAGAAAATATTTATCAGCTGTAGTGAGTTTTTTGTTTTGGTGCATGGCAACAGTCAATATCCATCACAGTTGTTTTGTGTTGTGTCACAGCAACCCAGAGGTTGTTAAGTGTCTGCTACTATAGCTGCAGTGTTCATCTTTGAGAATGTGCTATTATTAAGCACGCTCTTCGCAGATGGACACAAAAATATCTTTGCTGTGGCACCATAACATCACAAATACTCTATTTGGGTGGGGAAAAAGATCATGCAATTGACATACACTCTGTCACTAGGAAGACACGGTGTCATTATATTACATGAGTTAGTATATTTAAATAAATAAAAAAACATGTTATTATCCTAGTTTGACCTGAAATTATTGCCCCCCCCCCCCCCCCCCCCCCCCCCCCCCCCCCCCTTTTGGAAATGTATCTCTTGCTCTGTGTGTAAATCTGCCTGTCCACCTGCTGAAACTCTGAGCTGGCTGAGACATAATTCTTAGGACTTTGTAGGCTTAGACCAACGCAAACAGGAGACCACTATAGACGGAAGGAGGCATGAAGGAGATAGAGGCACTTGTGAGAAGCAGGACAGATGGGCTAGGGATCAAGGCCCTGCATCCCTCTCCCTCTTTCTTTGACTTGTCTTCTCTTTTTGGTTCAAGTCTTTTAGCCATTATGTCAGGCCAGATGACAACACGTCTCTGGGTCCCTCTCATTAGGACAACTTCTCACCACTCGGCTTGAACTATTTCTGTGGAATTCTGGATATAACTTATGTTATTTTCAAGTTTCACACCACCTAGCATGAAGGATTTTTTTCCAGCATAGCTTTATCTGGAAACCCGCATTTCCCATGACCCCCTTTCACTACTACCACAGACACATGCCCACAGAAAGCACCAGAAAATGACAGACAGTGAGACAGAAGTTGTTTTTGTCTTTTCCTTTTTCTCCCTTGCTTCCGCATATGGTCACTCGTTCTGCCTGTCTATCTGTCTGTCTGTCATTACAGTAAATCAGAGGGCTCTTTGGCTTTATCCGAGCGTCCTTCTGGCTGGGACGGCTGCAGCAGATGTTGGAGCCTAGGACAAAATGGATTTTCCACCGCCGAGAGCAGCTTTTCTTGCCCTCCTTAATGGAGACTCCTTGAAATGCTAATGTCCCACCATTAGTATAGCGGTGGTCTAGCATAGTGATGGTGGGAAAAAATAGGGAAGACTGTGACCCCAACTGAAAAAACTTTTGTCAACCCCTGGAAAATATACTTTGCTGATCCAGACAGACAAGCATCTAGTGGTGTTTTCAGAAAGAAAGAGAGAGAGATTTTGTCTCACCACACACAGAGTTAGGGTGTGTAGAGGCATCTCATCCACTGGCCTCCTCCCCTTTCTTCCCCTGTCTCTAAACCTCCTCCATTCCTTACTTAATGTTCAGTTCAAAGAAGGGATAATGATTAGCAAGCATATGAATAGAGCAAAAAAAAAAAAAAAAAAAAGAACCAATTTCTACCTTGCACTAAGCACCGACATTAAAAGGATCGGGCGATTCCGAAATTAGTAGGCTTAACTCGTTGAAAACATTTGATGATCAGCCGCTGCTTGCTGTTATCGGAGGAATCAAACGGCGAAAAGCAAAGCTGCTTTGCTCAACAGCATGTACCACATGTTTTCACTTCTGGAGGCGTACTGCAGGTACAGAGGAAGAGGAGGAGGAGGACAGCAGTTGTAGGAATTTATAGTTCTGTTTTGTGCAGCAGAGGCAGCTTACTAAGAGATGAAAAGGCTTGCAGGTATGAGTGAGACAAAAAAGTGGCTTCGACTAGCATACCAAGAAGGCTTCACATTTTTATGCAAATCTGCAACCGTTATGCTATACCGTGACTGCTTTGCAGCATGTATAGCAAGAAGAAGGTTTTTTGTCTTTTGCTATTTGCTTGGGTAACCCTCCTCCCTAACAAACACACACACACATACACACACACACGGTCAGGTTTATCACTCTGGACACTCTTGTCCCTGTCAGCAGCTGGCGGGTTGAGTCTTGTTTGCACTGGTGTGTGTGTGAATGCTTGTGCACAAATGTGTGTGCATGTGTGCAGAGCCCCAGTAAAGCCTGCTGCTCTGCTCTGCTGTGCTGGCCAGGCCATGTGGCCACTTTAAAGCTCCTTTCTGAGGGGCCTGTGAAGTTGTTAAGGAGCTCCACTACACTGGCAGTTGGCGCTGGGAATCCCTCTGCCAGCTGTAGCCTGCACACACCCCTCCCTGCCTCACTTCCTTCTCTCTGTCTCTCATGTTCTCCCTCTCATGCTTACACTTGCTCTGCTTCTCTGTGTTCGCTCCCATCTCTGTCCTCTCTTTTTGTCTGTATTTGTTGCCTGCTCTCCCTCTGTCTGTCTGTTTCACATGTTGTGTTCCTCTCTCTCTGTTTCCCTCTCTCTGTCTGTTCCTCGTTCTGACCGCGGTATCTGCATAATCTATGTAGTGAAACATCATTGCAGACCTTCTGGCTCTTCTGGCACTGATCCGGCTGCACATGTTTTGTCCTGTATACCTGCTTAGATCGCTGGAAATGCACTCTGGCAATCATCACAGAGCTGCGTGTGGCAATGGTGGCTATTTAGAAAAAAGATGAGGAAAAAAGATGAACTAAGTTTAAGTACACACACTACATCTTTACCATAGTGGTTCTTGCGTCACTCTCACACACTTTCAGTTTTTGTCCCCACTGGCTCACACACACTTACACAAAAATACTGGAAGGTTGCATCCCTCTCTGAATTTGGCTGACCTTTCATCGAGAGCAGAGAGCAGGTGCACCTGTGTCCTGTTCCCTGTCTCATTCTCCCAAGGTCTGCAGTGCACATCTGCTTGAGTGCACTTGCTTGTACACACAAGGAGGACATTTGCTTGTATTGTCATCAGCTCCATTTGCGGTGGAAGTCCCTGGCTGCAGGGTTATGGATGAAGTGTTGAAGAAGGCCAACATCTCCAAGACCAATTCACTGATCTGCAAAGGTAATTTTTATAGGTATTTATTATTTACAGAAGCTCATATTTAAATGAATTCACAATGAGGGTAGAAAACTGAACTTTTTTTATTGTTAGGGTTACATTATCATCCAGTAATGAACAATTATGAAACCACATTAAGCTTTTTCTCAGTTGACTTACTTTTTAAGTTGATTTGATGGGTTAAATTGAACGCTTAAAAAATGTTGATCGGGAAAGGCAATTAATGTTTTCTGTGAGTTGTGGTGCCATCTCCATCTAATCTAGACAGAAATTTGTATCTAATTATCAAATAACAGACAAGGTTTGGAGCTCCTGTTGACAATACTCCATCCTCCTGTACATTACTCCTCTCCTCTCCTCTCCTCTCCTCCCCTTTTCTCTCCTCTCCTCTCCTCTCCTCTCCTCTCCTCTCCTCTCCTCTCCTCCCCTTTTCTCTCCTCTCCTCTCCTCTCCTCTCCTCTCCTCTCCTCTCCTCTCCTCTCCTCTCCTCTCCTCTCCTCTCCTCTCCTCTCCTCTCCTCTCCTTTCTCAAGAGACGGCCATGCAAGCTGGCGTCCTTTCACTCCACAGATGTCTCTGTTCCTATAGGGCTCTCGCTGTGAGGAGATGTGTTGGCAATCCTGTGAAACACACCTAACACACGCACCCAGGCACACACACACACACAAACACACATACACTTGCAGAAACACCCAAACACACGGTGTGATACTGCTGTTGTCGCTGCTGGAGTCGATGTCTGTGAAGACTCTCTCATCTTCACTCTCTCACTATCTTGTTCCTTTTCCTGTGTGTCTCTGTTCAAAAAAGAGACGGAGAAAAGCAAAGTGTGTATATGAGGGTGTGTGTGTGTGTGTGTGTTTGCCTGCTGTATACACACAACACATCCGGTGTAAGAACCTGCTGTAGCCTAGTTCCGCCACAGCTCTCAAGTTGGGTGTGAGAATGTTGTCACCACATACCTGAGGCTGGCGGGATTAACACCTGTTATGAGCGTGAGTGTGTCATTTATGTTTGTCAATGAACACTCTGTGTGTTCATTGTGGATTTTAGGCATTTGTCTGAAAATTTGTGCAAAAAACTAGCAATCAAACAAGGCTTCACTTCTTGATTTAACTGTGGAAAAAGTTATCTGCAGAGTCAAGAGACAATTGAAGCAGCTAATGCAAATGTGAACTTTGGCTTCGTCAGTTCGGTTTGCATATTTCGGCCCTTTTTCCTCAAATGTGCTGCAAGTGTGTACATGATGGCTGTTTAGGCTAGCATGTTGGTGTGTTTTTCTGTTTTCAGCAGTCGTGCTCTGATATGTTCAGTTGTTGGCTGTACTGTTTTGTGTCACTCTGTGTGTGTGTTAGAGAGTTTGTGTGTGTGTCCACAGCATGGCAGTCCATCTGTCTCCAGGAGAGCAGCTTCCTGTTCTCTCTCTCATTTCTGCCACTGCAGAAACACTCAACCTGGTCTGACATCCGCTCACACACACACAGACACACAAACCCACAAACACACATGTATACATACCTTCTGTCGGTCTATCTGTCTGTCTGTTTGCCGACACACATTTGTGTGTCTGTCTTTCCGCACACATCCAGATAAAGCTCATCAAAGCCAGTCATCTGCCTTCCTTCTGTCTCTCTGTCTGCCTGCATGTCTGCCCATCTATTTGTCTGTCATCCAAACGGTCACAAATGATGGGGTGTGTGTGTGTGTGTGGGGGGGGGGGGGGTTTCACACGCACCATTTGGCATCCCCAGCTGAAGCTCAATGGTGTGCTAAATGGCAGGGACACAAAATGGCTGCAACAAAGTAGCTGCTGCAAAATGACGACAGATGGGAGGTGTGACATTGAGTCAAAGGTTTCAGGATCTGTCCAGCCTTACTAGGTGGTGATTCTTTTAAAGTCTGAGTGAACTTTAAGGAGGATGCAACAGCTGAGTTTCTATACTTTCTACAGGTGATGAGCTGATCGATCGCCCTGACTGCCTAGCTAGGGTGGTTTATAGTGATTGTTCCTCAGATCCTTGTTTGATGGAGAACAGTGGTGCCTGAGGTGTGTGCGAGCGTAGCATGTGTATGTGGGTTTGTGTGTGTGTCCGAGGGGGACATTGATTGGAGCTATTTCTGCTTTGCCACATGACAGATGCAGCCTGTTCACAGCAGAAACGTCAATGCCCACACCTGCTTGGGTGGTGAATGTGAGGCATCACTGACGATTGCCTCTGTGGAGCCAAACTGAGAGACTGACAAAGTAGGAGGAAGGACTTTGTTAGGATGCAGATATCTGCTAGAATGTGAATTATCCATCAGCATTTTATAAAAGATAAATGTCAAACCACAGAAGGATAACAGGCATTTCCATAGTCAATAACACAGTCAGGAACATAGGCTTGCAAAACACGATTTCAGATGCAGGGTTGTTTATTGTCGCTATGATTGCCATATCTAGCCAATACAACGCAATATTATGAAAATAAATATTATTGTGTATGACTCTCCTTTACAGTTGGTGAAAATTACCGTACACCGCATGGTGTTCCTCTATTTCCATCCAGTACTATCAGCTTCCAACTCTGCACCATCGTGGGGCAATCTGTTGACTGTTGTTTTAAAGGAAAGATAACCCTATATCATCCTGTGTCCCTGGACATATGTGTCATCCATGCAGTTTGGAGATTAAAAATACAGAGAGAGATAGAGAAATCGTGACGAGGTCTTTTCTGGCACACAAAACACTTTTAAATGAGGCAAAAAAAAAAAAGAGAAAAAAAAAGAGAGCCAGCCCTAAGCATTGGGGCGTGTTTGACGCAGGTAGGATTATAGGCCCTAATAAGTTATAAATGATAGTAATGGCCATCTGTTCGCCTATAGGGAGCTCCTAGCCAGCTCTGATTTGGCACGCCGAGCCGCGGCACGACAGACACTCCTTTGAGCATTGGGCGTTTAGAACGCAGCCACCTCGTGCCTGGGCATTTGCTAAATTCAGACGTGACACTCTGGCAGCAGATGCTCAAAGCAAGACTTCAAGACGAGGATAAGTAGAGATTTTTCTCTCCTCACCAGGAGCATCATGAACACTGTCGTTATGGAACTGTCAAATGTGTTTCCTCTGTGGACGACTAATACCAACCAATTAGGAGTGATAGTTACAGCGCAGGGACAGAAAATCCACACCCTGCAGGACATACAGAGTTCTAAATCAAAATACAGTTTCAAAGAGTACAGAAACACCTGAATGTCACTTCAGCTTGGGCAGTAATCGACCGACTGCTTTGTCCAACTGAGGCTTTTCCATCTGTGTATGTGTGTGTGTGTGTGTGTGTGCGTGTGTGTGTGTTTTGTGCATCAGGGCTTGGGTCTTAGCCTTGTGGCAGGTGTCTCATCCCAGTGCAGTGTTTGCAGTCTGGCCCCTCTAAGCGCTGTAGCCTGTCTGAGGCAGATTACACACACACACACAAGAGCAGATGGGTGCAGACCTCAACACCCACATATACACAAAGCAAGGCCAGGGCTTCTGTAGTGTTTTGGACTTATCAGAGTGTATGTATGGACAATACATGTATATGTCAAATTATGATGTGTGCACAACATATCTGTTCCTACGTCTATGTATGAACTGTATCTACATTACGTGTATCAGTGTGTACAGTACACATTGATGTGTGTATCTTGCTTCGGCGTAGCTAAAGACATTAACGGGTAAACATTCTAATCCTGCTGCCCAGAGATGAGGAGAGGAGTCTCTCTGCTTCTTTCTCTATCTCCCACACATGTCCAGTTCCATATCACGGCTAGCTAGCTGGATAACTGGCATGGCTGTCTAAGATATTTCTCTCGTCTTCCCCAGGTTCTCTCATATCAAACCAGGAATTACTAACATGGCTGGCTAAGATACTACACTAATGCATCGCGTGTCTTCCGCCTTATCAGACTATGTCTGCCTGGATTTAAATGCAATGCTATGCTAAATGGTAAAGTACCCAAGGCAAGAACTGCAGCAAAGCTTGCTGACAGAAGAACACGGGTGGAAATCATCTAGAAATCTAGACAGGCATAGTAAGGATCATATATTCTTAAAGCTACACTAGGCAAGGTTTTAATGTGAGAGTCCTCACCACTGGGTCAGTTCTCAAGAGCACCTTTATTTTCTTACATCTCTTCCTACACTTATTATTATTTTGATATAGTTGTTTCCATTACGGACAAAACTAAAGAGAGACAGCAGAGTTGTCTGTAATGAATCCTTGAGTTTCACACAAGCAAATCACTCACTGCAATCAATGCAACTGCAGCAATGTGTGGTTGTTAACACAATCACTGCCACTTTTGTGACATTTGCAGTACTCGCCTAAATGCTGTTCTCAGCAATATTATATTTTCACCCACTGATACTTGTTTATTAGTTGAGTTGTTGTAAGTCTACGCAAGCATTTTGTAAGTTAAACAATCGAATACCTTATTAACAAATTATGTGGTTAAATATTACACCCATATGTGATCATTCCACAAGACTTTGAGACCCAGGTGCAGGGATTTGCACCTATTCAGCCCCAAGAGTATAAATAAGGTCAGGCTATATATTAGGTGATAAGGTGCATGAAGAGGACCACGTGCATGCTTACAAAATGCCTTCAGTAGAATAGTCTGAAATGTTGGAAAATGTAGTTATTCAATTAAGTTGGATGAATAGATCTGTCTGTACTGTAAAAATGATTTGACCACCAGCATCATTTTAGCCCATACTAGCATAAAGGTTGCATGGAAACAAAGGAAAACAGTTTGCTTAACTTAAGCCTATAACATAATCTGACCACAGGAACTTCTAACCCCTCTGATTTCTTTATTCTTTACAAAAAGCCAAGTATAAACGTGATAACTTGCTGCTTTATATGTGGTTATATACTGGACTATTTCTTAGTTGGGACCAGCTACATCTTAGGGTCTCCTCTGGTTGCCTGGCAACTGCTCCCAGGTAAAGACCTTGTTTGTGCTGGCAAACACTGTCATGTTGAAACAGAAAAGGGCCTCACCCAAAGTGTTGCCACAAAGTGCAAGGAATATCTTAGTATAATGCTGCATTAGTGTTTCCCATAAGCCGGAATAATGAAAATGACCTAAAACCCAAAGTACACTGAAGTAAATATGGAGTTGTATTTACTGATAGTCAGAATGTGTACCGTATATGACATACATACATTACATACCCAGTTGATATACATAACATACCCACATTTTAAAACTGCATTTGCATTGTGCATCATCCTGGTATTTAAAACAGACAAGATGGCAGTTCTTCAGGAGGTACCAGAGTCTGATTCGCTCATTCTCACCTCCCAAACTAAAATAAACTGAAGATGTTACAAGAAAAATATCACATTTTGATCCAACTGCTCCAAACAACCAGGTGTGAGACCTTGCTTTTGCTTGTTTGTCTTTAAACTTTGTGACAGTTGACTCATTCTACTCCGAGTTGCAGCTGTTTTGCACTGATTTGTTGCATTTTCCCTTTTCTAACAGTCGTTTTATGGATACTGCAGCTACACAAAAATGACAAGGTGATGTCAGACGAAACTTAGTTTAGAATAAACAGTTAGAACATGCACACATACACACATTAAAAGTAATGCATATTAACACATGCACGTGTGTTCACAGATGCTGCCCTGTGTGTTCCTCACAGCTGCTGTTTGATCCTTCATGTGACTGTGAGTTGCTGGTCACACATGAAAAGGAGAATGCATCGCCAACAAGACTGATATATGGATACCACATGAGCAATACTGTGGAGTATTTGAGTGTGTGTGTGTGTGTTTGGATGCAGCTTTGTCCCATCCCCAGCTGTGTATGTCCTCAGGGGCCTAATGTCCAAACAGGAAGAGGTGTCAGATGGCCCAGGGATCCATCTCTGGGACACAACAACTGTCTGTCTGCCGATTTTGTCTGTCTGTCTCTCTCACACACACACACACACACACACACACACACACACACACACACACACACACACACACACACACACACACACACACACACACACACACACACACAAATTAACACACACACAAATAGTCATCTATACATCACAGCAGCAGTTTGTCTTCATTCCCCCAGCACCCTGCATGGATGCGCAGTCGCCAGCAGCCTTCTTCCTGCAGAGTGTGTGCCTGCCTCCTGTTTTCATCTGTTGGCACATATACACACAAATAAAAATCCATATGCACACCCGTGGAAGCTCTGATAATGAGTAATTAGCCGACCAAACAGGTAGTGCCTCTGCTAATGGCTGAGTGTGCAGAATTGAATAAAGGAGGTAGGAAGCTGTGGGTGAGAAGGAGGAGGGAGGAGGAAACTTTCTCTTTTATCATCCAATGGAATCTGAGTTCAACTTCCACAACCATAAGGTGACTGGTTTATTGATGCCTGACATCGGCTGCAGGAGCAGGATCCTTTCATGGCATCAAAGTCAGATTGCTTGATATTACAATTTGTGGCTGTCGTGTCAAATTACTTTACTTCACCATTTATAATTGAGATTAGACATGGCTGTAGCTTTTATGTGTGTGAGTGTGTTGTTTTTACTGCTCATTCTTATTTTCACTTTGTTGATGTTGTTGAGAGAGAGAGAGAGACTGTCAGTGCATGAGTGCATCCTTGTATTTGTTTATGTTGGTACAAATTAGTTTTCAAGCCTGACTGCTTGTGTGTGTAAATGAGTTTGAAAGGCTATGTAATCACCAAAGATGGGACTGAATGTGCCCTGTGTGTGTGTGTGCGTGTGTTTGTGTGTGTGTGAAGGCAGCTGGACTTCAGCTAGACCCTTTTTGGTATATCCTCTCAAGAATGGAGCACCCACTTGAAAGGGAAGGAGTGTGTACGTACAGTATGTGTCTGTGTGTGTAAGTGGGAGAGAACTGAGTGTCTTATAACATAATTACATCAAGGAAATGTCATCTTGTTTTTTGCTCTGAGCTACAAATAAGAAAGTTGATGTCACAGTACAGCAATTTGCCGTCAAGTCCATTAAGACTGCTACGTCATGGAAAGCTGTGAGAAATGTTGAGAGTGAGCTGTGGAGGTTGATTATGGGAAATTCCTCTTGTTGTTTTAATAATGTAGCAGGCCTGATTCAACTAAACATCTGAGATGGAAAATGCCCCTACATAACCCCAGTAACACACCGACACTCCCCCCTCATCTTTGAACATCCAGTTTGCTGTACATAAAGATGAGGACAAAATATAGTACAAAGGGCTGTGTTGTACGGCCATAGCAATCTGTGTAAACTTACGAGGTCAGTATGGTGTGAAGGCAGGGACTTTTTCTCTACCAAAAAAAGTAATCACCCCTTGTTCAGACTTATACGCCTTTAAGTTTCACTTTTCATTGATGCCTGGTCACATGGGGAAATGGCACAATGACATTCAGCCACAGCCCTGCTTTGTGGAGTAGTGATCACCCACTGGGCTGGTTGGTGAACTAAAGTAGCTGTCAAGCTAATGGGCAATAAGCTGATGAGCCAGTAACATGCAAGGGCGCTTGAGCTTCTTTCTATTTTTAATGTATTGTGTTATTTCCCCATCAGTCATCACATCAATATCATTAGCCTACATTCAATAAAGAGTTACTGAAGGTAGGACAAACTGTAACCGTTGTAAGACAAAACGGTTGCTAATATGAAAAAAAATCCCTGCATAATATACCTGTACATCGAAGGATAAAAAATGAATATCAACATAGAGTAAATAAAATATGAGAGCTTCCTCCATTTTGGCACTCTGTTGCAGAAATGCTGTAAAGTTCTGTGTATTTCAAACAGAAGTCACAAAACATGTCACACACACAAACAAGTCACAACAATGGATCAATGGATAATCAATGGATTTAGCCAGTTATTAGTTTGAAAATGTTTATACAATGTGTGCTTCCTTTGTCTGACCTCATAAAAGAGTTTTTGTCTCTAATTCTGTTGTGTCTTACTTTTGTCTTTTTTGTTCGAAAATCCTTCGTTTTGAAAACATTTTATCTAACTTCCATCCTTGCACCCGTTTAACCAACTATCCTCTTTAAATCCTCCCACACTACCCATTGTTGAATTCTTTTCCATTTCCTTCATCCCTCCTCTCTCGATTGCTTTCTCACCATTTCTACAGTTATTCCTGCTTCTCTCTCCTCTGATATATTTAAACCATCCCCCTGGGGCGAACAGAAGCCCGCCTCAATCTGGAACCAATTGTTTTGTTCGGTTCATGAATCCAGAACCAAACCCTGACAAAAGAACTCTTGTAAGGACCACTGTGTTATTTGTTTTTGCCCGAGTTACAGATTGTGCAGTTATCAAAGTATTTATTGTGCCACTGTGTTGTAGTTGTGTATGAAGAGAGGCCCTGAAACCTTGCAACACATCAAAGCTGTCACAAATATGGTGCAAGGGCTAAATGGCAAGAAAGGCTGTGGGCACAAATGAAATGAGCCCAAAATATTACTGATAAGAAGCCACTTTAAAAGGCTTTTTTAGAGTTGTAATGATTGTGCTCGGCTAGTTTGGGCTTCTGGTTAATGTTCTCACACTATCACTATGCTGACTTTTCAGAGCGACTGAGTTTAGCTTCATTCACATGTTCAAAGATTGAACTAATTGGAAAGAAGCTTGGCATTGCAGAACAATGATAAGCAACTTATTAATAAGCTAACTTTTGGAATTGTTCCTGCGTCAGACTAAATTCATAATGACAAACTCAGACATAGCTATACTTCAGTCCCAATTAGAGGAGTCCTGTGCAGTAGCACATGTAAGATCAGCGAATTATAGAAGAGAGCAGACTGTAGGAAGTCTATCCCCTTGAGGTCGCTTTGGACGGGACCTCTGGCTGTGTATTTGAGGCTGATACAGGTGTGTGTGTGCGTCTTTAACAGGCTGAGCCACTCAGCTGGGAGCCTGTCAACATATGCCAGCAAGCTGAGTAATTCTGGTGAGAATTAGCTTGGTGAGTGCGGCCACCTGACCCCAATAGGTCATCTAATGACCTTTACTTCACATGTGGAGCTGCAGACACAGGGTCCAAAGTTATCATCTGCCAAGTGTGAAATGCCAAATCAATTAATAATCACCCACTACAAACACAAATAAATTGGTACAATAGCAGCTAAATGCCTTTGTTTGTGTCCCTGCTAGAAATGTCAGAAAGTCAGAACAAAGTAAAACATTGCAATTTATTTCGAGCTGCATTCCACTTAACTCACTACAAGCTGCCACCATAATGTGTTTTATTGACTTCTTGACTCTTGACATCTCACGCGTCTTCCAGTGCAGTCACATGCAGAGACAGGAGACATTAGGGCCCAGGTCTGGACAGGAGCAAAGGAGGATCTCCAACTGCTCTTAAACCTATTAAGGCCACCTGGGTGTGTAGCCATCCATGGCTAGAAAGATAGCCAGGAGGTGTGTGTGTGTGTACGGGCCAAAAGGTGGCCAGGAGGAGCAGCCTGTTCACCAAGATTAGCAGGCTCTCACATGTTACATAACAGATCCCCCCTCTTGTGAAAAACCTGCCTGCATGCTGCCACCCGCTAAGCAGGATGGCCTTTGACTAACGCAGTCTATACTCACACACAGACATGTATGCATCAACACACCCAGTGCTTTGCAGATTCATTGTTAAACCTCTTTACCAAGATTCTTCTGCAGCTTTGCTTTGCATCATTTGCATGACTCTATTTGTATAAGTAAAATGTGAGAGGAAAGGTAGCCAGACTGGCCTTCTTACTCATGCAGGTTGACTCAAAGCCTTAACAAATGTCATTATCCAGACCAGCCTGGAGGTGATTAGGTAGTGTACTGCTCATGGTTATGTGTTTAGCATAGACCTGCTGCATCCATTCAGGCCAACTGCTATGTGGGTGTTTGTGCATATGGGCCCGGGTTTGCTGGAGGCTGTGATCCGATGGGTCCTATAACACCGAATCAAACACAGAGGGAGACACAGCCGGCCCGTTTCTCTGTCAAAGTAAGTGTATGTGTTTGCGAGCTGGGGGGGTTTAAGTAATAAACAAGATCTCCATGGTGACAACAGATGCAGTTCTCAGCAGAGAATGAAGTTGAGTGTCAGCAGTAAGGGGCGACCATGTGCATGTGCGTGTGTGTGTGTGCCGGGAAAAACACCAACAGAGGCCCAGTGAGAGTCGTAAACACCAGCAGGCCATGACTTCCACAAATAGACCTCTTAGAGAAAAAAGGCAGAGGCTGAAGAAGGGGGGAAATTATTTCACACACAATATAAAAAGGCAGGCGTGTAGCTAAGAAGGAATTAAACTTAATGAATTTACACTTGTACTTGACATTTAAAAAAAACTAGCTTAAAATCAAGGAAATGCACAAACAAGCAATACATAATCAGTACAGTACAGTAAAGCTGAAAAAGTCAGCACATTTCTTTGCAGTGGAAATCCTAAGTCTTGGCATCCATGCTTAAAATCTAGTTCCTCGCAGAAGCACGTTGTCCTCCCTCCCCCATAACTAAAGCACCAACAATCTATTCATCAGTCTCCATCATCTTTCATCATTATATGGTAATCCTCCCTGCTCACTCTGGGTCTGTCTTGACAGCCCCCTGCAGTGTTTCTTTCTAGTCCTGTTGTGTGGTGAGTGTGCCATCTTGATTCACACATCCTGTCAGTGGTTCGTAATCCCCCCTTTATGGAGACAGAATAGCACACTCCTGTCTCTCTTCAGCGTCTAACTTCAAGGCCAGATCTCAGCGCAGCAGCCTCACTATGCATTCTCATTGTTAGACCACCTCTGCTGGCAGTTCGCATCTCACCCCAGCATGACCCCCCTGCTTTTGCCCAAGCTATTTTCCAATATTATTTATGCAGGGACTCTCTTTAGTCCTCTGTAAGCTGGCTTTTTCAAGGCTTTTCACTGAAAGGCTAAAAACATACAAATCCCCTCCAAAAAAACCCTCTACAAAACCATATGGAGCACTATACCTTAATCAGACCAGTTCCTGTGTGTGTGTGTGTGTGTGTGTGTGTATGTGTGCTCACTAATATTAGAATAATCCCTAGTGATTATGGGAGTGGTTATTAAGATGAATATGGCAGCAGGGTTGGGTTGGGCCAAGCTAGGCTGAGCCCAGGCTGTAGTGAGAAACAGATGTCAGTTGACCCACATCTGCCGAGCGTACTGGAATAGCGGAGTATCAGGTCATGGCTCTGATCACCTCAGGGACACTGTACATCTGGGCCCTAAAGATCACTGGCTTTTCGCTTGGTTCACAGCATCCCCTGAAAACTGTTTCTAAGTTTCTTCTTTCTGTCACTCTCTTTCTGTTATACCTGTATGCCTGTCTCTCATGTCTACACACACAGACAGACAGTATACACCCTTATAGTGGGACAAATAAAAGTATTTCTTGAACCGTGACCCACATTGGTAAAGTCTGGGTATGACTGAAAATGAATGGAAGTTCTGGCGATAAACTGGTAAATATCTGCACTAATTCAATGCAGTAATAACGTGTATGTACAATATGTATTTTGCATATTTAGCAAATCAGCCTGGCACCAGCTGCTGCTCCTCTGCTGGTCATCTCAGATTATGAAAATATGCTCCAGATAAGCTTGACCTGTGTATGTGGTATGTCTTCTGTCACTATTTTCTCCTTATTATTACTCCTTTAACTCTGAACTCTTGCTTTGAGAATGATGTAAATCAATGCAGGTTGTACCTACTATGAACTTGCTTAGTAGTCGCATTTTGCATTTCTTCTAAATGTAACATTTTGCTTATTCACTGTATTAACTACTACTATTATCTAAGTATGCCCCCCCTCCCCAATATTTTTTCTCCTCTTCCATTTTATTTTTATGTGTGAAGTTTTTTCTGTGGGGGCGTTTTCCCATCTGGACATCAGGCTTCTAGAAATAGACCTTTAAAGCCTCCTGAGACGTTACATCTGACATAGTTTGCTTAACTATAAAAGTACTCCCGCACTTATGTCCCATACACAAGAGAACATCTTTCAAAAAGTATATTTATTTTAGATTTTTAATTCACTCTGATTTTATCCTTAATATATTTTGCCCTCTTCGTAGGCGTGGACATTTTCCATAATCTGTTTGCTATTGGGTTAAAAGGTGTGAACGTGTAACATTTTCATTTTAATAACCAGTGTTGTGAGGCTACTTTGAAAGCATAGCTTTGCAGACTAACATTTACTTCATGGTGAAAGTTAAGCTACTTTAGGAAGAAATATAGGTAGGCTATGTAGACAAAGGAGTTCAATTTATCAATTATCAAATAATGTATCATAATGCACGTTATATTATAATATTGCAAATTAGAAAAACCCACATGCAAGCAAAAAATGCCAGTACTAAATTCCAAAAAGCTCTTCTTCACAGGTCATACATAAATCAACACAATGAAATACACCACAATTTATGAGAAAGTGCCAAAAATTTCAGTTTTGGTTGTGTTTATATGAGAGTGTTCGACAGTCAGACACCTATCTTAGTGAAATGAGAGTCCAGGTTGGGGTATTGCACCAAGAAGGATATCTACTGAAATAGCAACTTGTAGAAACATTGGCCAATAAATAGCAATAATTGATACTGATGACCAATCAACATACTAAATGAATTTTAGTTTCACAAAATTGCACTAGGTATCTTAACTCGTAAAGTGTCTTAATTAATTGAATCCTGATGCAAATATAACTGTAGTTGAATCAGCCATTTACGAAAAGTATAGTAATACTATTCGTTTAATTACATGTAGATCAGTGCACCTCATTACATCACCGTAAAAGAAGATGTTCTGCCTGTAGTGCAAACAAAGGATTGAATACAATTTCATGTTAGAAAACTTCAGCTGTGGTTCCCGCTAACAAGAGAAAGGAGAGAAGCACAGATTTCCTCATGGCCAAACCAAACATTGTTGCTTGAAGTTATAGTTGCATTTACTTGAAATGATGCGGTAGACCGACACTGAGAATCAGCGAGCACTAACTGAAAACAGCTTGCTGGAATTCCAGTGACTGTGGGATAGAGTTTTTCTATTTTTTTCTATTGTGTTCTAATTTACTGGTTCTCTGGCTATTCCTCTGTGTTCCCAGGAGGCCTGGGGGGTTACGATCCTAGATAGCTAGGAGATGATTCATGCAGGCCTTTCTCGCCATCAAATCACATGGTCACACACTGTCATATTGCCTACTAAGGAGAGGGACATCAGATATTTCATTTCCCAAGATAGATAGCTCCATGATGAAGTCCAAATGGAAAAATTTGAATAGCCACAATGGTAACTGCTTGTTTTCACAATGGTGGAAACGTTAGCATTTGAAGTTAAATGACATCATTACATTTTTAATATTAATAATCACCATGCAAACAATTTGGTCACTGTTTTCCCTTTTTGTTTTTACCAAATGTTACCTTATGTCACACTGAATTTCTCAGCTTTTTTCTCACTTCTCCCTGTCTAATGTTTCTCTGCTGCCTTTCCATCACGTCTCTTCTCTCTCTCTCCAGCAGGGTTAAGGCCCATCCTTGTCATCCCACAGGCCAGAGTGGTTTGAGTGACATCTGGGTTCAGCATCTTGACACAAGTCCATGCCCCCGTCATCACTGCTGATCATCCCATGCTGGCCCTCAGAGTGACAGGTGCCTGCAGAGCCATTTACTCCTGTTGAAGCCGAAAAAATGCCCTCCTCGATCACCGGCACAGACATACTCCCTCCTTCCTTTCCCTCCTGAAGTTTCACCCCTCCCATTTCATGCCTCCTCTGCATGAGTTATTTTCTTGAACAGCCGCTATCCTTTTATTTCAAAATCAACAATCAATCTTTTCTCTTTATCTTTATCCTGTAATTACTTTTTAATAATTTTTATTTGTTGCTCCCTCCTTCCTATTCCTCTTCTTGACCTTCTATAATCCTCTTTTCTTGCCTCTGATATCAACTCTCTAGTATCTCATGCAGGCTACTATTAATCTAAAGGAATCTGCCAGATCCTAATTAGGGTAATTACTGTGTTTGTTTTAACTTAACACTGATGACTCCACTTGAGCTACTATCTTTGAGCAGGCCATAACAGATGGGGTGCTTAGTACTCTTTTGGGAAGGCTGACAGGAGTCAGGATGGTGCTGTATGATTTTTGAGCTTGATGTTTTTCAGCTTATTTTACCTTGCTAATGTTTAGCAGGAATTCTCTCTAAACCGTTTCCACGTAAGAGGCTAAGCATCTTAGAGCAACAGTAATGCTGTATGTTGAAAACAAAAGTAGTAAATTTCACTCACAAAATGGTTGGTTTGTAGCCAACATTAATGTCATTTAACTTGGATTGATGCAGTGTAAACAGGACCACTGGTAAAACTAGTAAAACCTTTAAAAATACAATGCACAACAGTGCCTGAAATTGGTCAGTAGTGTCACATTGTGTGAAACATATGTGGCATTTTCTCATGTCTGTTGGGCCAAAAGTGTGTAATTTATCATCTGTGTTAGCACTGCATTGTTGTCAACTTTGCTTATTTAAAAAAACATTCCAATTAAAGACTGGGTTTTTAAAATGTTGAGAGTATTTCTTCCCTAACATCACAGTATAAACTGTTTTTAACCATTAAAGCTAAGGCTTGTCTTCATGCAAATGCTTGTCACTGGTTGTAAATCTTCACCAGCTTTTTACTGGCTTGTAATTGTAAAGTAATCAAAGGATTCAAAATTAAAGAGCAAGAGATTACAGAAAAGAATGAATAAATTGTATACTAGTTTTCAGCTTTCCTGTTGTATCATGACATGACCTCTCAGATTCACCTTGCAACTTGAAGACCAAGTCCTAATCTTATGTTTAGGAATAAAGATCCCGAATGCCTCTTATAATTTTCTTTACAATTTTAACAAATCATTAAAGTAGAACCTCATTTATGAAACATTTTGTTCGCCATATACAGAAGCTTGCTTCCTGCTTCAATTTTCCTACTTCTGTAATTGTATTTCTGCTTTCTGCCTTCCAAGGGGGCTGCCGCAGGGTGGTTTGCTTAACAGTCTCTCAGTCTGAAACAAAGATACAATTCAGGTTGTTGTACACACTGTAATATGACAGTCCACTTATGTGCAAGTTACATATTGTGTGGGTGTGTGAGTACGAAAGGACAGGAGGGCATCAGATGAGTACAGACTGTTTCCACCTGCCAGGTGCCTGGTCTCTAATCCCCCCTCTCTGTCTGATTAAACACACATGCGCACACACACATACACACAGGCACAACAAGGTCATCTCTCTGTCAACCATACAATAGCGCTGTGTACCCATCTGGCCTACATCCTACATACTTTCTCTTTAAAAACTAAATTAAAAAAATGATAAAAGAGCTAAAACATCACTTGCCTTAAAACACTTTAGATGGAAGTTACTATGATTCTAAGTCCCAACAATAAATGTGTTTTCCCACTATTTCATGTAGTCGCCACGAAATCCCCATTTATCATTTATTTGTGCTGCCATAATCAGGATCACTTTGTGAGAAACCGTAGCCCTTCGGTTGTTTTGTTTTATGTCTTCTTTGTCTTGGTCAGCTCTGATCACTGAGCCAGCCTCAGTGAGGCAAATGTCTCACACAATACTTTTTTGTTTGATAAAAAAACACCAGAGGAAATGCAACAAGAACAATGTTGTGAGCCATCATTGTCAAAGACACTTTAAATTCTCAACCCCCATTCTACAATGATGAAACTTCTTTCTGTCTTTCTTTCTTTTTGCCTTTACTTTAACAGTGGATGAGCTCCTTCGTCTGCCGTGAGTCATATCTGACCATATTTTATGCTGGGAGTACAGTGCTTTGATATTTAGAGCATAAGAGGGTTTCGTAGAAATAGTGACACCTATGCTCCTCCTTCTCTTCTACTGTCTCCTTCCACTCCTCTGCTTTTCCTTCCCCTGAGGAGGTTTGGCTTCTTCTGCCCTCTCCGACGGCTTTTATGTCTGATTAAATTCTGTGCTGCTAAGGGGAAGATGAGGTCAAATAACTT
Source organism: Channa argus (assembly GCF_033026475.1). Classification (NCBI taxonomy): domain Eukaryota; kingdom Metazoa; phylum Chordata; class Actinopteri; order Anabantiformes; family Channidae; genus Channa; species Channa argus. Next base: position 11,547,231 of record NC_090212.1, read on the forward strand.
CAAACACTGGGCTGAAGAATATTGCATTGTAAATAAATAAAATTGAACGCAATAATGTTTGTGTACACTTCAATCAATGCCTGAACACTATGGTTTTCATCTTGCATTGTTACAAATCCTTTACAATTTTATTGAGTCACTAAAACTGTGAATTTGTCCACACTGTATAATGTAATAAAATCATTATTAAATGTTCTAAAACATACACTTTATTATTGATATAATTATACATTATTATGATTATTTTACCACATACCCTGGATACTGTGTGTGTGGTTTTATTTACATTGTATTTACATGATAGTGGAGGAATTCCATGTGGTGCCATGCTGTCTGTGCTGTCTCCTCTCCTCACCTGTTGAAGCTGTGATTAGATACTTTCAACCCTCAGGCCATAGCTATCACATATAGGTAGAACACAGCCAGGCTATAGCTTTCCCTTATGCTGTGGGATGGGAGAGCTCTGGAGAGCTCCTCAAACTGCAGACAGTGCTGAAAGTTTATGTCACACTAATGAGCAATCTGTCAACAAGTGTGTGTTACAGGAAACTTAAAAAAGGAAACATTTGAAAAAATGTAAATTATATTATGAATTCCCCTCTCATCGACACACACACACAGACACACACATACACATAGACACACCACACCCCCCACACAAGTTTGCATTCCCTTATATTTAAATGGCAGAAAGAGTAAAACAAATTTTTTTACTAGTACAAATGTTCCTTCATAAGAAATTGATTAAAGGTAAATTTTTAAATGTATATGCATGTGTATATATATATATATATATATATATATATATATATATATATATATATATATATATATATATATATATATATATATATACATACACACACACACACACACATATATATATATATATATATATATACATACACACACACACACACACACACACATATATATATATATATATATATATATATATATATATACATATATATATATATATATATATATATACATATATACACACACACACATATATATATATATATATATACATATACACACACACACACATATATATATATATATATATATATATATATATATATATATATATATATATATATATATACACACACACACACACACACACACACACACACATATATATATATATATATATATATATAAATTGTGGTTTATAAATTATAAATACCTAATTTATATACCTAAGATTCTGGTTGCTTAAAAGTGTTATAACAATTTTTAGGTATAAATGTCAGCCAGTCTACATTATCACATCTGACAGTAACTAACAAAAATAAATAATAGCAAATTTAGGAAAATACTTTCTGATGCTTTTGGCAATTAGCGTAGCTGATCATGAGGCCCCAATGCAGGTGAAAACATTAGCTCTAGTCTTGTTAATGAAAAAAATAACATCAACAAAAAATTATGTTGACAGTTTTAATATAACATAATAATTTGCGTTTTCCTACTTATAAGTAACAGGTACACAACTGTGTAGGTACTTTCTGACAGCAGTATCCATCCTTAACACATTTGTGCAACCCCAGTATGTGGGTTGCCTGGCAACCTAACAGCCGCTGTGGCACATCAAGTCTGGAGAGCGACTGTTTCTACTTTTATTCTTGTAAGGTGGCCAGGTACCTTGTCACTATTTAAAGTTGATAGGAAAACTCTTCTTCTGTATTTAGTCTTGGTTATGGTTCCCGATTCACTTGCTCTTTATCCTCCGATGGATAATTATTGTTCACCTATTGCAGTTTTATTGACAAAATACTCATTCCCCCAATCATAAGCTATTAAAAATATTAAAATAATAATTATTGTGATGAACATTTTTAAGACCATTAATTAAATTACATACACCATTTACCGGCCAGCAGGAAGTTAACTAGACGGAATTAAAATGACAGCACCGAATATCAAGCTAACTTCCTCCGCGTACCCCAAGCTAATTAGCTTGGGCTAACTAGCTGCGCCCTTTTTTCTTAAACACGGGCTTTATGATGTTATGGTAGGTGTTTAAACACTTAGTGCAAAAGGACAAAGTCTTGTTAAGGCCATTGTTTTTATTTGAGTGTCTAAACATGTTTTGCCTCTGCCCTGTCTGCCGTGAATTTCAAACGGACGTCTAATTGCAACCTTGACCTACGTAAATGAGCGACCCGGGGAAATGAGACGGGCCTACACTTCAGCATCACGGGTACGTCTAAGCAAATAGCTCTCTGTCATGCTAACATTTTCCTCAAGTAGTTGGAATTTTACCGGTTTTAGCACTAATTCACTTATTTCAAAAACAAAGTTCCTGTCCTTATAGGCTACTGTTACTTTCCACTTTACAATATTTAAGTCATAATACATGAAAACGTTTAGCTATGAAAACAGAACAACACGAAACATTCTTTTTTTTTTAAAAAGAGTAATTCATCGTTTTTGTGAACTGCCCATCTGTGCATAACGTAACTGCAATGAGCCTAAAGATATCATAAAAGAGCTGTATACTATTGACCCTGCAGTTGTTTACACAAGATGGTCTTGCAAGCAGGGAGCCTGACCCTGGCTTGTTGTGATGGTGTGTCTCTGGAGGGCTGGCTTGTCGGGGGGGGGGGGGGGGGGGGGGGGTGCACTCCCCCTGTGCTGTGCTGTGCTGTGCTGTGCTGTGCTCCTTCTGGGCCTCTCTGCTCTCCAATCACCCTGACACTGCACTTACAGGGCTGACAGCTATGGCGCCAGAGAGAAAGAGCAAGAGATTGTGCACGTGACAAGGCCCACCTTGGCTCTCCACTTGTCCCCTTTCCAGATAATCACTTGCTATTGATTTTCTTGGAGCACACAGATCCCTGCTACCTTTCAACCTTTCTGGTTTTGCTTGGTCAAAATATCTCAGGGTCACAGCAGATCAGTTACCTTTGCTGATCCACTTAATAATGCATAATGTATGGCAGTGAAAGAAGTACAATAGCAAAGCTGCGGCACTCCTCCGTTTTTGTGCCATAATCAATATTGAAACATAAATGTAAGTCATATCCATCCTGTTAGAAAATATTTAAAACTACTATTGAGGTTAGGGTATTAGGGTATGTGTGCACTGAAACATGAATCCATGTGCTTTCTGAATATGTGTGAGCAGTCCATGCTTCATTCCTTTACAGCTTGTATCAGTGAGATGAGGCCTCACAGACTGCACACTCCGATACTTACCTAATTAGCTCTAGGAGCCCTTGCATTATTAACCGATCCCTAAATCATTTAGTGGGGTCCTAATTTGTGTGTGTGTCTTGTTTGTGCAAGTATGTGTGGGTGGGAACACACAGAAGGGGTATTCGGGATGACTGTGATGTCCCTCCCTTTTCATGACATGTCAGACGTAATTATTCACCCAGGGAAGACACAGGTCTAGAGCGCTGTTAATGGAACTCTTCTTATCCCCTCCTCTGTCTCCTCTTGCCCCCCTTCCTCCCTCCCTCCTCCTCACTGCTTTTATGAGTGACAAGGTGCTAGATGGCTCAGACATACTCTATAGATAGACAAATAGTGGAGGGTGACCTGTATTGTTGAACAAGAATGTTCATGTTACAAAGGTCATGTGCTAATGCAGAAGGATTAGCATGAATAGATGGATAATGTTTAGTGTGTAGATGGATCACATTACCATAGACAGTTATGCCATCAGAAAGCCTATTTTTTTATATTGCATGTAATATACTAATCATTTTAGAGAAAAATTACTGTGATAATAGTGTGAGTGTCACTTAGCTATTTTAACCAATGCATGACTCACAATTGTGGCTGTTAAGCAACAGAAGTGCTTGATGAAAAAACTAATTTGGGACAAACAAAATGCAGCTGAATCATGTTCAGCAGAATAAGGTTAGGCAGCTGGATGTGGTCTGGTTCTTTTGTCAGCAGAGTCAGCAAGGCACAAAGGAAAAGTCAATATACATCACTTCCTCCTTCTCATCCAATAGCTGCTGTGTAGGGGGGTGATACTGTTCTGTATGAGATAATATTTGAGCTCTCACCCTGGTAATTCCACATGTGTTTACTGGAATATGATTGTTTCTTGAAGCTCTGCTGAGGATCTGGTATGTGGGTTAAAATTCCAAAACATAGCTTGCTCCTCTGCAGCCTATAGTTCACTTATACATGTAGATTGGTTAGAAAATGAAGTAAATATTTAGAGACTAGGAGATAGATGTTATTCCTGTAAAATTATTCAGAGCTCACATTTAGAAATAATAATCACATTATAATAAAAAAAGAGAAGGGAGAAAACAAACATCTGCATCATCTACATTATTAATTTAAATCTAAAAGGATTATCTCTGACAATGCAATCCTTATAGATATAGATATAGATATTATTAATTTTACAAAATTTTCTTTTATTACCAGAGCAATGAAATAAAATGAAGAACTTATAGCAAATCAGTTTAGACAAATTTTGCTGCTCAAGACATGGATTATTAGCATAAACACCCATACTGTTGGAAAAGCAAGTATTTTGTTATTGATAAATGCTGTAATGGAGCTTCTTTTTCTAAGTAACCACAAACGGCTTTAGTGATATTGATGCATGAATGGTCACATTTTTATTCAAAGTTATTGAGGTACTGCTTGTGACATTGAAGTTAACCTTGTCTCTTGTAAAGAATGTTTGTATACACTGATGCAAGCTCTTGGCAACTACCGAGCCACACACAGGGATTTGCTGTTTTCAGAAGTGTTCAACATAACCCTTTTTAAAGATGTTTGTGAAGCTAAGTAGATTGGATGCTTTTTACTGCAGTTGCAGAATGTGGAAAAAGTTTAGTGAGAACTGCAATTGGAAAAGAATTAGATAAAAGTGGCAAGATGGTGGGAGACAGAGAGGCAGAAACGGTCTTTTAACTCATTTATTTGGTCTTCCCATCCCTTCTCTGTTTCAATTAGGAAAATTACTTTTTGGTTCAATTAACAATAATTTATGCTTAACTGAATTAAGTTTATTATGCAGTCAACGCAACAACAGAGTAAGTGAGAGGGACAAAAAATTACTCTTTGTTGTAGTGGGTGTCATAGCTTCTGATCTGTTGACCCGCATGGGCTATGGTGAACTGTGACTGGGGGATAAACGATAATGGTAAGGGCCTGATGTGAGGTTTTAGTGCCAGATGACAACGTTAAAGTGTGTTCGGGAGAAATGTGTATTCATACTGGTATAGATCAGCCGTTCTATCATCTGTCTTTGGCCTCAAGCAGCAGCTTGCATCACAGTGATTAGCTCCCAAGCACAGACAATAACACTAGCAGCCACATCGTCATAATCACCATTATCCCCCACCACGACCACTATCCCCACAGAACATGGCAGCACTCATTTCTGGAAGCTTTTGCCCTTATTCATGCAACTACAGATGAGCTCTCTGCCTATAAACATTTAAAAAGATGAAATGGCACGGCATATAAATTGTCCTCTTATACATTGTTATACCAGCAACAAGGTGTTATTTGCTTCCTCTGTGGTTCATCCACCTTTGTTCCATCCTTTTTTCTCTCCTCCCCTCTCTTCCCCTTTTCTCATTTTTTCTGCCCCCCTCTGAAATGATTTACGCTGCTACAATTATTGGGTAATCTCCACTGTCGTTACTCTTAACATCTGCTCTGTCACAATGCTAAAGGCTTTTGGCTGTGCATGGCGACAGTTATTCTATGTGCTTACAGTCCTGTAATATAGACAACTTCCCCCCACTACACACACATACAAACACTGGCTTCTTGTTTTATGTTCTATCTGCATTAAAGAAAAGAAATGGCTTTTATACAAGTGCCATCAGCATGGTGGGATGTTGTGTGTGTGTGTGAATGAAAGTAAAGAGTCAGATTGGAAAGGCAGGCTGACATGTAGACTTGACTGACAAGCGCTGCAACAGTATCTAGGGGTCAGAGGTCAGCTGATGATCTTGATTGACAAGTAAAATATGACCCGCACAGGAGAAGCCTTTAAATTTCACACTGAGCAGGCAACTGATTTTAGTTTTTCAAGCTGAAACTGAGAAAACTACCAACAATGATCTTGATTGATTATGCATACACCTGTTTTCTTATGTGTTTTTCTCTGTTAGTCTGTTGGAATGAATAACTAGCAACCACTCAGCAGACATGCAGTTAAGCAGACTAACCTTTAGTGATCAGAGAGAGGAACATTTAGATATTTCCATCAGATTGCCCTCTCCAGTTTCCATTGTGTGTGTAGCCCCCTTCTGTGGTATCCCCCCCACACACAGTAAATTGGAACCATTTGGTATTCAGATAGCAGCAAACAGCTTAGATCTGCTGGAACAATAAGCAGTTTCCAACCAATCGCCCACCTGGACTGAGCTGTGCTAAGACAGTCTTGATAGTCATCAGTTCTTTCATCAACACTCAATTGCGAGCGTGGGTTTCTTTTTCTTTTCCAACAGCTAGCATTTCTAAAGCGTCCCTTCTGGTTATCGTTTTACCACTCTCTCTCTCTCTCTCTCTCTCACCTCATCGCTGATTGACCTTCAGCTTCTTCACAAATCCACTATAACTCAGGAGTGCTTTACAACATTCTAGTGGATGCCATAATCTGGCAAACGTTATGACTTTCTAATATCCATCACCATGCACTGAAGGACTTGTCTGTGAATGCACAGTTGTGTGCATTTTCTTTGCTTCTCACCAGTGAGAAGAATGTAATGACATGCGTCCAATACTGTGTGATTGAGATGGACGACCTGTTTTATTATCTATGTTTTGTATGTGCATATACTCCCAGAGAGTTGAGAGAACACATTGTGACCCTAGTTGCGTTTAGCCACCAGAGGCCATGCTGGCAAAGGCTGAAATTATGATAAAGGACAGGGGGACTGGATGGTAAAATGTGGATTAATGAAGCTCAGATAGAATTAATAGCCATGACATCCCACAACAGCGCAGTGGGTAAATGAGAATATGTCAAGGGTCCATTGGAGTCTCAACGCTTGTTTTGGTTTCAAGGTGGTACAAGTGAAAAGGAAAACTTACATTTCTCAGCTGACTTAACCAACTTGTCCTGTTATGAAAAATTGGGGGGGGGGGGAAATGTAGTCTTTAATTCAACTGAGTATTTATAGGAATTACTTTGACGTAGTACTGAACAGTTGTGCAGCACATAGTTAACTGGTGCCAGTGCTCCCTTAATTTAGTGAGTTTGCTGTGGATGTTGTGCTGCTGAATGGGTGTGTTGTCCATTTTCTTCAAGATGTCTAACGATGATTGTAATAGTGTCATTACTTCGTTCATGTACATATTTATTGAGAGATCTGTTGTGTTACAGAGATAAAGGCAGATGAAATTATTAAGACGACGGTAAGGTGTAATGCTTTGGTTTCATTCATTCACTATTTTCTGTTTATGGAAGTCACTTTCCTTGTCTTTAGAGTGCAAAACATTTGCACTTTTGTTATTTCCACAGACGTTTGTATGGAAAAAAAGGACAGGAATTTGAAATTCAAATTAAGCCAAGACAAAACTATTGAAATTGGCTGCACAAAAAGATTCAATATGTGGGAAACTCAGCAAAAACATTTTGATGTGCTTTAGCTTTATAATGTTTCATGTCTCTTGGATGTTTTAGCAGCAGCTGCAAAGAGCGCAGATTTAGCCACCTGAAGTTTTAGTTTGGTTGTTTGAGGATAACAGTTGCTGGACCGACATGTCTTCCCTTTGATTTCACCACCTGGATTGTTGTTAAGTTGATGGTCTTTCACTCTACCTCCTGCAGGCTACAAACATTCCATCTTGTGTGCACACACATGCTTACACACACCTGGACAACTTATTAGCATATTAGGTCAGGACATGGAGAATAGTTAAGCTCCAGGTGGTGATCAGTCATTAATGTCTGATCAGCTCTGCTGGTAAATGTTTACCTCAAACTGGTTAGACATTACTTGAGCCTGGGGGTTAAGATCGGTAAGCCTTCATACCGTATTTGTAACAGTTTGTAACTATTTGTGACTGATGGCACAAGATAACAGCTATTGTTTTTTTTTAGGAACAGGAAAATGTGCAAACACTCAAGTAACAGTTAAGGTGTAAAAGATAAACATTAATTAAAATATTATGCTTTGGGAAAGAATTTAGAAATTAAGACAACTGTTTTTGTTATAGTGACAGGTACTGTAACACAATAGTACACAACATAGTTTCATAGAGTAGAACAAGAAATCAGAAAAGGGAAAAGTTTGTTAAACTTTATGGAGTTTACTCCAGATTATCCCACTTTCTGAGAAAACATGTGAATGTTTTTTTTTAAATGTAAAGACAACAGAGAGTGAAGAGATAATTGCACTTTAAATGCATAACAGTTTAATAAACTAATGTGCTTTATTGTGATACAGATGATCCTGTTGAATATGAACTGATCAGATGTTCAACAAGAAATCCTGCAGGGCAGCAATCAACAATCTCTACTGCAATAAAGGTGCATTTTAAATTTGATTTTAAAAAATACAGTATAAATTCACTTTTTGGGAAAGGTAAGGTCATAATATTTTCAATATATCTACATAGGTGCCCTGTTCCTGTCATCTCTTCTCTGTGACAATATGGGTGAATACAGGTAAGTAACGTTTTGTTCCCCTCATCTCTCATAATCTCTTTAGGGACCTTTTCTTTCTTTTCATGAGTGCTTGAACTCTTAATGGTAAAGAATGATCCCTTATTACGCCACCTTGCTGCTCTCTTCTTTAGTACTTAGAGCTGTGCCTGTGGTTAAAAGTGACTCTGTGTGAGGGAAGCTCTGACAATGAGTGTAACAAGAGACAGTGTAGAAGATGGGAAGGGAAACTGAGATAGTGAATATTGACAGGATTGAGCTTCCAGGTAGGGTGTCACCCTCAGGGGCAGCGGCAGTTGCTGACAAACCTCTGTTTGTGTGTCACATGAGTCTGTCTTCGCAGGTGAATTTCCTCAGGTTCATTCCTCATAAATGAAAATAATTTGGTTATTGCACATTAAAAACTAGTGTAGATGTACAATTTCACAAATATGAGCATGTAAGTGGTCAAAATAAATAATCTACCAAACTTAAAGATAACATTTTCCTGCAAAAGAGTACCATAACTTCAGTCTATGTTGAACAGAATATGAGACATGTGCAACTACAGTTGTCCTGTTTTTTTTTACAGTAGCTTTAGTCACACAGCGAGTGTTGTTGACTTTGTCGCTACCTTCCTATTGTGAAAGGGTGACCTTCCTCTTTCTCCCACTCTCTGTTCTGCTCAGCTCCGTACATCTGTGTCTGTTTACCAGCCTGCCTGTGTCTCCCTCAATCTGAACTGATGAGTGCAACTCACAGCTGCTCCTCTCTTGTTTCCCGCTGCTTGGGGTGTGTGTGTTTGTGCGTGTGTGTGTGTGTGTGTGTCTGTGACAGTGTCATACTCCCAAATCAAAGATGACTGTTGCTACCACTACACAGCTCTGATCACAGAAACAAGTAAAGTTTATACAAAGAGAGTAAACATGAGTTTATATTCTACCTTTTATGATTTAGTTGTTTGATGGTGGTTTGGTAAAGATTGTGAGGAAGTATATGGTTTCAAAGAGGGCAAGGAGAAGTGAAGAAAAGTTTAAAGGGTTAAATATATCTTCAGGTGAGTATGGGATATCAGTTAAATCATTACATCATCAGGTGTTGTTGGTTACTGTTGTCGTCATGGAATTCTGTGTGATTGGGCCTTGAGGTTGTTTCATTGTCAGTCTGAACCTGTCTGACCTGTTTTTGACCCTCAGGACCACTTCTCACATCAGGAGGGGGGTGTAAAATAATGAAAATTACTATTTTTAATTTTAATGTTTGTTATCAAATCAAATTCTTGATTCTTCTTTTTTTTTGCATTTTGGTGACCTACTTTCTCTCTTAAATGTCACCATAGGTGCAATGTATTTTGTAGCTATTAGAAATGACTTTTAACACATTTTAAGGATTTAAAAAGAAATGTATACAGTAGTTCCACTCTTTGGTGGAAATCGTTAGAACTAGCTAGACTATTATTTTGTTAGTATAGAGCTACCTTGAGCTTGCTTTTAGAGCTAAAGCAATTAGAGCATTAGAAGATCAGTAATTGACAGACAGGAGTATATAGATTCATTCTGGTTTATTATTTTTCAGCAATAAATGCCTGATGCTTCTGTGTTGGTGTTGATGATTTGACTTTTTGTTTTTAAGACTGTTGGTTTGTTTGTGTCACTTTGAACCATATAGTGTAACATGCACGTGCCACTATGTTCTGACATTTAATAAATGTTGTGCTAGAAAATAATAATTGAATGACATAATTGCTACTTTCAGCTTTTTTCATAGTTTTCGATAATTAAAATGGCTGAAAGCAGAATGTTGCACGGACATTACAAAATTAAGACAGTTGGCATCATTGCAACATACTTATTAAATGGTTCTTGATTGTACAGAGAGTTGTTTTTCTGTCCAGCAGAGTAAATGCTCCCACATAAACTCCACAGTTACTAATGTGTACATTTGCATTCCTACATACATTCAGACAGACTTCAGGGGACTTCTGGATTGTCTACAAGTTTTCTAAGCCTCCTATAAATATTTCTGTGAAACCCTTTCTCCTTCAGGTAGAACTTGTCTCTGTGTTGTGTTGCCTGTCAGTGCTGGCGAAATGTTTCTTTGGTAATTCATTTGCAATTAGGAAATGTAAATCAGACAGGTGCTGCTGGCATCTATCAGAGTCTGTATTTGTTTTACCTAAGGCATCTCAGATCCTCCCTTTGTAATCTCACACTCATGCAGGTTTACATATTCAAATGCGCGCGCACACACACACACACACACAGACACACACACAGACACACACACAAAACAAGGTCACCTCAATGTATCTCTTAGGGTCTTTCTATACAGGTCTAAGGAGATTTTAGAAGTGCTGTGCAAAAAGTGAGGCAAACTTTATTCAGACGAAGGAATACAGAGTCTGCCTTGTTTCTGACTGACATATGTTCAGTGTGTGTGAGAAAAGAACTGGGATCAACACTCTCTGCACATAAGGAGAGGTACAGCTGCTAGATAGCATTGCTTAGTTTGTGTGAAGTGAGGGAAAGTGTATGTGGGGGTGGGTTGGGGGGGCACACGGGAATACACACTTTACTGAGTGTGTGTGTGTGTGTGTGTGTGTTTGTGTGCATGAAGAGGCGAGTGACTTCTCACAGGCGTAGTAGTAATGAAGCGTGCCAGTGTGGAGAGAGAAGTTGAGTGTCAAACTGGTGAAGAGGAAGGAGGAATCTGCAACATTTGGTTTCCAGTATGTCACATTTCCACCGCATTTTAAGCACCTTTATTAATGCCAAATATTGAGCCTGAGAGATAAATTCTTATTTACAAAGGCTGACCAATATGACAAATGTGGAATTTTAATATTTGGATTGTGGACAAGCAACTTTTAAAAGACAGTTTTTAATATTCAGATGCCCTCCCACACGTGAAGGCTCACGCCGACCACATTATAACACACACACACACACACACACACACATATGCACACTGTGTTTTATGCCACTGGCAACTGCCTTATTCCCACCAGCTGTCTGAATGCATAAAATGCAGGCTTGTTGTTAAGTCTAAGGCTTAAAAGCACTGCCAAAAAGAAGGCTGGGCAGGAATAACTGCATTAATTCTGTGATTTCAGCCACCACTCAGACTTAGCATTTAAAAGTGCTTAAAACTAGCAGCTGGTGTCAACAAGGTAATAAAAGCAGGCACAGGGGATGACTCGTGTTCGGCAGCAGGATGTTCCTGTTAGTTTAAACGTTAGTGATGTGGTCAGAGAGGAGACACTGGCACGGGCAGAAGTCTGCCATACTGCCAGAGAGAAAGAGGGCAGTTGTGAGATAGTAATTTGTACTTTGCTTGTGGCAATAGAGATAAAAATAACAACAACAACAACAACAGAAACCTCAAACAGTTGATTGATTTTTTTTTTTTAAACCTCAAACAGTTGATTGATCCTGGTATGGAATAACCCCTATGTTTTTTTTTTGCTGTTATGTGTTTTGTGCTCAAAGCCAGTGACAGCACTCTCACTTTAACTCCTCCTCTGTCCCTCCCCTCTCAGGTGAAAGGTATCATTTGCCACAGCTCCTGCCAAGTCAGGAGTTGGAAAAGTTTAATTTCCCTGGCTTCCGTAGTAGTGCCAGAGGTTTGAGGTCCATTATGCAAGCTCTGAAACAAGAACTGACATGGACTTGAAGTGAGCTAAGCACTTTGTGACAACATTAGCTAACCTCAGACTCTCTGTATCATCTTTCTTACTGTCTCTCTGCCTCTTTATTACTTCCTCCCTCCCCCTTTGCTCTCACTTTCTTTCCCCTGTTGTCTTTCCTTTCAGAGGGCATCTTTATTTTCAAGGTTGAGATTCCTTTTAAAAAGTGAAGACTTGGCTGGAGCTGGGCCACAAAGTGCATTATGATCCATCTCCCCTCTGCTAGCCATTAACTTGTCCTTCATGATGTGGCAGCGGCTTGTAAATGCCACAGCACTTCATCACTCAAGCTCTCTGCTTTTAAATCACACGCCACATCTTGACTGTTGTCACCTCTTTCACAGTTCCAAATCTCTTTAAAGAATAAACTCAACTTTAAAGTTTAACCACAAACAACCTGACAATGGGGGTGAAATAAATCTGATCAATGTAAAAATGTAAATACTCTCACATATTCAAGGACTAACGACCTTGAGCCCTAACCCTAACCCTAAAAAACGACCCTAAAAAAGTTTTGTAATACTTCAAGCTCATAAATAAGGCTATATGTTGCTTCAGTTTAAGGGGTTACAATTCAAGACAGATTTTGAACCACTGATGTTAATTACTTAACAATAGGGAATGAAATCTATGCAGAGCTGTCAGTCAAAGTGGAAGACAAGTGCAAGGTGTCCTGAAGGTTAATGACTTGGGAAACGCTGAACGATTTAAACACCATATGGATAGGCTCATCATCGACAAGCTGTTCAAGGTTGAACCCATCCAGTTCACTGTAGGATTGAGATAATAGCCTTCTTTGCCCAACTGTTGTTAAGCTACCAATCTCTTGTCAGCTGCAGAGGAACTGATAGACATTAGGACCCGAGACCCCAAGTAACTTTCTGGAACTTTCTCTCTCTGCTTAATCATTTATTCATTGGCACATGTTCTTGGCTGTATTATCAAAATTATGTTTTGTTAATACATGTTTTATTATTAATTACTTTGTACTTCTTTCCTTCCCACCACTACTTTCCTCTTCTTTTCACTTTTCCTCAACATTTCTATTTCTTCTTCTTTTTTTATTTTTATTTTTTTGCTTTTTCTCCTTAGCCATACACAATCATTAGAGAGTGGCTCGCCCTCAGAGCCATCTGTTTCCAGGCAGCCTGTGAGCGTTTCTGAAATATGTAGGGCCTAATTAATTCAACCAAATTGTTTTAGAATAGATTAATACAATAATGGAAGCGCACAAAAGGTTATTTCAAGTACACCACTCAGCTAATCTCATCAAATGGTAGATTTTACTGCGCTGCACTCAGAGAACACCTACTGCCATATAGACTTTCATATATAGGAAGCCAATCTGTATATACTGTGAAGCTTCTCAGTGTGGGTGCTGATTCTGCTACCAAAATGGAAAGGCAATTGGTAGAGAGGAGTGGTTGATACTATGGATGATGATGTGAACACTTTACAATACAAATGTGATATAAACCAAATGTCTTCAAACCATTGGTATAAATGAGAGCACTTTAAATAATGCTTGTAACTAGCCTAATATTGTCAGTGGAGGTTCTCAGTCATTCAAGTTTAGTTTTCCGAAGGTTGAGTGATTTCAACTGGACTTATTGCTTCTTGGACTTCTTTCTACTTATCCAAGCATCTTCTTCTTACTTGGATGAGTAGTGAAACATTCAGATACTGTAACAAGGCCTGGATGACTGAGAACCTTCACTGGCATTTTGCTGCAACCTTTTAGACAGAGACCCTGAAATTGGCACAGGGAATATGAAAGGACGGTGAGAAAAGTGGCTGATGTTTTAACCTCATATACAAACAGTAGAGACTCACACAAAATGGCCTACGTTTGTGGTCCCCCGTCAAGAGCCATAAAGTGACCAAAATCCTCATCCTCTGAATGAATAAAACAGATCTACTTCACCATCTCCACCTTAAAACAAAAGTCATACCACCTTTACCAGAAACTATCTACCATTCTGTAACAAAATTTATCCAGGATGCTACTAGCCCAACACCGAAAAAGGGAAAGACAAGACTTAACCTTTGGATAGTCTGATTATTGCATGCAAAAAAACATAATATACATACTTAAATCCTCACGTTTAGACTGATGGTGGTGCAAACAAATTCTTCAGAAAAGTTTACAAATTTAAGAAGTCTTGCTTTAATTTATGACAGTCCTCATTCTAGCTCCAGTGTCCTAGCAAAAGAAGGAAGGATCCTAAAACCAATTTGAACCTTTGTTTATAAGTGAAATTAAGCTCCTTATCAGTATTAGAATTTTCTTTCATTAGGTCTTGATGACTGTTGTCTAAACAAGCTCTTGCTAGATCATTTTGTGTGTGTGTTGTTTTTTTTTTTTTTTTTTGGTTCATAATTAGATTTACTATAATGACATTTTAAGATACTTGATATTTTTAATGCTTTGGAATCTAAGCATATTTTTGGACCCTTACTTTTAGTTGGGTTTTTTCCTTTGCTTTTTTAGTAAAACAGCTGGCAATATTTTAAATTCTGTGACCTCTAGAAACAAAACAATAGTCACTCACTTGAAAACACATTATAAATGACACAACAGAAAACTCATTATAAAGGCTATCATTTTAAAGTGCTTGGTGTTTATATTGGGACAGACACTGTTTCCTTGATGTATTATTTTTTTGTTGTTTGTGTTCATGTATTGATCCCTGAAGGAGAAATGCGACCTTCTGGGTGAAATATGAAAATGTCTCTGCATTTGTTATAGTACACACCCTGCTGCTTTGGTTTTGTTTTTTTCTTAGGGAGACATTTTTGGTAGGGAACATTGGTAATATTTAAAATGACATTGGTCACTAGTGCTGTAGTGGATTCTGTGTCTATGGTGTGTTTTGCCCTTTCCATAGTATACCTGTGTAAGCTTCACACTGGCACTTACTGTTTATAGATTAATCACTTAGAGAATGTAACAATACAACCATTATTAAGAGCAAGTGTCACATTTTGTACACAGCAGTGACTTTTTTAAATGTAACTCTTCACAAACTATTCCTATATGAGAGAGAGAGAGGCTGTGCCATCAGTCACCTGGACTAACCTCTGTAGGGAATGATATAGACAAGCAGAATTCACAGGGCTGTTGTTCATCAAGATTAATACTTGCTCACTGTCCTCCCAAGAGAACCAAACTAACAGATTACCTACTTGACTTCCAGAGCTGGCTCCTATAGATGGCTCTGCTTCATTAACGCAAGTATTATGGCTGAAACACTTGCAATTAGGAATGTGTTTAAGACAGAGCCATGCACTTACAAGCACACATGCACTCACACAAGCATGTTACATCCTTACACCTAAACCTATAACACACACACAGTTGCACAGTGTTGGGTGCATTTTTTAAGAGGAGGAATATGATAATGAACCTGGCTTGATAGAGTAATTAACTGGGCTAAATGGAAATCCCACGAGGTTCAGTGATAGTTAGCAGATGTTCTCTGAAATACATTAAAGACCAAACGTCTTGTGAAGGGGGGAAAAGACAGAGAGTAAGAGAGGGAAGATATTGCCACTGTAGATAAAGTTTGGGGTTTTTCAAATAAGCAGAAGAATGTGAGGTCTGGGTTTCTGTTGAGGGAGGCTTTTATTTGGAAACAATGTCTTTCCAAGGTGGATGAATCAGCTGTTTAGAGTCATGTAGCTCACAGTAGTAGCAGAGTCATTAACCAAGAGCAACCTCAAGCAAGATTTATTTTAAATAGACAGCTTTAATGACCAGAAGAAATTTCTGGTGATGCGGTTAGTTAAATTTGTTTTTGATTATGTCAGAGAGCAGCATGTTTAGAGTTAGGAACAAGCTCATAAATGTGACCCAATAAATCTGGCAGTGGAAATGTTTCTAATTTAATAAAGCCTGTAGCATTCTAATATGTTTCTTTGTGAGAGTTACTGTTTCAAATAGTGCTGATATAAAATAGAGGTGTAGTGTAATCCAGATTTCACATTTTTTGTGGTTTTTCTGTTTTTTAAAACATTGTTGTTGTGTTTGCAGCATGCACAGTTTTCAAGTAATTCTTAAACATATTTGCCTTGATACAGAAGTACCATTTTATTACAGACCACATTAGGCTAGTTAACACGCTTGCTATGGCTGAAAGGCTCAATCTATAGCTTCCTTGTTTCCTTATGCACAGCAGTATCTGTGGTGGTGAAGTTGCACTCCACAGTTAGCTAGCTTGCTAAGTCACACTGAGAAGAGCCATCTGCTTCCCTGTCTGAACTTTAGAACAAAGATGCCAGGCTGTCAAAGTTTCCCTCAAACAGAGAAATGCACCCTGACTCAATCACAAGCATACGCATACAGGCAGACCGCCATGAACGCATATACATACACATTCACACATGGACATGCACATACACACTCTCCACCCACATAGCCACACTCATTTTGGACTTGTTTCCTTCTGTTCTAGAGTCTAATGGACTTTTCCATTATTAGTTCAATGGCTCATCTAAGCGTATGGATGTAATTTGAACATTTCCTTTTTTTGCAAACTCAGAAATAGTTCCGTGAAAGAAGTAAATGAGGCATGTGGTAAAAAGCATGTGTTGTGTTTGTGCTTGTAGAGAGGAACACCTGTTAATATTGAGTTTATTACTGAATTTATACCAATCAGTCCATGTGGTCAGTAGGTGTAAAGCAGCTGGAGGAAGTGTAATAATGACTTCCTGTTTACTCCGCCTCCTCCCACCCACTCACCGGTTACAGCCAGCCATGTGGCCCTGCATGGACCAGCTCCAAAACTAATAGACCGACACTGGACACAAACCTATGACACACTATTCTTCTGCATATTCACAACTCATCAAGTTTTGCCCCAAACCTGATCTGGCTTTTGCTTATTTACATAAGCTGGTATGACCCTCGTTCACTATGAGTAACGCACCAGATACTTTGTGAGCTTGAACTTCCAGTGACCTCGCACCTTAATGTATTGATCAATCAGCGTTCCATTAACGCCGCCTCTGCCTCCTACTAATCTAATCTTTGTTTTTTCTTTCCGACTCCCGCAGGCACATCCACACTATCCCACATGAGCAAAGAGCAAAAACCTGGAAAACCTTTTAGCGAGCCTTATTTTGACATACATAATGTGTTCCAGAGGAGTACTCTTGAAATCTCTGCCAAGCTAATCTGTTTACATTAAGTGTGAAGAATGCCTCAGCATCAACCCTTCTGCCCTAACATGAGAGGACAGCTGATATCAAACTATATAACACTTAGCCTGTTGCTGCCTTTCATACAGTAAATCAGAATGAATTATTAGCTAGGACACTATTTGTCTATAAACTGACACACTGACATTTTGCTATCCGGAACACTTGCAATGAAAACCAGAAGGTTGTGCGTTACAGTTGTGGCCATATCTAAACAGCACAGTGTGAGAGTCACTGTTAGTAAAACATAGCCAATCTTCATGCAGATGTACAACATTGCACCAGCAGGCCTCCATGCAGTCGTCCTCTGTGTTGATGCTAAAGTTGATAAATTGGCACTGCTGTCCCTGAGGGTAAATCAGATAAATCTCTCTGAGTATTGGCTATTACTTTCTGATAACTTGAGTCCGAACACAGAGGGAAGTTCTAAATCATACAGCTACCTGTAGATTGGGTGTTTTTTATGATCTCACAAAGATCCAATTAAGATTAAAAGTCTGTCATTTGTTATGCTGTATGTGGAACCCTGCAGTGTTCAAGCTACTTCCGTAAGCTACAGGCAGCTAACAAAACCTATCATGAATACAGGAATCTTTTGTTGATACAGTGTGTTTTTTTGGTGTTTGTAACCAAGTCAAAACCTTTAAAATAATGTTAGAAGTTAGAAAGAAGCTACGAGCTGGGGCTATAAAACCACTTGATATATGATTTTTGTAGATGATCTTGCGTATAAAATTAATTGGTGTTTTGTGTGCATAGAATCCTCAAAGTCTACATGTCTTGTTTTAAATATAAAACAAGACATGCAGACTATAAAATAATAATTAAATATAAATATTTTTTCCCATTTATAATAGGTTGTTTACACATCTACAGGTAAAGTTTCTTTAGCGTGACATACAGTGGTTACAGCCATAATAGATTTCTCTATGCCTGACCACCCTGTGCTGCCATGGTAACCTATTTAATAGTCCACAGAGTATGGACGTGACATCTGCCATGGTGAGCTCTGCTTGTTTGATTATTGAATGCCCAGGCAAAGGCAAATTGATTAAAAACAGAATGTACCTCTTACAAGCAACTGACTGTAGCTCTGGTTCCATCAAATGTGCCTCATACTGTAAATTATCAAGGTGCAGAATGCATACTGCTGAATGATCAACCTGTCTTTCTTTTTATATGCAGCAGTGCATTGAGTCTCAATCTCTTTTACAAGTGTAAACAAAAAAAGTTTAATTTATTTCTTTGTGATGTTGATTTTGTATTACACACTACATCTCTGCGCAAGTTTGTATTCCTCCCAGTAAGCAAAAGGTTCAGCGCAGTCAAGCACTAAAGTCAATCTGTGCAACATTCTCAGGAAGACAATCACTCCATAATGGTTAACCATTAGAATAATCAATTAATCATTCTCCAAGCCTATGTGAGAATTTCACAATGGATTCCTCATTTTCTTCTCCTCTTTCCCTGTTTCCTCAATCCATTGTTGTTACTTTATCACATCCGTGTTGACACCCACGGGTTGCAGGCTGACAAAACCTGGCTTTGCTGACAAACCCTAGCCGGCTCAGAAACACCAGTATTGCAAGCTCTTTGGAATGTGATATGCCACCGTCCCTCTAAGCAGATGACAAAGTTAACGTCATTGCTTTGCTTCTTACCCCTGGATATGGACAATTCGACACACCTGGAAACACACAACACAGGCACATACACGCACGCTAACACCTTCAAAATACTTTGTGGGTGTGTGTGTGTGTGTGTGTGTGTGTGCGCGCGCTCGGAGAGGAAATGCCCTGACAGCTCTCCAACTTCTGTTCTCCCCAGAAGTGGGCACAGGAAACATGCAAAAGAATGAGAGGAAGAGTGTCAACAGAGTGTTAGAGGGAGGAGAATAATGTCAAATGGCAAAAGAGGGTGAAAAAAATAATAATTTAAGGAAATACAGATAGTATTTTGGTGAACAATATGTTTATTATTCAGTTGCACTGCTAGTTTCAACCCTGTTTCTGAAAATCTGGCAAAAGAATTAATGCACATTTCCATTTTGTGGAAATGGAGAGCTGGTGGAGCTATTTTCCGGTTGGGTGCTATTAAACCACTGCAGAAGAGGACACAACTACATGATGTACTGTAACTGAAAAGAATGCCAGTCACACCTGAAATTGAGAAAAACATGTAGGAAACATATGTGACATTTCTGATTTCTGTTTTTATTTGCATTGTTTTCTTATGTCAGTGAGTCACTTTCCATTGCACTTCATTGTGTTCTGCTTTAAACATATGCTACTTCTGGCAAGTATGAATGCAGAGAGACTTCTTTCTGCTTCCAGGTGGATATAATGAAGATGAGTTAAAAATAAAGTGCTAACATCATACAAAGAAAATGATCTGTTTTTGGAACCAAAGGATCAGGTTTGGTTGAGTAAGTGAGCATAATCCTCCCCTGTCATTCAACAGATTTCTTTGAAATTGGCAGCTTTATCAGAGTACATCATGCATAGATTAATGTAATCAGATTCTACTTTTAAATGTATTTTACCACCACTATAACCCCAAACAGATCTATAATGACAGCTTTAGCCCCAAACTAAAACCAGCTAAAGAGTCTCATGGCATCATCAGCCCACTCAGATTATCCACTGTTGGGGCTAGCAACCTGTGTTTGATGTTTGTGCACACGCTCATACACACATGCATGCATATCCCTCAGATTCCTGACTACAAGGAGCAAAGAAGCGTCAGGAGATGTTTAATTAAGACAACAGATCAATTAACAGCTCAATTAGCCTGGCTAATTAGGGGCTCAGTTGGAACAAAAGCTTGCTCTCCTCTCCTTTCTGTTTCTCTTGGTGTCTCTCGCTCACTCTCTCTCTTCTCTCTTGTACACGTACACATGCACAGTTATGTGCTCACACCCTCTCACAGGGTTTGGGCACATGACATAGTTGTTGCTAAACCTCACCATAGAGCACATAATCCTACTTAATCATCAGTCCAGATTTTGGCTGAAAATTGCCTGGAAGGGAAGATAGAAGCAGGAATTCTCTGTCCCTCTCAGTTTTATCTGTGAATCCAGGACACTAGTTATTTCAGAGGACTAATTGAAGTTACAGCAGCCCCGAGGTTGGGCTGCTTTTTAGTTCACTTTTTTTTTTTTTTTTTTTTGGTTACATGTTCAGGTATTTAAAAAATGCATGCACAGATTTATTACGTAAAGTTATTATTTCAACCTGCATATTAGCCTCTTCCACTGTGTGTGTGTGTGTGTGTGTGTGTGTGTGTGTGTCTGCCTGCAACCCATAGTGCCAGACGTACCTTAGCTTCCTGTGTGTATAAAGTCTTTTTGGGCCGGTGGCGGAGACACTGCTGACATTTACATGGCTCATAGTCTGCATGTATTTGGCAATAGCTCGAACTGGACCCTTCTGCGCAGATTGTACTAGTTTGTACACAGCCCTATTAGTTTTTGTTTGCGTGTCTTTATTAGAGAGGAACTGAAGTTTAAATTCAGTGTTATCACAATTTGTAGGCAAAAAAATTGTAAACTATAAAAGACTCAACTAGTCTTTTAGCTATAACAAGATTATATTATTAAAATATAACACTGGTGTAGGTTTAGTTGTAAGTTTGTTAGGTGTCTTTTGGTCCAATAACCAATAATCAGATTGGTTTGTGTGTTTGATATAATCCCTTCTCTTTCTATGTCATATCTATACATTTGGTACACTGGTCCCTAACATACAGTATTTCACTGCAAAATATGGGCTTTATTTGCCTTAAAAATAAAATATTAGAATTTTTCAATTTCTAACATTTCATGATGTCTTTTTTATTTAAATTATATAGACCTCAAATGCACATTGTATTAGTTACCTATTTGTAAGCTAAATTAATAGCCAGTAAAAATCTGTATATGTGTGAAAGACAATTCCACACAAATTATGCCCCCTAGTTTGTCTTTCTGTTCAACTGTATGGTACTGATACTTTTTAGTAATAAGGTGTCATGAATTATACAGAATATCAATATGATTCAAAGATGGATTTGTTTTAATCACCCTTAGTACTTACAGTATTTCAATATCAGCCAGACCTTAGTTTTATAATATAAAGATGTTGTGTGCAAAAAAAAAATCGGTAGATGAACAACATACTTGGAGGGAAGGATTGACAGAAGGGGTGTGTTTGTTTGTGCTGGTGGTGGGTAGATGTCCTCGTCTGCCCTTCCCCTGCTGTCTCTTGGGTGTGTGTCTATGTTTTTGTGTGGGTTTGAACTTAGCATGCATGCATATGTACTTGTCTGCGTGTGTGTGCGTGTCTGTGTGTCAAGCAGGGTTCAGATGCCCAGTCACCCCATATATCTCCAACATAGCAGGCAGGTCTGGGGCTCTGTTGCTGATGCACTGTCTGTTCTCATTACTGAGCAGGCCCAGGAGCTGGCCCAGGCTCGACACGCATACGGACACACACACACACACACACACACACACACACACACACACACACACACACACACACACACACACACACACACACACACACACAGTAACACACACACACACAGTAACACACACACACACACACACACACACACACACAGTAACACACTAACACAAACACACACATACTAACACAAACACACACACACTAACACAAACAAAAACACTCTAACACACAGAAACACACTAACACACACAGTAACACACAAACACATAGAGTCTTGCTGGGACAATTAAATGTGACTGAACAATGGAAGAATCTGCCTAAAGTAAAGGAGACGGCTGGGCAACAGATTGATGCACATTAAATTACCTTCACTGTACAGACCCCCCCCCCCCCCCCCCCCCCCCAACACACACACACACACACACACACACACACACACACACACACACACACACACACACACACACACACACACACAGCCAAGATAGCACACCCTAAGCAAGTCTTGTGACAGGAAGACTGACAGAAGTACAAGCTGTTGCCACATGACTTCCTTTCTCTGACACACATGCACACACACTTCCCTATGTTCCAGTGTTAATAAATTGTGTCCCAGCAGCTGTGTGCTCTGACTGCAGCCTCCGTCTGCTGTGCGATCTGGCAGTGACGTCCAGTTGCCACGATTCTCCTCCTTCCTGTTTCTCTTCTACTTCCTGTCCATCTGAACCTTCCCACTAACACATCCCATAATATGTTAGAAGGGGAGATGAAAAAATGACAAATGTTAATGTACAGCATTGTGCAGAGTTAAATTATGGATCATAATCAAAGGAGAATATGTGAGTGTGTGTGACTATTCAAAATTGGTCAAAGGAACTTAAATCCTTGTTGATGGTTGACAGGATGAAGTCTTTTGATTGATGCTAGGGCTGCAATATATTGGGAAAAAACTGACTGCAAAAAAAAGCAAAAAGCCAGTAAAATTGTGACTTTTGCTTGTATCACGAATATTATTCTGAAATGAAGATAAAATAAATAATACAGTAAGTACAAAGGATGTACTTAGAGCAAAACTGTCTATAACTTTATCTGAGTGTGTATGTTTATGTTAATGTGCTTAAATGGCTAACTGTAATAGGTGTGTTTAAAAAGACATGAAAGACAATGACTGTTGTATCAGTTTAGAAATGTTGTTTGTTGATATTTGATGGAAATCAGATCACATTTCATAACCACTTTTTAAAGAAACCCAGGTAAGTGCAAACAGTGCCATTACTTTTCTCTTGATTGTATATATTTTTAATCATTACCCATTATTATTTTAAAATATATCTAATAAACTGCATATATGTATTTACTGTATACAGACTATAAAGAGAAGAGAGAAATCAGCACAGCAGCAGAGGCAGCCAGAGAAAGATTCCAGCGGAGGATAATTGGCCTTAAGCCATTCCTCTGGCCTGGTGCTCTCTGAATAATGCATGGTCTTTTTAATGAAGCCCCTTTTTGTTGTCTTTTTACTTCTCTAGGATGTAGGGTAAAATTAGCATACTCCTGTGTCTGCATCTTAATGAGACTTTGGCTACTAAGCCTTGGTCGCGCTTCTAACCACGTCCATTTTTATGGGTATTATTTTAAAGGTAAGATAAGGATAGCTATATGGATTTTAACTATTCTCAGCCACTTGTTTCAGACAATGTGGCTTCATCAAAGTCCCTTTTAAAATGATGAAAGGCACATGTTGTCTTGTGATACAGCCAGTGTAGCAGTCACCTTTGAAATTTGGCCCCATGAGGCTACAGGAATTAAAACCAAAATGTGAAACAAAAAATATGGAGACATTCATTTACTTACACTTAAGTATTTCTTCTTGGATGGGTTTCTTATAAACATTTTATGTCAGTCCTCTACTACGTGCATGTGTAGATTTTCACATGAGGCTTACAGTAAGACCCTCACTACAGTTCAGACCCGAGAGTGGTGTCTCTTTTTCTCCAGACATAGTGGAGTCTTGAGTGTTTGAGCCTGTCCTTGAGTGGGGCAGGAGAGCATTCCTCAATCATTGGTGCATGTACAATAGTTCCTTAATCCTACTGTAGAGGCCCTTTGATCTACAATGCTTTGTGAAGCACTGAGCTGTGATCAGGCCCAAAACTAGAGGAACAGTGGAGCTGAGCAGGTCAAAGGGGTCAGAGTAGAGGGGAAAAAGGAGGTAGGAGTTAGAAGCTGTGAACTCTGCCACGTAAAAACCGAACTATTTGTCATCTAGTTTTGAAATAAATGAAGATGGAAGTGTCTGTATCCTGTCTTAGTGATCTTACAATGCTTTATGGTTGTGTGACGTGCAGCGTAGGATGGAGATGGATGAAGACAATAGAAGCCTCATAGTGTGTGTGAAAATTGATTTGTGACTCATGAAATGGTAATTTCTCAGGTTTCTTTGAATATAGAGGCTTCTTTAGGATGAAAATGACATTTTTTACACAAGCAAGATTTGGCTGCTAGTTTGTTGCTGTTTACTGTAGCCTTATAAGCAGCAGCAGAGTGATTTTACAACATCTGCCTTCATTTGTCCAGGCCATCAAGTCACCCAACTTGCAAATGATACTTGCTTTCTGGCATGTTTTTTACTGACTGATTTATCGTGAGCCGAGAGGAGTTGCAAGTTGAGAATATCATGGATGACAACAACAATACTGGCCTAACAAACCACACTTGGCTGGGATTTTGTTTTCTCCAAACAGAGTTGCCTGGATAATTAACCTGTACATTAACTTCCCAGCTGATGGGAAACGGCATGTGGATATGAGCTCAGTGAGTCATGGAGATTGATCCTGAGTGCGATGGGATGGCAGAGGCAGGACGCCTCACAGTTTGGCAGACGCTGCCATACCTGTCAATTCTCACATTCTGTTCACTCTACCAGGTTCAGAGAGAGTCTCATTTCCTAGTTTGGCTTGTGAAGGAGTTTGGCACAGGAACAGAATAAGAAGTGAAGTTACAAGATGCTTCCTCGTTGGGATTGTGTAGCAGCAAACTTTCTGACAGCTTGAGCAACTGACTGTGATGTCTGTGATGCAGAAAGTCACGGCTGTTGTTCCAGCTGACAGTATGCACGATTATCATATTGAAAAGTATGTTGTTATTTTGACAGTGAAACAAAATGACAGCAAGTATGTTTTATAATATTACTTTTCATTTGAAATACTGAGACTCCCTGTGAGGTATGACCTTTGCTTATTAACAAGAAACTTTTCATCTAGGAGATAACCCTTTAGTTTTCTGTCTCCGTTGGAAACCAAATTCCCAATCATTACTGGCTCTGCCACTGTGTGTATCACTATTATTGCGAAGTTAGTGATCACTTCTCACAGCTGATGGTGCAAACCACTGCACATCTTTAACTGTGGGCACAAACCTTTCCTCTGGTCTGGGTGAAAGCCTGTGGGACTCCAGGTCAACCCACCGCTGGGCACTGGGCTCCGAGTAATGGGAGCATAGCAGCAGGCACTGGGCACTGGGCACTGGGCGGTGAGTTGGGACACAATAGTGGAGGGCTAGTCCAGGCCAAAATCAGGCCAAGTAGTTGCAATCAGTGGTGCATGAGGAGATCTGGCATAGGCTCTCGGTTGCCTCTCCTCTTCTAAGCAGTAAACTGCAGTGATGAACACTAGGTGCAGATACTGTCTGTCCTGTCTCAATTAGCACTATTCTGTGTTCTCTTTACCCCAGAGAGGAGAGGCAGAGTCCTCTTTTCTTTTTTTTTTCCTTTTTTTTTTTAATTTACTTTGTGCAGAACTATGTTAGTTTGTTATATTTGGTCCTTTTATTGACCTTTTAATACCTAAACAAATTCAAATTAGGTTTCTCAGGACAATTGAATTTGTTTCTAGCTGCAGATACACACTCACATCTAGCACTTTAGGCTGCTGACATATAGAGGAATTTCACTAAAGGAAACTAAAACAATCTATTATTGCCTCAATTTATATTTATATTTATATTTTTCAATTTAAATAGTGAGAACAGAAGTTAGTGCAAATCTGCATTTGAACTGCTGCTTTTGACCAATTTACAATATCAAACCCAACAACGATATAAAACAAAGGTAATAAGAAAACCCTTTACATTTGGCAGTTGCCATTTTGCCTAAAATGTGACTGAAGCAATAAAAATAAATAAATTACCTAATCGTGGAAAGTAGAATGTCACTCAACTGATGTTTAGAGTAAATTGATACGATATAGTTTAAAAAAAATTATACAAACAGCACCATCAGACTTATTTAGTGGAGGTAGAGGTGTTTCATTAAGGCTGTAGAACATCTTTATACACACTTAAAAGCTAAATGAGTTGTTAGAAATAACTCTTTAGTATACAGCCACATGACACAGCTGCATTTTGATCTGAATTTACATGCTTTTGGCTAATGTTCACTACCATCTATTTTTAATAAGCAGACCACTGTCACAGAATATCAATGAACACGACACCTCCAATTATAAATACAGCTTGAAGCCCCAGCAATATTGAATTAACTATGTAAAGGCAGGTGCTCTTTGAGCTACAACACTTTTGTTGTGTGGTGAAAACAATGAATAATTCTCTTTACACCCCATATGTGGGTGTTGGGAGCAGGGCAGCAGGCAGCAGTACCATCAAAAGCCAGACAAAGTTTAGACTGAACACACATTGAGCAGAGGGGAGACGGGAATGCAGAGGAATGTTTGTTTGTGTGATGAAGAAAGACTTCATGTGCCATAAGGCAAAAAACAAGATATGCGTTTATGGATTCGTCTGATTGAAAGACTGAGAATTTTTACATGTGATGAAAGGGTGTGCATGCGTTCACCTTTGGAGGTGACATCTGTGTTAGTGTCTCACCATTTGTCCCAGTTTATGGTGAGATGCATTATGCTGGTAAAAGATTTTCAGCATCCCCAGATGCAGTTTGAGGTGGTAGCAGATTGGCAGCAGTTTTAAGAGTAGGTGGGAGTCACACATATAGAGGTTTCCGACACTGCGATACAAAAAACAACTCACCTGCATGTGAGAGATTTAGATTTCTGTACGAGTGGCCCCAAGGGAACAAAATCATTTAGGTTTATTATTAAGTATTTTGGGGGACTTTTGATAGTGGACATTAATATAGAGACTGGAAAGCAAGGCAGCCATCTGGGACTTGTGCTGTTATGTGGTACACATTTTAACCATTCCACTACCACACAACCCAATTAAGCCCCTTTATTGTGTTCAGGTAAAGCTTCCTTTGCTTGCGTTAGAAAATTTGCGGGTTACCTTTTATCAGATAGAATAAACAGAATATTTCCTACATTATGGCACAGAAGTCATATTTTGGGACCACAACACCTACCCACATTTCATTTAATAATATTTGAATACAAATATAATGTTTAAAAGTGCAATTTTATACAATTATTTCCTCTTTCCTATGCTCTAAATTTTTTATTATAGTAAAGTTCGCTTGTGGCTAAAAAAAAAACCCTTCAATTTCCATCATAACAGTTCACTTTTCAACTTTATGTGCAACTTACTGCAACCTCACCATTTCCCTCAGATCTTTCTCTCTCTCTCACTTCAGCTGTGATACCTGTGAAGCTTCCGCCAACCCAGAAACACCTTCAGAAAATAAAGCCAGCCTGTTGTTGTGTTGTCTGCAGGGCATTCACCTGCCTGACAGACCTGCAGTGAGAGGGAAGAGGAAAGGGAGGGGAGAAAGAAAAAGCAAGTAAGAGGCAACTTGTTACCAAGCACCTCGACATTGATCGTGACAGATTATTTTGGTTTTGCGCTCAAAGCAAACACTGGGGTCCAGCCGGTTCAGAGTTCAGTAACTCACTCAGGAACATTTCTGAGAATGGACGGAGTAGTTTATTGTTAGCCAATAATTCCAGCAGCTGCAGTCAATCTATATGAGAAAATATGGAAAAATGATGCACTGTGTGTTTACCATGATTTGGTTTGGAGTAGGAATTCAATAAAGATGATGAAGAAGCCTAATCTCCGCACCTCGCAGGGCTGGACTGGGTGGCAGTGTATTCAGTGCAGTGAAGGGAAAGGGAGCACAGGGAAAGGGAAGTGATTACTGTCATTAAGTTGACAAGAAATGTTGCATCTTCTTGACGTTTAGTAATGATTGTGGCAGCTGGGAACAATAAAACTTCAAGATCGCACAATTATTGGCCTGCCTGACTTACATTGGATAAAAGTAATAATGCACATTATCCCCACATCCCCCTTTAAAGTTGCACCAGCGAGGGAGCAGAGGCAGCAAATGAGATTTGCTGCTGCGCAGGAAGCCGAGTAGGCTGACGGTTATGATTGACTGGAGAAAGACTTCCTGCAGTGCCGTGTGATGTGACCGCTCTTGCTCTCTCACTATCAATTCATCTATTTTCTTCTCCGCTTATTTTATTTCTTATAATTTGACTGTGTGGCTTTGGGAATAGGTGGGAAGATTGGAAAGTTAAAACGGCACTTGGTGTGTGTTGACAGCAGCTTGGTTTCATGACAGACAGAAACCACAAACAGTCACCACTGGAAGCAAATTGTGAGAGGGAGAAAGGGGCAGGTAAAACCAGATAACCAGATATCTCTTGTCAAATTTTTATAGTATTCCGTTATCATGTGCAGCTCATCTTAAAGACTTCTCTGCAAGTATTTGTTTTCCTTTTATACTAATATATGTTAATATGTGAACAAGTGTCTTATTTCTATTTACATACTTTAAATAGCTTATACAACCCGACTTGACTTCAATAAACTTAAATATAGTAATGCCAATAAAGCAAAATTACATTTTAGATGGAAGGACAGACAAAGAGAAATATAATGCAGAAAGATGTAAATTTTCTTTTGATTCCTGGAAATGTAAATTGCTCATAAATGGCAATATTGGAAAAAAAAAACGATTAAAACTACAGGTATAGAGGTATGATATTTGTAACCTAGATGCAGAGCCTCACAAATAGATCTCTGACCTTCCTAATTTTACAGGCAGAGAGGACACACAGAACAGCTGCCACAGGAAAATGATCCAGTGTTGAATAAAGACTGATTAAAAAAAAAAAAAGACAAGTAGCATTTTTTTACTTTTCTGCTCAGAAGAACAAACAGAAAAACATATAATTTACATGAACTATATTTGTTATCCTGCATTTATAATTAGATTAAATAGTGTTGGTACAGAATATTGCTCATTCTCATTCACGGAAAGAAGTATTAGAATATGAAAGAGTACGAGAAAGATTCTAAAGTATCATCTTCCATATTTAATTGAGGCCTACAGATGTCAGAATGTTTTGACCTTTTGGCTCTGTGTGTTTGTGTGTGTGTGTGCGTATGCCCATGCATGCTTGTGCGTGCATGGGTTGACAAGGGGTAGAACCATTTGAATATTAATGATTGATTAGACCTGTCATGGCTATGCATAAATATCAAGGGTACATTTGTAATAAGGTGGCCATGTTGTAGCTCCTCTCGTCTTTTCTTTCCTATATTCTTCTACTCTTTTCTGCTCATCAAATTGCCCAACTTCTCTTTTAATGACCATCCCTGGTACTGCATCTGTGAAGCAGAAAAACATATAACAAAGATCAAGTCTCAATCTCTTTGACAGTTTATCAACGACATCAAAATCCTCCCTTGATACTCCTAAAATACAAATATATATTGCTGAGGGCTGCTGTGACATTGCGTGGGAGCACAAAAACCTTGACATCTTAGAAAGACTCCTCCTCCTTTTTTTTTTTTTTTTTTGAAAAAGGAAACTAGTTTATCTTCACCTCATGCCCTGGCTTCCTGTCTGGTAGTTGTTTCAAGAACAAAAGAAACATCACATTCTTTTTCAAGACAACAGTGGGGTTTAAAAAAATAAAAAAATTATCAGATGTACCTTCTCAGAATTGTCTCTGACACCGGATGCTTCTATATATATGAAGCAAGTGTGCGGTTGCGTGTGTCTTCTGGGGATACTTTTACCTTTTGGAGGGACTTTGAAGGAAGTTATCAAAACCTCGCTCTTTCATCTTCTACGGCCCAAGTGCTCTCTGCTCCTCCGCAGGTGGTTTCCCCTCCAGTGCCCTTATTCTCTTCTCTCGCTTATGCTTGCCCACACCTTCACCCTAACCTCAGAAAAAACACACACATGCTACACTTCTGTCCTCAAATACTTTTCCATTAAGTCATTAAAAAAAGAAATTGAGCATACAGCGAGTGCATTTTTAGCATCCTCACTCATCTCAGAAGGTAGAAGTAGGTAGATTGCAAGATGTGGGTGCAGGGGATGATGCTGACAGTTATTATGTCATGTTTATTTTTCTGGATTTTTTTTTTCTGGGGTTGTATCATGTGAGTCATGCCAGAGTGATGACTCTGTATGCTGATTGGAGAAATAGTTCACATTTAGTGGGAGGTTTGGGACTTGGGAAATCACCTCTTTCTCTCATTTGTGCTGTTAGTGCGTATATTGGCCAAAGCAGTAGCAGCTTTCTTTAAGCGGTCAGATGGTTTCATATGGTGTGATGTGAATGTTGGTTTGAGATGAATGTTGCTGGGCTTGTATGATTATATGATAAACCTGCCCATCAAAATGGCTAAATGCCACTGTCATTCCCATGCCTGATAAAAATGAGCCACAGAAAATCTCAGCGCTGGGATTTTTATCAGTCTATAACTCACTTGCCAATCATTTCAGGTCACTGTTTGTCACACGTCCCACCATTCAGACAGTGAGACTGAGCGAGATGTGGCAAACTCTTAAAAATCCTTCTCTCTGTTTCTGTTTCTCTCACCCCTCTCTCCCAAAGTTTTCCTCTCTCTGGCTGGGCGGCCGCAGGTTTCCAAACAAACTAGCTGAAACATGTTGTCTGTGAGTCCGTCCATCCAGCCCTCCTGCTGGGCACCAAAGCTGCCATCCACAATGTAAGCAGGTGGCGCTGGCATCCCATGGAGAATGGGTAGAGCGCGTGGGCGTCACACAGGCAACGCCAATCCAAAATTCCCAGCTGACCTCCAAACCAAGGCTATGGCTGTGCTCGCTTCTCTTCGGGAAACGCTAGTTTTGGTTTGCCGGCGTGTTTTTTTCTCTTGATGTTGCGCTCTTATTTCACCAGTTGCAGTCAAGTCCTCAGTTAAATGAAACTAAATTTTCTATATTTTGTGCTTTACTTTGTTTGAATCTTTTCCCACATGTCTGTGTCTCTCTGTCTTTCTCTCGGTGTTTGCTTTGTGGGGGTGCTGTTTAGTCGAGTGGGACTCGCAGCAGGCCCCAGGCCAGCCGCCTTCGGTTGGACGTTAATGAACGGAACAGGAGTGGGCACATCTGATGAAGCTGGCCATGCTGTCAACTGATTTTCATCTGGTGTGTGTGCGTGTTTGTGTGTGTGTCTGACAACAGGTGCAGACCAGATCTCTATGCACTGACAAAATACAGAGACTGCTGTGCCAACACAGGTGATTTCCACCTAGAAAGGCACACACAAACACACATCCTTTCCACTCTCCAGTTTTCAGATTTTCAAAGAATGACTTCAGACATAAATGACAGTTTGATTACTTAGATTATCTAGAGAGTTCGAACTTCAGCTCTCTCCACTGGGTGCCTCATTGATAAATTATAAATCATTGCCTTTGAGCTGACAATGTAAAACCAGTCTGATAGACAAACAAGGAAACACCTGTCACATACAGCCCTCAGTCAAACGACTCACCTCTGAGCAACACACACACACCCAGTGGAAGGTCTGAGTGACAACATCCTGTTCCTCTTGTTGTCGACAGGCCTGAAGCAACAACAGTATAAGCGTGTGTGTTCATTAGAATAGTACCTGTCTGGGGCTCCCTTAGCCACCTGGCTTTTCAAACACAAGTGACTAACACTCCTAATCTTTTTTTCTATATGCCACAGGCAGACAAGATCCAAAGCTGCGTCGAAACAACAAAACCAAACATCACAGCGTTCCCAAATGTCACATTATTTTGCTTCGTACATGGACAGAAGCTAACGAGACAGGGAGACAGGAACGTGATTCTCCTTGGAGAGAGACAATTTTCGCTGCCGTGTCCGAGTCCAAAAATAACAAAGAACAAAGGCGGATAAATGAGTGAGTTTTTGAGCACAGGCTAGTGGGCTTTGGCAGCACTGGCCAGGCAGGAGGGGAGGGAGAGGCAGGGAGAACTAGCTAGCGGCCCGTCCACACATCTGTCCACACAGCACGGGGTGGGTTCCAGCGACACCCACAGAAACAGGCTTAACCTTCTCTTCCCCCCACCACCTGTTCATTACTATGGGCCCCCCCACTGAGCCACCACCACTCTGCTTTTCTCCTCTCACCCGCTTGTTCTCATTCTCTCTCTGTCTGTCTGTTGCTACTGATTCCAGTTCTCTCTTTGTTATTCTGCTTTTTTTTTTTTAAACCAATCTCTCCCTCTTTCTTTTCTTTTTTTGGGTTTCTCAGCAGTGCAGCTCTATGTCTCATCTCTTCTCACCGTCCCTTCCCAATAAGCTTTTTAGTCAAAGTTAGAAATCTGTGCAGCTAATAGAAAGATGCTCTTTCTCTGGCAGGAAGGAATCAGACAGGGTGTTTTTAACTAGTGCAAAGGGGAAAGAAGTGGCCGGCCTACGTGGAGAGGGAGAAAAAGAGGCTTTTGATGAATTGTCTGTGAAAGTGCATCAGTCTACCCACATCTTCAAACCCCCTGGTGCCTCTTGTCTGCTTTCAGACCCATTTTTCTCCACATTGTTGGTAATTTGAGCATTCTCGCCCATGGCATCATTCATAGTTGGCCCATTTAAATCCCCTTAGAAATTTAATTTGGATAAAGGAAATGACAAGATTTAGCTTATTGAAGTAAAAATCAGACACGGGAATATGTGAGATTGTAAAACCATCATCATCATTCCCTTTTGTTACTGCGTGGAAAAAGGACCGAGGAATCTCTGTACTTTTTGGAGCTTATTTGCATTTTTAATAATTTATTTAGCCACTGTGAATCATGAAATAGCCTCTACATCTGACAGTCTAATAAAAGTATCACTGTAACAAAACTGACTTTACATTTAAAAAAAAGAAATCAAAGCATCCATTAGTTTGTTGTGAGGTAGGAGGGATTTTTCGTTGTAGCTACTTTTCTGTCCCATAATTTCTGTCCAAAATGAAACAAAAGAAAAACAAATTGCACCCGCAGCCTCTCACATGGTACCACAGCGAGAGCAACTTGGCATTGCATTATGCCATCATTCTACATAATGTGGTACATATTTCAGTTCAGCCAATTGTTATTTTTAACTGAAAGTGAAATCGCATGGGCTGATTATGACTGATATTTATACCATATACAAACGCATGCAAAATGATTATTATTTTCAAATCTTATTCACATGTGTTTAAGACACTACCATTCTATAGGCAAGAATAACGATCTTCGCTAAAGGCAAGTTTTAGTCTGACTGATGGGTCTGCACTGTGATTGTAATCTCAAATAGAGACTGAAACACATTTATTCCAGTCTTGTTTTTCTTTTGTGTGTGTGTTTGTGTGTACTTTTTGAGCACGGGGCACCTTGTTGACTTGCGTTCTGCTCTCTTAAATTTTGCATAACTCCAAATATTCTTTTTTACTCTTTAATTGCTTTTGCACAGTAGCCCTGATGATGATAAGAAGGACTCGGTGACAACATCTCAATTTCTCTCCCCAACTGAACGCTCCCCGTTTCAATTATCCTCGCCGCTTTCCTTGCCGCCCTCACTCTCTTGCCTCTAAATAAATTTCATTTCCCTTAAGCCCGCTCCTTTCAGTATCTGATGGCGTCTCACTCAGTTATCCATGCATGGTATTATCAGGAAGACAGGCCCTTACTGCTCACTGAGAGGGAAAGGCTGCAGGCCCACTTATTACATACCAAATATCAGGCACCATATTCAAATCCAGAGAAGCTGGCTTT
Organism: Channa argus; assembly: GCF_033026475.1. Classification (NCBI taxonomy): domain Eukaryota; kingdom Metazoa; phylum Chordata; class Actinopteri; order Anabantiformes; family Channidae; genus Channa; species Channa argus. Next base: position 11,581,117 of record NC_090212.1, read on the forward strand.
GGGAATTATGCCTAAACTGGTTCACCCTGTTAAAAGTCTTGCAGCAGCCAACACAGAAATAAGGTCCACATAATGTATAAAATAAGGGGATTTGCTTTGTATGTCACATACTGTGTCATCTTTAACGTACTTTAATGTTTTTCACCAATTACTGCACATTTGGCAATTTCTTACATCATTTTTCTCAACATAGAATGTGTGAGCATTACAGCAATTTGCAATCTGAGAATGTATGTGATGGTGTGCAAAAAGAGGCTAAATCCCAAGATGTAATCTGATAGTGCCTTTTACCACACGTTGGAAATATATTTCAAAGTTTCATGACATCAGTGGATTCGAAGGAGAGAACTCGCCTATGCTCTCCAAACAATGAAATCATAGCAAGCAGCCTTTTCCAGGTTGCTTAGACATTAAAGAAAGAGGTATGAAGTTAGATTCAGCTGCTGGGTATTGTGCAACATTACAAAGACAACAATGAGACAACCAAACAGTGTGATATCATATTGTTTTATTGCCTCCCAAAAGCTCAAAGTAATATTCTTTTCTGCTTTTGGAAAAGACATAAAAATGTCTCGGCGGATTATGGCATCAATATGAGTTGATTCTATGACAAGTTTCCCACAGAGAAGAAACTCAAGAGTCATATAGTAATTACACAATAATGAATGCATACCAATAAACATATAAGCCATTCAAGGCAGCTGAGATAAGAGAGTTTTTGAGTACCTTTTTATTGCAAGAGGTTCCCACAGTTTAGGGTGTTCAAAGGTCTCTTACTCAACCACAGACGTCCATAAAACCCAGCAGTTCTTGATCAAAGCAGAGTGTGAATAAATATGTCATAAATGAGCTACTTGAGATTAGGTTGGTTAACAGAAGGCAGCCCCTTTCATTTTCAGTTCAGCCCACACATTAAAATAAACAGAACACATTTAATTCAGAGAGACCATCCATTTCTTTTTTCTTTTTTTAAATTGATTTAAGATAAGAGCCTCTTTTATTATTTTGTGGTTTTTGATCATTAATTATTTTTGAAATATATTTTAATTAGATTGAGAAAAGTGACAATATAAACTATTAAAAATTGTAACATTAAATATCAAATGTCCTAATAGTCATATTTCAGAATAATAAAAGCCAAAAAACAAAATGCCAAACAAAAATGTGTGTTGTTTTCGCCCCTGTCTTCTAAACACAGATTGAGAGTAAAGGAATTTTGAGTCTTAAAATCCAGACATTTGAACAGCATTAACTGTATAAAGACATTCAAGTGGGTCAGAAATAATACTATGAAACAAGTTTCATTTGTCGAAACTATTTGCCAATCACCAAGGTCTTAAATGATTCATTTTAGACATGCCTAGCCAATTTTGTATTAGTAGGAGACACATATTACTACTACTGGAAGAGATGCATTATAATATTATCCAGCAAATATTTTTTATTCATTAATGTTTGGTGGATTAAATGGTTATTTACGAAACTTTTATTTCAAAGACATTTTCTGAACTATTGTGCACTTGCCTCTTTAGTAATTGAAATCTAGAAATTATATTATTGATTCTTTCATCAGTTTTCTTATATCGTCCAAGCACATGCCTTGCCTCAAGATAAAAGGAATTGACAAATTCTATATTATGTTACGCATACTGAGATGGGAGTCTATAAAGATGCTGTCATGAATGGTGGGAACTCAATTTTTTTTCAGCTTTACAGTATCTTTGATAACCGCTCAGAGGTGGGTCGGTTTTTTGGCTGTAAAACTGACCAGGGAACCCTTTCATGTGTGGACTTTATGCAGCGATGCAACCCTGTCAGCGTGTTTGTTCACTCTGTTATTGAACCGTTATCTTTGTGACAAGATGACACTCAATATTGTAGTAGATAAAGATGAAAAGCAAGAGCAGTGCTATTTTCTTCGTTCCAAGAGCCTCCTATTTTCAGGGTCACTGAATTGAAGAAAGACAGCCATGTTTAGAAATGAGATGATCAATGTTCCGTGGTCTGAGTCCTAATAACGTAGTGCTTCATGTTCCTGACTGTGAGCTTGATGAGGATTTGGCAAATGAATTATATAATCTATAGTTTCTTAAGTGAGATATGCAAAATTAATTATAACACAATGGTTTTGCAGCTCTTTTAGGTATGTGTAGCCTAAATGCACATAAGCTAATACCAGTCCTGCAGTAAACCCTCCCTTCATAAATGTGATAATATTTAGTTTTTATCCAGTGGATGATGATGATTCAACTTTATGGTGTAGTTTATGCTGCTATTGAACTGTTACGTACAAAGGGGCACTACTATTATTTAGCCCTACCTCTTGTATATGAATAATACAAACTCGTGTCAGTATATGTCAATCTGCTTTATTCTGGTTGACTGTTTTACATCAAGTACAATGAGAATTTCCAAAAAATAAAGAGGTGTTGAAGCACCAGCTCTACTGAGACGCATCAGACTTCCTTCTCTTTTATTTTGGGAGTAATTCAATTTCCCTCAGACAGACTCTTCACACGCTGACGCCGTCTCCATTACAATGTGCAGCCAAACACAAGCATTCATTAATTAGTGGCATCGTTGTCTTTTAATTATGCATGTGGCTTATTAGGCACCTCACCCATTCACCTAAGCCTTCCTGTCTACATTCCCCTCTGTTCCTCGCCATGCTCATATGGGACCTTTAAACTTCCACCTGCACATTATAGCTCTAATAAAGCTGTTATCAGCCCGTGAAGGAGATGGCAAACAGGTGAGAAAGAAAGACAGGGAGAGCGATGGCAAACAGGCGACTGAGGGTTCTGATATGTCAGCAACAGAAATTAGCTAACTGCACTCCCGACTGTGACACAGGCAGGGAGAGAATAAACCCAACAACTCTCTCTTCTGCTTTCCTTTATTTCTCCTTCTCTGCCTCTACAAATGACAGAGAGAGAGAGAGAGAGAGGGAGAGAGAGAGACCGTCAGCCGGTGAATTTTTACAGCTCTCCAAAATCATTATTGGCAATTAGCGTTCGTCAGGGAAGACAGCAGCTGCTTGTAATTACAGGTAGCCCCTCATTACTTCTCAGTGTAGGGGAGAGGAGGGATGGGAGGGAGGGAGAAAACATGTTCCAGAGCCAGTGTTTATATTTATATATTTCTTTACCCATGATGTTGAGCCACATAATGTATATCTGCTATAGCGTAGGGTTGGAGACTTGAGCAGGTGCAGCTTGAGAAGAGGAGGAGGAGAGATTAAACTCATTGTAAACAGCCGACATTATCATACAAATATTGTGCTATTGCAGTAGTGCCGTGTGTGTGAAAGAGTGGATATGATTGTGTATATAGGCGTCAGTGCTTGCTCATTACTAAGTGGTTTAGTTATTGTTTGTAAATACTAGTCATGCTACTCATGGGCCGCTTGCTGGGTTGTGAAGAGCTTGTGGATTCCCTGATGCTGTAACGTCTCAGCCTGGCACAACACAGGTTGGGGCTGAGCTGACCTGACATCTGAGGGCACACTTCACTGCTACACTGGAAATCAGCACTGCAAAGCACAGTGGTGTGTTGGTTTGGGTCTGGAGGCTGATATGTTCCAGCCTAATAAGTAATTCCACTAATGTTTAAAGGTGGACTCATAGGAGGGCAGCTTCACCTTAGACATTGCCCGTCAACTCCCACCAAAATCATGCAGGAATGGCTGCTGTCTGATGAGAAACTCCTTAGAAAAAGTGATTTAAAAAGAATCACTTCATAGGAGAGGTATTTCTTCTTAATAAGCACACTGAAGCTTAAATCTGGCACAGGTTAAACAGTGCTTAATTTTGAAGTTTTATCTTTTTAATCTCAAGGCAAACCATCTCATTAAATGATAGCTGGTGCCTTTACTCAAGTTCAAATTCAAACATCAGTCGGTTATATTTTCATACCTTTCAAGCTACGTTCATACATTTCCTCATGTTTTGTGCTGCCCATTTTTATTGTTTTATGAGAGCTTGGCAAAGTGAAATTGTCGAGCTTTCATTCTGACACAGCTGTCAAATCAACATGTTTTCTTTTGCATGGCCAAAAAAATGTCATTTGAGTAAATGTTTGTACCAGATCGTGCAAGGTTGACATTTGACTGCATAGCTGAAATAGTAAAACCTTTACTCAAGAAGGTGGAGAGGTATAGCTTTGTACAAACTATAAAAGGAGATATTTCTGTGGTTGATGAAGATGAGGTAAACGCATACCTCAGGCACAGAGCTAGACTCCTATGAATAGTTAATTAATACCATCTGAATGCTTTATGTGCCCTAGCGACTGCAAGCCCCCACAGAATTTGCCATAGCCTAGGGCAACAGTCAAACCAATTAACCCACGGCAGGGCTGGTGGGATGTGTTTGCATGTAGGTAATACAGTATGGACCATCACCTCAGACTGAGCAAGGTTAGGCTCAGGGGAATGGGTGCCCTGCTCCTTGTTGAAGTGTAGTTTTTAACACAGAGGTCAGGTCTGCTACATGCAAGGCCTCTCTGCAAGACTAGCAGAGGGCAGGCTAATAGCGTCTAAACATTAGCCTCTTAGCCTCCACTGAGGGTTTGGCTGTTGCCAAGAAGAAAGGAATATCTGAGTTTGTTTTTCCTCTTTGTTTTTGAATGTAACGATTAGTCTCATTCACAGAGGGAGTCATTTTAGTTCACGTGTTAACGGGGCAAGAAGTCAAAACTGTCAATCTTTTGCTGATTTCCGTCACAAGCCGTTGTCCTTCATCTTCCTCCCTGTTGATCGGCATCGTGACAGTGTACATAACATTTCTGCCAATAACATAAAGCCCTAACCATGTACTTGCTAATTTCTAAAGCACTGCAATTTATAGCCTCTCACAATAAACGTATAGTATAACTGTCTGTTACAAATTAAAAAAAATCCCTTTAGACCTTGAGGATGTCGGCAAAGCTTTATGCGTTGCGAGGATGCTTGTATTTATTTTCTGCACACACACACACACACAAGCTCCTGCTCAGTTACAGTAGAACAACCGGCATCCTGGCAGTGGAATAGCTCACATTTGCAGGGCATCTCTCGTTTCCACTGTAGACCGTCCAACGCAAATACAAAGAACAACTGTCACATTCAAACTGGAGCTGAAATGACTGGCTGGGTTTCGATTCATCTTGTCTGTCCGGGTCCCTCTTTTTTTATTCGCTGCCATAAAAAGTTGGAACTGTATGAGAACCCCGCGCTAGAGGGAGAAGATCAAGTGTGTAAGGATTTAACAGATGGAATTGGGACTAAATGAAGCGCTAATGCATGGATGGTATGAATCCATTGTGCAAGCTGTAGGTTGTTTTCATAGGGACGTGTTGAGATAGTTTTGTGTTCAAGGTGGAAGTTAGTTTGTAATTTAATTTCCACTTAAGCGTTTTAGAGTGTCTATTAAAGGAATGGGTGTCATATTTTAAAATGATATCTTTGATTTCACAAATATTTAATTACATTTGTTATTTTCAGCTAATACCATGCAGAAAGTCATGCAAGACGACATGGGTGATTTATGTAGTTTCGTCATGTATCTGTTTTAAACAACGTGTCAGATTTTCCATTGTTACATCTGTGTGGGTGCTGAGAAGTGACACTAGAATATCGTTTACACACAGAATGACTAGACTAGAGCAGCAGCAACTGTTTTGAATGTGTCACCAGTGTCATTTATTACTTGAGCAATTAAAAGGGACTAGAGATGAAATAAATGTTTGATATATCACTGTCTGTAATAGGCTTGTGAAAACACTTCACACTGCCTCAGTATTTTTACAGTGCTGTGACTTTCGTAATGAGTACCTAATATGCTATCTCTATACTAAAATAGGCATAATTACACTGTCAAATAAATAAATAAATAAAAAAAGAAGCTTTGTCACACAACCACACTGGGCTTCATGCATTGCTCACAAGAAAAGCAAAGTCTTAAAACCAGCCCTTGTTTGGATGCTTCTGCTGGTTGTTACTTTGACAGCTTTGAGAAATATTGTCGTTTTGTTCTACTGATGCTCACGGTGCTGCAGTGCTGCATTTTAAACTGTTCAGTCAGATTTCATTTACCAGCTCTTTCATCTGTTTTAACTTGGCGAGGCGAGGTATTGTACAGTGTGCCTGTGCGCCTGTGTGTCTATTTGTGATTTAGCGGTGAGAAAATCTGTATAAATTTGCGTGTCTGAATTTGTGTGTCTGGGTACTGTAACGTTTGTGCTCATTTTGTTTGCGTATACATGTACACTCTGGTGTGTGTGTTTGTGTGTGTGTGTGTATCCAAATGTGCATGTGTGGGGCTCCCAACCCAGAGCTATTATGTGGAGACAGCAGGTATAATATCTGCAAACCTTTGCCGCTGTGCTGGATAAGTAATGGCCTCAAGACGTCACCTTTATCTGTAGCCACACTCCTGCAGCTGGGTCTGTGTATTCTCTGCTTCACACTCCCTCCATGAGACACAGGTGTGGTATTGTGTGTGTGTGTGTGTGTGTGTGTGTGTGTGTGTTTGTATGGCTTATCCCACAACACCTCCCCCTTCTTATGTACTTGCCACACACAAAAGTGGTCATGAGGAAGGCAGATAGGGCCAAGACTGATACATTCATTTCCTTAACGGCAGTGGATGCGGTGCCAGTGCTACTGCCTTTTAAGCAGTTTTAGCTATACATCCCCTACAGACGTTAACATTGGGTGAGTGCAGAGTGAGGCGCCATTGCGAGCATCCCATCATGCCCCACAAATTGAGCAAAGGAGGCCATGGTGGGGACAGATAGGAGGATGAAGGGGAGAAGAAAGAGGAGGGTGAAATTTCGACAGAGACAGAGAATGCAGAAACGAGGGATCCAGGAGTAAAGAGACAGGATGACTTGTGAGATAGATAGGGAAAGAAAATTGAAATGAGACAGAGGGAGGAAGAGAGAGAGGTGAAACAAAGGAAGAGTTAGGTGGGGAGTGAGTGAGCTTTGTGGTCTCGGGCTCCATGGGAGGTTCAGCCCAATCATTTATAAAAGGTAAATGCTGTCAGGACGCAGGGCGTTTAAAGGCGCAGCGCTGCAGGTGTGATTTATGCTCTCAGTACGGGGCTATAAATCACCCTGCCTTTGTTTCCACAGGCTGCTGCTACTGCTGCTGCCGTCGCGTCAAGACATAACCATCCGTGCCTCATCTATAGCACACATACACACACGCACGCATGCGCACACATGCACACATGGACTGGGCAGTAATACAGACGGAGCAAAGAAGCATGATGATTGATATGGATGGATAGAGTGAGGAGAAAAGGAGTGACCGGTTGTAGTCAATCAATAAAATCTGTTGAGTCCAAAAGGTGTGGTTGTGATTGCATGCACAATCACACAGCTATCAGTGCAGAGCAAGAAGAATCTAGACTGAACTCATGTTTCATCACTGTTGTAATTCAGTGTTTCTATTTGTGTCTTGCTGTTTCCTTAACTTGGACGTTAAGAAACAATGCCTTTAGATTTACACATCAGATTTAATGGTTGTGAAAATTAACATTTTGTTTGATTGCTGTAATGCTAAACAATTTGCACAAGTATGGTTAATTGAATGCTTGTTGTTCTATGTAACTGAACTTGTATATAGATCTACTGTATGTAGATCTATATTTGTTATCTGGCCTGATTCTACTGCCATTCTCAAGAAGGTAAATTTAACACTGCCCTGGTGCGTGTTTTTATAGATACTGATTTATAGTCATACTTAACTTGTGTCTTTGAAAACAGCAGTGTTTTCTGAATGCTGTCTTGACGTGTTGAATGCATCGTCTCTATTGTGTGACCTTCATGAGCATAATGTTTGTGTGGTGTGGAGTGTGAAATTACAGATGACAGCTTGGATTCAGAAAATATTCCTGCTTTTATTCCTGCTTTTATTCCTGTTTTGAGTTGTTTGTAAACCAACTACTTACACTGTTCCTTAATCCCTTTACAGATAATACTCCTGTTCTCGTGAACTCTCCTTAGCATAGACAAAATGGATTTCTTCAGGCCTTTTTGCAGAGAAAAATCTTGTGTCATTCATTTAGAGGATTATGGTTCTTTGCGCTATAACAATGCAATCATGGTTATACAATCATAACACAGCATTGTGCATAACACAGTATTTCTCTGTTGCTAGAAATATCTGCCATAGTTATGAGCCAGAGCTAACAAGAACTTCAGTATTGAGGACATAGGCAGCATTGATATAATGGCTGTGTGGGATGAAATGGCACTTCAGCAAGGTCACAAGTCTGGCTTATTAAACAGGCACAGTCACATTGTCAGCATTCTTATACTAGAGCAGATAAAGGCCCTTAATTTTCACAAGAAAACCACCACTTTGAACAGGGTAGGAAATGGGTTTAATTTTTGTCAACTCTGACGTATACACAATGTGGAATTAAACTGAAAAAACACGGGTGGGTATATTGTTGACAGTGCAAGTCTTGTTAGTTCATTTGACAAATGATGAGTTTATTTATTTATTTTTTTAACTCATAAGATGTACAACAGCTATCATTCTTAATTCTACCCTCTACTAATCTCTTGTGTTTGCTGAAAGGGTTTTGTTATGAGGTAGTGAAGTAAAAGAGGTGATAAATTACCCACTGCTGCATCCTGAGTCGTTAGTGCTTGCTTTTCCATGAATTACTTTTAACAATTCCATAGAATAAGTCAGAAAGTGTTGCAACCAAACTGTTGGTTTTGTAGAATGAAGAAATTCCTTGCTGGAGTAAAAACGATAGGTCTTTTAACAAACTATCTTGGTCAAGCTGATGTAGAGAAAAATTATACGTCCTTTTTACCACCTGTTTGGCCTGTAGTATGCACTACAAGGAGTAATGCTACTAGAGAAAATCTGAAAATCCATTTTGTGTTTTTTCTGGAAGTATTTTGATACCAGCTAAGGGTGGGTGATATAGACCCATCTATGTTACAAAACTATATTACACTATTATGTTTGCAGTAACATTCTAAATGACAGTATGAAGATAGTACTATTGATTAACAGTCACATCAGCAAACAGTCTTGTAAGCCATGCAACACCAGCATAAAGAGGATGTTAAAGAAAAACGTCTGATACATTATACTAAACTAAATTGAGTAGCTAAAAATGAACGTGCTTAAAATGTTTTCTTTACAGCAGGGGTCATCAACATGGTGCCCGTGGGCACCAGGTAGCCTGCAAGGACCACATGAGTAGCCCACGGGCCTGTTCTAAAAATAGCTCACCACTTGCCACTGAGCTGCATCAAATTTTTTTTTGTTGCTATTCTTTTTTAAATCACATTTGATAGTTATTGTGAGAAATCATTAACATGATCCGTGTCTTCACATAGATGAATATCATTAATTTAATTAATAATAACATTTAATTAATGGTAAATTGAGCAAATTTGGTGACCCCTGCTTTGCACCATGTTGTAGCTAAGGTCCATTTGCTTGAATAGCCTTGTCAGCTGTTTGTATTAGCATCGTGTTTTTAGCTTAGCAAAAAGTCACTACCTTCATCATTGTGTTCCTTCTGAATTAAATGTATTGCTCCCGCATCTAAATTCATGTCCTTCATGTTGGTGCTTTGTGCTTTCAAACCATTTTCCAATTTCAAACCATTTTCCAAAATTATTAAGATTCAAGAGTGTGGGAAAACGGAGGACTGCCAAATAATACCTTGGGTAGTTTTGCCATATTACATGGCTGTAATTTTTCATTATTTAAATCACTTTAATTTTTTTGACAGATTTCTGAATATTAGAAAATGAAAGACATGGAAATATTTGGTGTTATTTGTCATGTTATTATCTGTTAGTAAGAGTAATTATCTGTTAATTGGCCAAACAATTAACTGACTAATCATTTTAATACTACGTATATTACTACAATTTGTCTCTTTCCAACTGAGTTTCCAAAAAAGCTACTGTAATAATACCACAGTGATGTAAGAACACTCCTTCAACAGCTAAAGCAGCACTTGGATGTCACATATGCAGAAATCCATCTCTTCACCCAAACCATATTTAAGCTTCGTATGGATTACTCTCAACTAAAACCTAGTTGTACTCCAGAAAGTGGTCAACAATGCCATCCACTTCAAACATAATACAGGTGTATAAATCACCTCAGAGAAGGTTCTCTGTCTCTTTGGTTGCGAGGAGTGCGGGAGAAAAATGGAGCTGTAACATGCAGTGAACACGTACAAGCTGACCTGAATGGCTGCTGGTATTCTGATTTCCCCCAGGAGCTCCTCTCTGGCCTGTGCCGGTGTTTGGGATTCCAGAGGGAGGCCATTAATGCTCAGCCTGTCGACCTGATCCATATGTATGGCTGGCTGTTCCGTTCTGTTCAGCTCCTGCATCCCTGCCTGCGTACCTGCCTGTCTTCTTTTTGCAAAGATCGAAATAGAATAGCGGCCATGGCAGACCCAAAGAGCAAGCAGGGTGTTTTTTTCACTGTGTTTATTCAGGCCGTGCATCTGAGTGTCTAGCAGTATCTAATAGGCTCTATTTCGCAGACTGAGAGACACAAACAGGTCCCTGTCCTTAAGATCTGGTACCACTTGGTATGGGTTATCAGTACATGACTGATTGCCATGCTTACACTGCAGACTGTACTACTGTATAAATGGGCTCTAAAAATACTGAGCAGTTATCCCAGCATCGTGACGTAATTTACCTTGGTATTTTGGTTCTCTCTTCTTACCTTTGTTTTGTCCCCTTTTCACTGCAGTACAGCAGAATCTTGTTTGTCACTCATGATAGCGTCAGCCTGATGTCCTATTAAAGGTCACATGCACTTATGCACCACATTCTCCAATTGGCCAGCTGTATTGAGCACAGTTGAACAATGTCTAGACAGTTTAATTAACAAATCATCTCTAAAACACTAATAACCCTTCTTGGTGACAAAATAGGCAAGACAGACGGAAAAAATAGGCCCATTTTTAGCTGTATGATAATAAATAGAATCCTTTATTTTATATTCACAGGTTATAAATAATTTTGAAGAATGAATGGGCATCTCTTCCCATAATTTTAAATTGCTAGTAGTGGAGTAATCTCATTATCTCTCTGTGATACTGTTAATATTAAAAATTAATAAAGCCAGACCAGAAAATAAAGTAGGTACGCAGTCTACTGTCCAGATATAGCTGGCTCTTGTCGTGTCCATTAGTGAGTGATTTTTGGGGACAAATGAAAAGTCTAGCTTGTGTCACAATACATCTTGATACATTAGGGTGCGCTACGGGGTCTCTGGGTGGAGGAAGAGTTAGTAAATAGGCCTTTGAAACCAGCAAGAAAATATAATTATCCTTTTTCTTATTTGTTTTTTAATCATATATGGGAAAAAAATCTTTTATACCTGGTCTTACTAAAAACATTAGCATAAGCCTAAAATATTAAAGCAGCACTCACTGGCCACTTTATTAGGTACACCAGTTCAGATGATAGAGATGCAACCATCTCTAGGGTTTACAGATAAGGTTCTTAAAAAGACAAAATATCCACTGATCTACATTTCTTTAGGAAAAAATGTCTTGTTGATGCTAGAGTTCAGAGGAATATGGCCAGACTGGTTTGGGATGGTAGAAAAGCAACAGCAACTCCAATAACCACTGGTTATAACCGATGTTTGCCGAAGAGCATCTCTAAATCCACAACACATCACACTTTAAAGTAGCGTTGAGTGCTAGTTGGCTAAGAACAGGAAAGTGAGACTACAGTTCACAAGGGCTCACCAAAGTTATCAATAGAAAATTGAAAAAAATTGCTTAGTCTAATGGGTCTGGATTTATATGATAGGGAATTAATTGTGTTGAATCAACAGCATTTTCCACTTTCCTATTCTTTATCCTTAAAAAAATATATATATTTTTTTTACCTTATTTTAGTGGTTGTTCTGAAAACGAGTGAAAAATTGTATGTTATTATTTATTAGAATGTCATAAATTCACAAATAATATTCATATTCTTTTCCCTGTTTAAATTATCTTATTTGTGTTTCAACATGCATATTAGAGACTGAGACAGAAAGTGCTGACTAGAAGAGTTCTATACCCTGACACTGACAACTCTGGACTATCACGTCTGTCTGTCTATGTTAATTGGTTTCATTATGATTATCATAATTGTCATGAATCTAAAACAATGAAGATTTCCAACTCTTTTGCCAAGTACATAGAAAAATAAGGCTTGGTGATTGGCTGAGAAAATGATCAAAGAACAGTTTGCCCATCACTTGTTGTTGGCTAATGGTGTAATCCTAATTTTGGCAGTCTAGAAAGATGCGCTTGCCTTCCAGTTGACTCTAAGGAAAGTCCTTTTTTTTTCTTTTGGTTGCGTGATTTTTTTTTTGGGTTTTCAATTTCACATTGTTTCTCTGTTTATGAATTTTACATTTTAAACTGTTAAATATGTTACATGCAAATGAAAAACGTTTTCTGTTGTTGAAGTAGTTCAACATATGCAGTCCCTTCTCTTCTGCCGATATGAATTATAGAAGAGTGATGATTTCTCACTGGAGGTATTGAGTTTTTCCGGTTTCTGATACTCGATTGAATTACACTGTCAGACTTTCATTAATGACGGCTATAAGTCGGAACATGTGAAGAACACACACAGAGGGATGCAGAACCCTGTAGTATCTCTCTCTTCTCCCGTCACTTTAGCTTTCCTTTTTATCTTCCCTCATTCTCCTCACCCTCTCCCTAACATATATACCCTAGTAACGCTGTGCTTTTATAGTGCTTAATGGAAGTCTCTCTCGTGCATATTGTGCTAACGAACGTGTAACAAAGCCGTGTTTGAGTGTGCAGATGTAGCTGCTTGTTTTGACATTGTTGCTAACTTAATTTAATCAAGGATTGTTACAGAAACACAGTTTTATTGTGTACCCTACTTAGAGTTTTCCATAGTTTACTGCACTTTTGAATAAGGCCACCCAATAGAAAAAAATTACCAAGATGATCCTAAAGCAAGAGCTTTGAGAGCTGTAATGCTTACACACTATCATCCTTTTAAAACAAGGGGATTTATCAGGCTTGTGTCTGCCTCGGTTGGGGATAGGGGGACCAAATTACAGCCCCAGTGTCTGGTTGGAGGCGGGGAAGGAAATAGATGGGTCTAGATATAATGGTGATGGCCCCTGGGTGGTACTCCTGCGAGAGAGAAAGAGAAGATTAGAGTGGAGGTGTGAGCTCGCAGTAAGATTACATTTTCCCTCTTTTTAATGGATAAGTGCTTCTTTTTTTTCCTATTTCACTCCCACTATTCTGCTTCTGTTTCACAGTGTTCCATCTCTCTCCCTGCCCTCCATCACTACACACACACACGCGCACATAAAAAATACATACACATGCACATATGTATGCACACTCCAATCACACACATCTCTCTTCTCTCCCTCTGTCACCCTCTCCCTCCGTCCTCCCTCACTTGATCCTTACACCTACGTGCTACAGATGGTTTCATTTTATAAGAGATAAAACCACATTTGGTGGAACTGATTAAACAGAGGGAACAACATCCCCATCTGCCATTTATTCCAATCTGAAATTGCTTGGGCAGATGCTGACATCTTTGGAGATGATTGATTCACCCCGTATGGCCAGGGAGGAGTGAAGAGGAGAGTGGAGCTGGAACCTCCCCGGGGCTGCAGCTTCCTGCTGCCCTGTCATGGCTCCATCACAGTGTCATTTCACCAGCGAATGGTGCCCCAGCACTCCTGGTACCCCCATCGCTTGTCTCCCACAAGCTGCTGCAATCAGCACAGGCCCTGATTGGACTTGGGTAGGTGAGCGCAATACACTTTAATCATGGGGCCAGTATAAGCCAGATCATCAACATGCCCTGCTATGTGATGGCAGATTGGGTGGTTGATATGGGTTTGTTTGTGAATGTATTATAGTGTTTTTCACCCAAATTACAAATAAGCATTTTCTCACTTAACTCTCGCTAGTCATGTAGATAGTTTGGATTTTGTTTGCTTTCACTTGAGATACTTCCAAAACAGTACAGAGAGAGGATTTTGAGAGGGATCTGCAAGGCTGTATTGGGCACAGATTCTAATAACGGCAGACTTATATGCTCAGAGTGAAAATGTTAACATGCAGATGCTTGAGAGGTTGAATAACCATGCCCGCCACATGTTTAGCTTTAAAGAATGTATTTCCTCTGAAGCACTAAAGACAAAGTACTGTTGATTATCACCTATAAAAGAACTGAAAACATTATCAACTGTATAAGAGTATAGGTTTTATACACAGTATTCGGTTTATCTAGGCAAACATGGACACTTATTCTCGTGTTTATTTATGTTTTTTTTTTCCAGAAAACCGATTTTGGAAATTCATTATACTGAATTTTGCTCATAAAGTCAAGAAATCTAAAAGCCATTGAAAGTAAGGATAAATATGGATTAGTTTATCCATATTCTAAATATTTAATTAGAATCTTACAGTCTCAGAAATGTGCTGGCAGCAATATTTAGCTTACATGGATAAATAATTGTTTACAGCAGTTATTAATAACCCAGGAATTAAACATGTTGACAAATGTAGCCTTGGATCAAGTAATCAAAGCTCTTTTCACATCATCCTGTTTGTGAACTTTCCTGATGGTACAGAACGTGAACAAGAGCTGTTGTTGTACTCTGTACCACAGAGGCCCTTTAACAGTTGCATGAAAAGAATATCAATGGGTCCCTGATGATTAGATATTCCACTCAACCTTCATCTAATCAACATTTATAGTGTCCTGCCTGTAGAATTACACTGCCCTCCACTGAATTGACTTTGCGTCATCACTTGTAAACACTCAAGCATTTTAAGATGGAAAACTCTTCCTGCAAAAGTGCCATCAAAGCCAGCAGTGTGTGAGTTTGAGGATGTGAACAAATGCATAAAGTTGCATAAAAACTGCTGAGCTGGGCTCTTCGATGCAATCAGGCGCTGGTCTCAGCTCATATACTTGTTTGATGATAACTGAAGATGGAGGGAGAGTGATGGAGCCCTCTAAGGGACTGCAGCAATAATTTAGCGTAGAGAGTGGGTGTGAATCATGGTGAAGGCACGGGGGGGCTAGAGAGGTTGAATGAATCATTAGGGTTGGTGTAGCAGGGGTGGGGGTGTTGGTAGGAAAGAGATGGAAAAGGCTGAGTCCTTGGGGGAGTTGGATCCATCAGACAATACTGCTGTGCCCTCTACTGTAGGACCACCGCCCAAACCTGTCCATCTTTCTCTCTCATCTTACCTTTTGCAAACTCTTGGTCTGACTGTTCCTTTATCACTATGATTCATAGTGGTCTTTCTCATTCTCTCCCTCTATCCTCAGCCATGTCATTCCACATCAGAGGCCTCATCTATCCCTTCTCCATGTCTCTTCAAAGCTTCTTGAAGTATGACTGGGCCTGAGAATGGCAAATGAATTCTCAATCTGAATGCATACTCTCACCCTCAGCTCTCTCTGTTGCCCTCCATCTTATGCCTCAGGCTATTCATTCTACCTCTCCTCCCCTGTCCTTCTCTCCTCATCCTCTCCTTTGCACCCACTGCAAACTCTGGTGCGATTCAGAGCAAATTGCTTAGCCCTGGGGAAAAAAGACACAGAAAAACATAAAAGGAGAAAGTGAATTGTTTTAGTTCGCGGACTGTCATTTAGCATGACTGTGCATCATGACGAACAGCGTGTGCTCTTAAACATAGCCCTAGACTGCCCTACTTCTCCCAGTGCAATAATCCAATACCAGCAACATTCATGCCCTTTAAAGAGTTTCAGCTCCCTAAGGCTTTGACTTTGGACAGGCAGAGGTTAGAGGAAAACAACCTGAAAACAGCCTTATCTCCCAACACACAAATGTTTGTTAAGGCTCCCATTAAGTCTTCCCCTAAATTTGCATATTAATTGCATTTTGGCTCTACTTCCCTCCTTTAAGGCTGCTGTTTATAGGTACTTTATTTCTTTGAGAAGACACAGAGGTCCGCAGGGAGCTCACCTGCAACGGAGGACAAGAATCAAATTGCACAGGAAATTGCTTTAACTTGAGTGTAATCGAATTTTCACCCACACACACCTTGATTTGAGGACCTGGAGGGCATGCCCGCATGTGGATATACATGTACAGTACATAAAATTACACAAATACACAAACAACATTCTTATGTTAAAAAAAATGTACCAAATGAACATTCCTACAATATGTAAACTCAGATGTATAATGTTTTCAAGCTTTCTAGCTGCCCCCGTATATCTCTTATCTCTTACATATTGTGCCTTTTTTTTTTGTATGAATTGTGTTTACTGCTTAGGCTCAGAGGGTGGTTTGGCAGCTTTCACAACAAATGTTTGAAAAGATGTGAAAGTTTTAATGACTGGATTGAGTAGGGGATAAAGGAACAGCTGGAGATTCTGTAATGTAGTGGCTATTCTTATATAGGAGAGGTACACTCAAGCTGTCTCATTTGAAAACCGCCGCTGCAGTTTTATCCATACTTAAGAATAACAGGTGATTGAGCATTCTCCCATCACTATCTTCAAAACAATGTGACCATATGGGACTTATTTAAATACGATGTACTGAATGGCACTCTGTGTCATATCAATTCATGCAAATGGTGGTCTATTTCTTATTTTTAAGATAATAGTTACATTTCACTGAATGTGACTCACTTGTTATTTTTAGTTTGTATTTTTTTTTGCATAAGCCTGTTTGCTATGATTGTGCCATTTAATATAAAATACTAAATGGTGACTGCTTAGGTGAAGTAGTTATTTAGATTATTATCAAATGCCAATAACAATGTTTTTGGTGATCTGTATCATGAACATAGCTATTATATTCCATTGGTACAACTAAATTCCACCACAGATTTGGTTTTATGGTAATGTTCATTCATTCAACTGAAAATCTAATGATCTGTAGTCTCTTCATTGAAGTAACTCAGTTCCGGGGCATTGATTTCCTTTGTGTTGCAGATTGATCTGTGGCCTGTTAGAGCTCAATATGTTACAGCCTCTCCGCAAAAGGGCCACAATAAAGAAGAGATGCATGAACAAGTACTAAAATGAAACAGAGAATAGAAACAATTTAAAACTGGTCAAAAACCATGACAACCATTCTCCTTAATCCACAGGCATGCCTACCCATATTCAAACTAAAATAAAAGACAAAATAACACCATAATCTCATGGTGTATGTGCTGCTCTCCAATCCTTTCCATTAGAATGAATTGCATTGAACTGCCATCATGAATACAATTATATAGGGAATGTATGAAAATATACTATGATAATGGACTTTTTCTTCCAAAATATCTGGTCTTTTAGTAAAACATCTAGTATAGGAACTATGGCATTTAAAAAAAAGTTTTTTTTATGGTTTTGTTTAGGCACTTACAGCAGTAGTGAGCAGTTGTGCTAAGCCACTGGCCCTAATGCCTCTGCCCTCTCCATTGTAGTGTGAATAACATGTGAGCAGTAGCCTGGGAGAACACTCAGCCTCATTATGGCTACCACTGCAGTGGACCACTCCCCACATCGCCCTATAGCAGCATCATCTCCATTCACCCAATGGACCACAGCTCCCTAAGGCTGATGCATGAAAGGTGCACTCATACGCGTGCATACACATACACACCCACACATATTAAACCCTTTCCATTAGGCCATTTACTATACTATAGCACCTTTCTCTTAACATGGTTGTCTGAGTCCTCTGTCTCATCTGTGCTAATGCAGACTGGGCACAGTCGCCCACCAAGCATGTGCCGGAGAGGGAAAAAGAGATCTGTCTCTCAGTTTTGGAACATTTATCGATGAGGAAAGAAAAACAAGTACAGAGACCTTGCAGTGCAGTACATGTGATGCAGTAACATTCATGCCTGTGCACATGTGTGCGCACGTGTTTGAGTCTGCTTTGAGGAGGTTTTTATGTGATATGTGTGTATAATGTGTTCTAAGGGGTTCGGTAGGCACGCGATGGGACACATAGGGCTGCTCTCCCACAGATGCAATTAGGCTAAATGGGATTATGCCTATCACATTTCAGACAGGCCGGCCTCACAGCCACCTGGGGAAGAGGGTGATTGGTGGAGGAGGAGGGAGTGATGGAGAAATAGAGAAAGGGGAAAGGGGGTGGAGAGTGGAGAAGATGCAGAGAGCAAATGTGGTCTTTTAGAGACGGCATCCAGTTTGGCTCTAATGCATGCAGTAGCAGAGCAAACTGATGATATTCTGAAACAGAAAAACACATCTGTCTTCATCAAGTTTTGAAAAGGTATGTGAGAATAGGAATTATAAAGCAGTCTCTATCAGATGATTCTACATATTTTGAACCCAGTTTACAGTGGCATTGTTTGTTGTCTTTTGATCTGATGTACTGTGGCGAACCCCCTCTGGTATTAGGCTAAATGTCAGCATCAACAAAGAAACTGAGGGAGGGGACACTGACATTTTCATACTGGGTGATTTGATTATCCTCATAGAAGTAGACATCTATTGGGCTTTGTGGGCACAGGGTGAAGGAGAGGACATGGATTAAGAGGAGAGGCTGCACACCGTGCTCGCTCAAATGATTTCATTTTAATTATACAGTTTCAGTTTTGCCCTATCTAAGGATACCATAGCATATTATTCCAGAGCACAGCATACAAGTAAATTTAAACTAGCTTCAGCACAGGGCAAATCCTAAAATCTCAACCTGCATTTCTGCAGATTCTTGCAGCCTATCCATAATTTTATATTCTTTTTTTTTTATTATGTTTTACCATTATGATTCACAACTTCAGGAAACAGGATAATGTTTGTTCCCGCTTTCCTTTCTTTCTTTCTTTTATCTTTTAAAATGACCTTTGGCAGAAATATAACATCATAGGGCCTATGTTTAGTTAAACATAGATACCTTATTGCCATTGTTATGTTTCACAGTTCATCCCCACACACTCACACTGAGCAGTAAGGCATTTGGTCGAATAGTGGACCTTCCTCACCTACAAGCACATCCTTGGCAGGAGCAGAGACGGTCACAGTGCCCGCCATCCTCCCAGTCTCTTACGGTCATTCTCACATTAATCAAAAGGGATATTGTGGTTCCCAGCTCATCTCGCAGTCCCCTGGTGCAAGCTGTGTTTGGGACTGGCCCTGTTGGCCTGCCTGCCTCTAATCACACACTTTGGATGTTCCCTTAACCTTGTAAACACAGACCCTCCTACAGCTAATCAAATCCCGGGTCACATGCGTCCAAACTCTTGCATAAATGCATGCATGCATACATAAACCTGTGCAAACACGTACATCCACATTGTCACATTTGTGCATACAAATGTACGATCAGTACTCTCTGAGTTTATCAAGTACACTTACAGTAGCTAAAACTCGTGCAGTTCAATTAAAAAATCTTGCAATAAATCCTCCCTTAAGGAAGGTGATTATGTTAAGGTTTTGTGAAAAGTGTTTTTAAATGTTTTTAAAATTGTTTGTGGAGCTGTAGAAATGTACCAAGTTATACAAGAGAGGTGTTTTCTTATTTTAGTCACCCCAGAGGTGGCTATGATGGGACCGAAGCGAGGGCCTTTGTATGGTAAAGTGCAGTTCAACAGCAGCAAAAACTCCAGCCTCTAAAAAGCTCAAAGAGTTGAATCAACACCTCTTTCAAACAATTTGTACAAAAACAGACACTGATCTTCTTCTTCATCTTCAACATTCTTCATGTTTTAGACTTCTTTACCCCCCACCCCCACCTCCAAATCACTTCAGAAGAGTAGTCACAAGGCAATATCGTAATTTCAGGTTTTTGAAATTTCGTGCAGTTCTCCTGTTATATACGTTTACCTTATGTTATTTTATGATAAATTATCACTTTACCAAATCCAAATGAAACTTATAGTGCTCATTCTTTGCCAAACTACACAATGAGTGCATTTCACTTTCTTGTTCCCTCTGGGATAAATGCTTCATGAGAAGCGCATGTGAATGTGCACAGTGAGTGTGTACTGTACATTTGTCATTGTGAGCAAATAACTGTCTGGGTGTGACTGGACATCTCTTAATGATGAGGAATTAAAGGTTCATGGTGGACCACTGAGAGAGCTTGCAATATGCTCCTGAACACAGGGGGGGCAGAGAACTGAGACTGAGGGGGGTGAACTGGAGTGCTGTGATAGGATACGGCCCATTAATTATTGAATTTGCTGACGTTATGACAAATGGCATTGTCCTAGCCCTCACTGGTGCCCATGACTTTTACAAGGCAAGCTGGACAGAGTCTCAGCACTTATACTGTTAATCCAAATATGCAGGTTTAAAATGTGTGCTATTTTTGAGGCTAAGATTTTCTCAGCCCACCTGAAATGTGGCAAAACCTAGACTAAGTAGCTTGAGTAAAGTATCTTAAAGCTCAGGTCATTTACACCGTTACTGAAAATGAAATCCTCTTTGAGACCCTCCATGCAGGTTTGCTGTTTTGGGAGAATAATGGAGTGAGTTACAGTAGATGCACACAGGTGCGACTTTAAGCAAGCCAGAGTTGGGGTCAGTTGCACCTCAATGTTGGGTGTTTTTGCAGTGCGAGGCCAGCAGAGAAAGAAAGGCCACAGTGTGCTGTGTTTGCACTGTGTGGGGCGGCCTCCTGCTCCTGGCATGTTTGTGGTCAACTGTACCCTAAGGGGGTGTCCGCTATGAATTCTAGGTTGAAACCTGGAAGCACTGGAGTGTATTCAAACTTTGCTCACTCTGTCATCCATGCTGTGAACAAAAATGACAGCACCCAGAACAGTAAATAATTTTGTTGTTACCAAAAAGCTGAACTACTGTCCAATGTTTGTTTGTATCTGTCTGGGTTCTTCTTCTTCTAGTTTCCCCACAGTTTATTTTTGTTTTTATTTTTCATAGATGTGCAGTTTCTTTGTTCATTACTATGTGACTGACTCTAACCTTCAGACACCTCCAACACACTCTCCACACTCGGGAGAGGGGGTTCTGAGTACATGCTGTACTTATAGCACTGAATTCATATTGCGCTCGTTTAATTTGTCTAAAATAAGCCGCATTACAGCTGTTACCCTTTCATGGCAACTACATTTCACTTAAAAACAAGAATTAGTCTCTCGTGAACTGCTCAGGGCTAAAGTGTTACTAATTTAAATTACTAAACAACTGGAATACGTATTTGCAAAGCGTGAATAATGACTCCTTTTGTAAGACACTTATAATATTGACCAAACTGGAGCTGGAATAATAGCACCATTTGTGAGTCAAATGTATGGTGAGAAGTCACAGAGGCCATTTTTGGTGTATTTGTCTCCTGTGGTGTTTGCCTCTCTCAGAATAGAGTGAATGTCTGTGAGAATGCCAGGGTCTGCAGGCCTTATTTCTTTGCTAGCTACAGTGTTGTTAATGGCTATCCCTGAAGATACAGCCTGCTGCCAGCTGCTGCTCGGGCCCTCTGGAAAAGAGGCTGACAATTAGACCTTGCACTTAAAACAAGGTGAGTCAGGACCTTTTAATGGTGCGCTATTTCTGCGCTCCCACACATATGGCTGCTTGGATTTTCGCTGCGCAGGAGAACTCTGTGGCACTGAGGCGTGGAGGTTACTATGTCCAAATAACTGAGGTAGTGGGTGGCTTGGTAATGGTGCAGAATTGTTCTGCAGAAATAGCTTTTTATGAAACTGTACATGGTCTGCAGTTTTACCTTCTACTGGAAGCCGTTAATAATGTTTATTCTTTCAGCATTTGTAAATCCGCTTGTGACTTAATATGCGTTTTAATTTAATTTTTTCTAGCCTCTGCTTAGAATCTAGACCTTGCAATTAAGATCTGTTGCTCTGCTGGAGAAAATGCTACACTGTAGCCAAGAGATACAGGGCTACTGCTGCTGCATTTTATATATATATGTATCTTTCTAATTCTGTCCTGACTCTCATCTCAGACCTTGATAAGATGGAGAGGAAAAGCTTCCTGTGTTTAGACTGCTGCACCTTGTTTCCTTGGACCTTACCCAACTAACCTTGACTCTTTACAATGATAGGCATAAACCAGTGAAACATTGACATACATGCTATTTCAGCCTATTTATTGCTCTCTTACACACCGAGAAGCACAAACATACACAAAGGCTGCATGAACATGAGCCTGGACCATATTTCTGTTGCATAAATAGAACAGTGTAGGGTGAAATAAGAGGATAATATCCCTACTATTTTCTGCTGTATTTAAAAAAAAAAATACCCTATGACTGTAGAAGCTCACACCTGCCTATTTTATTCTATCTTTAATTTCCTTTCTATTGTTAACATGTGCCTTTTTATGAAGTGTGACAACATAATATTTTTAAATACTAATATGGGCTTTTTAAGAAATGGCAGTTAGTGAGAGGAAGAAGGCTGATGTTTTTAAAATTTACATCACTGTTAAGTCCTTCTCCATGCTCTGTGATTTTAATCACTGCACCAGAATGAAGAGGTTTGCAGTCATACGTACATACTGTAGATGTCTTACACAGACGTAAGTTATTTTGAACATTGACTCTGGCTTGCTGGTGCAGTCAAGACTGCCATCTGAGGAGGGGCGATGAAAAATGACAGCCTTCAACCTGGCCAATCTAAATAGATGATCTTGGCTGCATCCACCACCAACCAGGTGCCAATGTGTAAAATGGACAGACTGTGTAAAAACCATATATATATTCAACTGCTTTATGCGGTGAAATCATGGCAAAATGAACAGTTGGGAGAAGCAATGAAAACAGCATTCAGTTGTATATGGTCTAATCTTTTAAACATTTTTTTACATTTATCAATGAGTGGCAACCCTTTTTATTAGAAACACATGCTGTGTGGATGCTCTACATTTTAAACAATGATAACTCTCAGGATTGTTTTCCTTTCAGGTAAAAAAAAAAAAAGAAAAGAAAATCACTACGCAGGTAATATTGATGTCTACTTGCATTTAAGTCAGTGTGAATGCACACTGTGCACGTGTGTGTATCTGCAAAAGCCTCTCTGTCTTTTGTTCTCTAAGAGATAAAGAGCAGCCACTGCTCAGTAACAAACACATAAATATGCATTAATCTGTTCTGGTTGGGTGAGTCTGAAGAACTGTCAAGCATCAAATGTAAAGGTCATGCTTTGATTGCTGTAAGAGAAAAAATCCTGGAGACCATGGTTAGGGCACTATGTGAATAAACTATGCAAGGTTTTACAAGACTTAACCTTCAGGGCTAAACACGCCCCCTTCTCTCACCAGGGAATAGCTACCATTATGAACCCGATCTATCACCAACTTCACCATACTAGATCACAGTATAGATGTCACACAGATGGATAAATAATCAGATAGTGAGCACTAAAGCTTGTTTTTTTTATTTATTGAGACTACATTTTGTGACTACATGTGTTAGGCGGATTCTGTATTCAGATGCAATTTTCTTTTTCATATATTGCTGGAGTGAATAATATTGTCAATGGAAACACTGTGCACAATGGATTACGTTTTGAATTTAGAACAACGTGCCTCCCACTCCAACCCCCACTGTTTCTATGGAGCATGACAGCCGAGCAGAATGTGGCAGGTGGAGGTCTTTCAGGCAGAGCAAGGGGTGACCTTGCCACTTCCTCTGTAGAATTGGTTTGGTTGGTAAAACAGTACCAGGTCCCCGAAATGTGCTACAGCTCTATAGACAGGCCTGGTGAACAGAGGGCCAATCCCAGCTCCAGCCTCATGCCCAGCCCTGTGGCAGCAGATGCCACATGGCGGCCCCAGACTCTTCAGCCAGCGAGGAGACGTAGGCGAGTGCCAGCCAGGTCACAGACGCCCATGTCCATGTCATGCACAGAGAAGGCCTTCTCAGCAGGCAGGCAGGCAGCCTGCCGTCCTCTCCTGTCTCCTTTTGGAGGCAGAGTGTAACAGCTCGTTTGCACGTGCTTTGTGTAGATTAAAGCAAGAGGCTGTCGGGGATAATTAAAAGTAATAGAGCTTAGTGCTTTTTGGATTAGTATCCTAGACAGTGATACTACTGAGTGTGTTTGTTTCTTGTGTGCATGAGAGAGACAGAAATACTTTGTCTGTTAATACTGTACATGTATACCTTTAGCATAGTATGTGTTGCTTTTCAGATTGACATTAGTGACATATGATCTATAATGTTGGGAGTGAATAGTAATGTGTCGTGTGTGTGCGAGAGAGAGAGAAAGAACAAGACAACAAAGTCCTCTCATCCCATTAAGTCTGCTCTTCAATCAACCAAATGGTTGCTTGGGCAAAGTTAATTGCGACTGTGCAGTAACCCACGTAAAATGCATAACAAAGAGAATAATTAATATACAGAGGACATGTAAAAAACATGATGCATAATTGACATGGTTTTGCTCTGTCATCAGTCTTTCCTCCCACAACAGCCTTATAAATAACTCAGCTTTTTGTTTACTCTCTGTCAGTAGTTGTTGGTTATATTTGAGAAGTAAGATTCTAAAATTTTTCTCTGATACTGTATAGTTGATATAGTTAAACAGCTGATCCTCAGGTAACCTTTATGTTTCATTACAGCATGTGGTCTTTATAGTTTATTACTAGTTTTTAATTTGCTACTTTAGGTTAATTTCCAAGAGTTTTCAGCCTTAGCTGCTATCAGTAGAATGTGGCTTTTCAGTGTTAAAGCCTTGTGTTAGGTTATGGCATATAAAATAATTGCTTAATGAAGGAGGGGCAAGCAACCATTGTATGATTTAGATTCAACATTCACCTTCTATGTATCACATTTACTTCTATATTAACACTAATAAACTACCTAAGCAAGAAAAAGAATGACAATAGACAATGTGTGGGAAGTAATGAAAAAAATCTGTAGAATTTGTACTTGGTGCCACCATAAATATTTTGTTACCGTCTCAGCTTTAAGCACAAAGGCCATGCCATAGTCATAATAATTTGGAGTGTTTTTTAAGCTTCTATAGCTGCATCTTTTATAGCTGCATCTTAAAGCTTTTCAAAGTGATTTTGTTATATTTATTATATGCACAGCGGTAACCTGAAAGTCAGTTGTTTGCCCACTCCACATTGGATTTAGATATAAAACCTGTCGCAGAATAAAATGAAATTTCAAAAGTGGAAGAATATAAAGGGGAAAGATCTGACCTAAAGGTAATTTACCTAAAACACGCACACTGTAAATACCATATTTGGATGTGAAAATGGTCACATGGCACATTATGATGTTTATCTCAAATATGCACCTGTGAATGCTTGATTTAGGAAAAGTGGTTATTAGGAGGTCCCACTGGACTCAGTCAATTTAGACATTATTGAGAAAACACAACTCTCTATTATGATGTTTAAAATATCTTTTTCCACAGTTAGGCCATTAGTGCCGACCAAGACGAAAGCAGCATTTTTTTTTTTTGAGTCAAAAACTTTCTATTCTTATTTCATTACTGAATGTAATTTGTATATATCCTTATCAAGACTGGCAAGCTATGCAGTTTTCTTGAATAGAGATTGTGATCTACCCTATTTTAGAGGAATACAGAAATTTGAAAATAAACACTATAATAAAATTAGAAGGGACTGAATATCTTTTTGGTCTTAGTACAGTAATAGTATGATGAATTATGGCACATTTTCTTCAGGGGACATTGCTTGAGGAAATGTAAAAAGCCACTGTGAACCCGCAGTCATCAATCACAAACGGTGTTGTTTGGGGTGTTGTGGTGGCCCTGAGGACTTGGGTCTGCACACCAGCCAGTAATCTAAATGGTGACACTGAGCTCCAAGGCCCCCATGGGGCTGCCCGCTCTGTCGCCTGCAAAGAAAACAGATCACGGGAGAGGGATCAAGGTTTGTTTTCTCCCTTTTCTAGGTCATTATTTATTATGTGAAAAATCAACGTCCTCGGCTGCTGCATTGGATCTTCTTCCCACAATTGACAGATCTCATTATAAGATAAACATGGCAAAGATAGCTCATAATGCTTCAGAGAAATGTAACACCATTAGCGGGTCATTGTCATCGTTCTAATGTGTCCTTTTAAGCCGCTTAGTGAACTGGTGCTGAAGTGTGATACAGGGATTAACCTATCAGAGAGTTGCTGCGGAGGAGTTGAGCCGCCATTGATGGAAATTTTTGGACGTGTGGTGATATCTTCCCAGGCGCTACGCAAAGTCATGGTGGAGCCTGATTCCTAAACACACAGAGGTTTCTGGGATATGGGGGAGTATGTCTGGGGGGTGTAGCCATTCACAGGGCTGGGACAGGGGTGTGTATAGTGCATGGATTCATTTTTGTTGCAATGGAATTAACACCTTGCATCAGACATATGGATTGAAATTTAGTCCTCCCGCTGGAATTTATTGATGCATTCGTAAGACATTTTTTCAGTTATACTGTACATTACCAACTGGGGGTTAGATACAGTGATACTGCAATAATTATCTACATTACAGATGCACAGCAACCACTGGTATTTGCGCTACAAACATTATAAACCTTAATACCCTGGGAAACTACAGTTCATTTCTAGGACAACCCTCTATTAAAGAATGAACATTTAATGAGTTGACAGAACTGATATACTGAGGTTGAGCGTCTGCCTTCGTGAATTAATGAGTGGATTTCACATTTGAGTTGTGGAAATTACTTCGAAATGTGAATGACAGCAAATGCTTCCAGGGTTAAATGGTTATATATGAGGCCATTGTTTATTTCTACCGTACAGTAGAACCATCTGCAGTCACAGGGACGCATCGTTATCATTCAGCCATTCATTGTGCTTTGGTGTCTGTTAGCTGACACAGTTTTACTGATCAGTTTCACGACCTCATCAGTCAGTCTATTAGCTCTCAGCATCAAATTAACTTCATATTAAAGTTAGCAAAACAACACAATAGATGTGTGTTAATGATTATACAACAAACACTAGCTGCCATTAAAATATGCACACATTTGTGAAATATGTATTCCCATGTGAGATCTGTTATTTCAGCTAATGAAATTTTCTATTTAGATCACAAATCTTAGCACAAAACTTAAAAGACTAGCACAAATGAGAAAACCCAGTTTCACTGGAGTATAATGCTGTTAACTGTACAAACTGTAGTGTGACCTTCTCTATTCTAGACAAGTATAATGGAAGTAGAACATTTTTGGCCAAGCCTCACTATTGCATTTTCTAATTTCATGGCTCAGCAGGAATTATCAAACCTTTTTAGATTACATTTTTAGATGACCTTGATCTCAAAGGGCAGAGCAATCAGTGCAATAGCCATTAGCATTTTGGTAATTGTAAGTGAAATAGTAATTATTTTTTAGGCCCCAGAATTTCTTTTAGCTTCTTATTTATTTATTGTGCATATGGAGGGAGAACGGAGTTGCTAGTCGAGATGGGTGTGATAAATGGATCCTTGAGATGCAAATTAAAATGTTTATAATTAAAACCACTGTTCATAATGGCTTTCTTGCTGCAGTCCCACTGGTAAGGCTGAAACAGAAGCTGATTTGAATGTTTATTTAAAGCAAAAATGACAACAAAAACCAAACAAACTGTACTATTTTACCCACTAAGTT
Organism: Channa argus; assembly: GCF_033026475.1. Taxonomy (NCBI): domain Eukaryota; kingdom Metazoa; phylum Chordata; class Actinopteri; order Anabantiformes; family Channidae; genus Channa; species Channa argus. The sequence goes on from NC_090212.1 coordinate 11,608,675, forward strand.
GGGTTAGTCTTTGTATACAAGACTTTGGTATGTTAGTAATGCAATCTGGTGGCAAGGTTGGCACATGGAGCCATCTTGTTTTTGTATGAACTTTAGACAACGTGTAAACCAACAATGCACCAAATCACAACGCAGTAGTCAGGGTAATGGGACTATTTATTCAGCTTTGTTAGGAGAAGAGGTCATGTGATCAGGGGATAGTAATTATAGCATACGCTTAATTACATTAGCAACCTCCTGTCTTTTCATATTATCTCTGACGCAAAAAAACACAGAGAGAGATTTGATTATGTTAATAAGCAGCATTTTATACATGGTAATGGAGGCCTAGTTCAAAGCCATTAGTGCTATGAGGAATATCCATTTGAGTGTTGGATCTCTGAAATGCAGCTCGGCTCAAAGTGCACATTGTTTAATGGTATTGATCAACGGTCTAGCGAGCTCCAGGGCTTTTGCTCATTACTGGGTCTTATTCATGCTTTCTTGGGCAATGATGCCCACACAGCAATTACTGCCATGGCCATTTAGATGATCTCAGAGAGAAATCATAATCATAAAGACATGGAAGAGAAACAGAAGGGGGGGGGGGGGGGGTTTCAAGTACATTGACTTTTGACTGAGAAATTTCCAATATGTTACATTAGCTAAATCTAGTGTTGAGTCCTAAAATAATTTTTTTTTTGACAAAAGCCTGCTTCAAGTACAAATAAGCTTTATTAAAGAAATTTGTTTTTAATTAAAAGGATTTTAGTGGAATAAATATATGCCTATAAATATATGTCTACTTCATCCTAGTGGAAGAGCTTTTTTCAAGTTTGTTTCTGTCAAATTATATTTTTGAAAGGAATAGTCTATTAAATCTTACTTACTAGCCTTTCTCATTTTTTAACTTCAGTATCTCAACTGGTGGTGAAGACTCGTTTAAACACTATAGAAAAAGCTAATGAGTGGGCTTTTACTTAAGATTATATTATCATATTTCTGGATTGACTGCATTATGGTTTGTGTCTGATTTCTGCCATATTTTCCTAAAGCCACCATCAGTACAGTTTTATTATTCTTTTGCAGTGTTTAATGTCAGTGTTTGTAAAAAAGAACTTGCCATTGAATATTAGGAATTTCATGCAACTTGACTAAGTTAGCAGAGCAATGTTTTGTGTAATAGCTGTGCAAATTATATTTGGGTCATTGAAATATTTTTGCTACCAAGCTAATGATACTGAAACAGAGCTAACCCATTGTAATGTAGCTGAGCAGTGGATAATTGAGTATTTTGTATTCACAGTCAATCTGTGAGCCTGACTGAAATCACAGCAATAGCTGATACTGCAAATATACAATGTGATATAAACAAACTCTTGAACTTCCCTTGTCTTTTTTTGTAGCATATGTCACCTTTTAGACATTCTGTAAAGAACTTATCCACATTTGAATAAAATCTAAATAAACACTAAAGTAAAAATTGTTTTACTGTAGTCTAATTTTCCGCTCTGATACAGTTTGTGCATTTAGAGAGAAGACTGTATGATACATTTTCTGCTTGTAATGGCTTTATAAATCAATCAAAGCAAATACAAAGCTAGTCAGTTTCTGAGGCAGCCTTGCTTCTGTCAGTCTCTTTTTGTCTGTCTTGTCTGGCTTTCCCTTCGGTCTCTCTCTCATTACTCCCCACCCTTTTCCCATCTCTCCCTATCAATGAGGCGGCAGACATCCCAGACCTGCTCAGTCAACTGCTTCAAGATTTATTCTTTGTAACAAATCTGCAACAGCTGGAGAGCTGGGGAATGCATGTAAACTTTGTGTGTGTAATTTGGTGACAAGTCAGGCTTAATCAAGCTCCCACTCGCTGGATGAGAGGAGCACAGGGAAGCGGCATATGGGGAACAGGCAGTGGGCAGAGAGGGAGACACAAAGCTCTGTTCATGTGCATTAACATGCTGTACAGTAGCAGTGGCAGGCACACAAACACACAGCCAACAATCAGCCACTCCATCACTAGTCGGTATGGGGAAACATATATTGACATACAGAGCTGAACATTTCTGTGTTGCACTTAAACATATGGACCTGTTTATTCAGGGTTTTGTGTTGCATGTGCTTAGTCAGAAGCCTGGTGACTACATTATGGTGCAGAAATAGGACTACATGACAGAAATTACAAAAACCTGCTCAGTAATTAGAAAAAATGGTTAAAAAAAAAAACGCCATCTATTTTTTTTAGGATCCAAGAAAACTAAGGCATATTTATTTCCCTTTTATGTATCTAGTAATGTACTATGTAGCCCACCAGGTGTGGCCCTTCCCAACCACCAAGGGCCACCTTCGTGTCCTGAGCCCAGATAAACAAAATGGTAGGGTTGGGGCAGGAATGGCATCTGGCATTAAAAAACATACAGTATCAAAGCAAAAACCGATGGTTATGCAACTTAGGAAGGGGACGAGCAAAGCTGAGCTTCACCCCTCGGGAAACTAATTTAAATAATTAGTTTAGGATTATTTTGTCTGTCCCCAAAAATGAACGTGGGCTTGACTTTGAGGACAGATATGCAGTTTGCTAAAATTTAGACGGAGTGAGATTGCTTGATACTGTCATACTGGAAAACTGTGGTATTTTTTTAAGATGGTTATCATACTGTTCGATGAATTTTTGATATTCTTGCAGCCCTACTGTTAGGACTAACTAGCACAACCATCTCATCAAGTTAGATAATTTTTTCCGTAGCTCTTTAGTGTGCAATATATCCAACATGAAGTGGCTTAAAATAGTGATTGAAACCTGCTCCTGTAGTTGATGTTAGTTGACCTAGTTGGCTTCAGTTGACAAAATCTCACTTGTAAGCAAAATTCTGCAAAATTGCTAGTCAGAGTGATGAAGCAGCTTTAGTCTGCCACTGTGTGAACTGAGAGTTTTCTTTTTTTAATTACAAAGAATTTAGAAAATCTGTCACCATTATGTCACGCAAGAACAATAACTAATTTGTGGGAGTGAAGGTCGGACTTACTGAATGGTTATTTCTATGCTCACAATTGTATAATTTCATCTCTTTCATATTCTAAGTATGATACTTGGCAAATAAGATTAGTAGTATGTACTGTAAACATGTTGGAGGTGATCACCTCATCCAGGTAATGTGCGGCAATAGCAACATAATAATCATGTAAGCCTTTGGAAATGTTCTTGACAGTGGTCTGTTGTATAAAAGATACTAACATTCGCTCTCTCTTTCACTCTCTCTTTCACACACACACACACACACACACACACACACACACACACACACACACACACATACACACACACACACACACATACACACACACACACACACACACACACACACACACACACACACACACACACACACACACACACAAACACCGACCACTTGGGGGGGCTTAATGTTAATGATTGGGTCTGTAGCTGAACTGAACTTTACAGCTGGGCCCAGCTGCCCTGCCCAGCTGCAGCACATGATTGAGAAAAGGAGGAAGAAAAGGAAAATGAGAGAAGATAAATACATTTGATAACGTGTAGGATATTGTACAAGTAATAGGTCAGAGACAGTGGCAAGCATTTTGAAGGTTTGTGTTTAGAAGGGAGATGAGGGGCAGGGTTGAAGACAGTTAACACAATGTACCCAGTTGCATAGAGAAAAAAAATAAAATAGAATAAAGACTAGTGTTTCACATCAAGAGTTTGGTTTCTCAATTTAAGTGAGTATTATATGATGAATATATAACATTCATCCACAACACATCTGCACAGTTTCATCAGCCAGCCTGTTCATGTCTTCACAGTTTTTCAGTTGAAATAGCTATTGTGTGCTTCCCATGGTTCAAGGCATGTGCTGTACGCTTGGGGTGATTTTTGTCAATGGAATAACCTTTGGATGTATTTTGTAAAGTATGTACAAGTTGGTGGTAACAGTTACACAACTAAATGAAATGAGACCTTTGGCTGTCTTTGATTGTTACAAAGGAAGATTGTTTATTACATACAGCATTAACTTTGATGCAGGTATCAAGGGTTTAATCAATATTTTTATTTTACGTATATATACATACATTTGAAAACAAAATTCAACTTCTTAAATACAAAGAAGGCTTAAGTAGGAGAAGAAGGAGGGTGACGTAAGTGGGTGGGGGTGGGGGTGGGGTTATCTGAATGTGATGTGTGAAGTTGTGCAAATGTACGTGTATTTTGTCATGATGCATTATAGTTTCTCTTCAGGAACACATGGCAAGGTATTTACCAAGCCATCTGCTAAAATCACCAGGCTCAACTGAGCTGACGTCCAGTTGCTAAGGAAATGGATGCTTTTCAAAGGGGCCAGCCAGTGTTGCACACCTGTCAGTGCAAAAGGACCCAGTCTCTCTTTTGCTCTCCCTTTACTACATCTCTTTATGCCTGTGTGTCTGAAGCTCATCAGCACATCACATACCATAGTCAGATGTGATGAGTGTTCTTCCCTCAAAGATGATCACTTATTTATTTTGTGTGATTTAGCAATGAATAATTGTGGTGCATATCTTTATTGTTGGTAATGCTGTCTTAATGTCATTTATTTGCCCTTTAAATTGCAGTAAAACCAGTAAGGCATGTGATGATTCAAACTGTTTCATAAGTGAGCAGACATAGATCTGGTCTGTGTAGAGCATGACAACTACTAACTAAGAAGTGAATATGGGGAAAAAAAGCATAGTGCACTTCAGCACAGTTGGGGTGCATCAAGGAGCAGGTGCTTGTGATTGCTTTAGTGTCACAATCCTATGGCCTGTGGCTAGACACTTTTCCCAGAAGAAGTTAATGCAGTTGGAGAAGAGTGTCTGGGGCTTGTGATGAGTTTCAGAGAACGTGACTGCAGGGCAGGGCATGACCTTTATCGAGAAGCTTTCTCATCTTTGTCCCTGTCTGGGTGACACCTATAAAGGTCACCACAGGGTAGAATTCTTGTCATAAATCAACAAGGTAACTTGGGACATGGTTTCCTTTTGGTCCCAAATTTACTGTCCTGTTTGGGCCTTGCCCCAGATTCTGGACGAGAAATTATATCATTGAAGAAGGAGCCCCCAACATAAATGAATGCTTGAACAATGTCTTTCCCAAAAGGTCAGAGATATTTGACCATGTATTAGGATAAAGCTGCAAGCTCTGAGTTAAGCTAATGACATCCAGAAGACTAAGTAGGACTTTCAAAGACTGTACAGTTGACACATCCACAAATCCCATGAGAACTGAAATTTTTGTGTGTCAGCCATGAATGGTAGTGGTACTTACACTTCCAGTGTGATGAGGGGCACACTGTAGATCCAAACCTGGGAAAATGGACATAAAATAATGCTCTAAAGCAAGGCTAACTGCAGGTAAAGCCTCGGGTATCAGTCATCGATGTCCATTCAGTCGCTTCGGGACAGTGATAAAGAGTTTATGTCCTTCATGTCTTTTAGCTGCAGAAGGTGAAAATCAGAGTGCAAGATCAGAGCTTTTGCTTTGTCTTTGCTACTGTACTTAACATCTGCTTTTCTCTTCCACTCTCTTAACAGTATATTATTACTTTACCATAACAGGACAATCAGCCTTCCATTAGTGAAATATTAATATGCATCTCAGAAAGATAATTGCCCTCACTGCTCTTATCACCCAGACACCATGTGAACTTAGAAACAATCCCTCCTGTCTGTCTGCTGCAAAACAAAAGAGCCTTGGGTGGAGGAGGAACATCTTCATTTCTCTCACAGAATACATTAGGCCTGTAAGTGGCCTCGGTTATTGCTGATGCCTGCGTTTGCGTTGGGCACCTGGGATTCTCCAGACCTGTTTGATGTGGCCCTTTTCAAGCACTCTGATCATCCTGTTAAATTGCGGCTAATGGACAGGGCCTGCCACTCGGAGAGGCCCACACAACAGGGGGACAATTTAGTGACACACACACACCTGTCCTTTGTAGTTGAGCGAGACATTGTGTGCACAGGCGCATTAGTCTCTGCAGTGCTCATACAGGCACTTTGTTAGCTGCAGTGTAGCCAGAGCTGCCATTTAGGCCTGAATAACCCCAGGTGCCATTACCTTGGGTACCTGAGTACCCTCCCCCCCCCACACACACTATGAACAAACAATACACTGTATTCTGGACCCTAATGCATTCAAATGTTTAAAATGGCTTTAATGCCCTTTCTTTTTAAGTGTGTGCATCAAAATTATGACTATTTGATATGACATGTTTACAGTGTACAATAGTTGTGAGACTTCTGCTAATTGGCGGTACCTTTATCCAAACAGAATTCTTTCAGTTTTTCCTGATTCTCAACTGTCTTTTAAGTTAAGCAGAAATAACAAAAATTATTATTTCTCGACATCTACCAAACATTGAAATACAAAACCAAGGTCCAAGTAAGGAAAACGACACTGCTCATACAAACACACCGCAGGCTACTTTTCTGAAGGATGCTGGAACAAAAAACTGAGCAGGTAACTGAGCAGAACCTTTGAGAAATGTCCGAGGCTTGGCTCCAAACCAAGCCCATATTGAATGGCACCTAACAGTTTTAAATCAAGTCTGTGTGCCCAGCATCTGATGTGGGAGGGACTGGGAAAGGCTTTCTGTGAGCGCACCGGGAGATTTTTATATTTGAGCTTAGTATGTGTGTGTTCGTGTGTGTGTTTGTTTGTGTTTGTGTGGACAATGACAGTATCTGTTGTGCCAGAGGAACTGATGAGCAGGTGGTCTGAGTGGGATTCAGCATACTCTCTCTCCCTCCTATTCACACTAGCACTCATCTCTCTCTGCTTCTGTATTTGTGCATGTGAATCTGTCTGTCTCTTGGGCACTCTCACTCCCTCTTTCTGTTTCTCTTTCTTCTTATATTTCATTTTTGTTTGTTCGTGAATCATTGTTTGGTCCGTTTCTTTGTCCAGGCAGAAAGTGATATAACTTACTTTGGAAAAGTGCTACAAATATGAACAGGTTTGCCCTTGTTGTGAATAAATATTAAATAAAAACAATTATTAAGGAATCTATAGGAAATTAAACTCGTTAAGCATAACGTGCAGCATTGGCCTTTTGTCACCTGTACTTGAATATATCTTTGATGTAGCAATGAATAAATCATTACAGGAACTCTCTTCTTCGGTTACAAAGCCAGTGCAATGTTACATGACTCAGAGGACTCTGGACAATACCCTTTGCCCACACAGACACACACACGCGCAGACGCAGACACGTTACATACCATCACTAACCAGATGTCTGTGTCCATTGATTGCTTCAGTGACATGGTTCAGTGGCATTCCATTTAGCTAATGTGAACACAACAGCTAGTGTGTCCACCCACAGGCAACACACATCCACATGCATAGACACAAGCACATAGTGTATGAACACACTAGGCCAGCTCGGGACAATACATTGTATGGCGTGCGCTGCACCATTCATGCTACGTCTGATATGACCCATATGTTCCTGTTGCTTTGTTGACCTTTTTGGACAGTGACACAGTGTTGGGTATCAGCTCCATTCAGGGGATCAGGTTATGGATGTGCATCTACAGCCTCACAGGGATGTGGTGTTCAGTGTCTTCCTCTCCTCTAACTCGGTCATGCTACAAGTTCAGCAAAAAAAGTTTTTAAAAATGAACTTTTATTGTATGTATTTGTTTTCGTACTAATGACTGAAAACACAGTGAACAGTCATGAAGTATGTTCATGCAAGTTTGAGTATTTCTTGCTATGTCTTATATGATACTGAATGCCATGACAAGCAAGATGTGAGCAGAGTAATACAAACAGTTACTGACTGATGTGCCGTCCATAATAAATAAGCTTTCTGTTGGCCCATGACAAGCATTCCTACAGGAACATGTACTTTACAAACTGGGTCCTCTACTTTATGTACTGCATAGCTTCAGTACAGTGTGTGATGTGAAAGATTTCTGCAGTGTGTTCATAGCAGCAAACCATTTTTCATTTCCCTCTGTATCATTGCCACTTGCGTCAACCTAAGGCAAGAAAAAAAGCAGGCCAGTTTTAAATATGCAAATATTGTAGGAATTAGGGGGTTGATTTGAATAATGATGAGAAACGATGAACTCATTTTTATTGGAGAGGAAGAGACATGGTTACTGTGGTCCACTGTCCTTTCTCATTAGCCACAGCACATCAAACCAGGAGTAGCTGTGTCTGTGTATTTGTGTGTGTCTATTTCGATGTGTAATAAGAACCTTTTAATTAAGGAATATTTTTCAGCATTTTGGTCAGTTCATTACCAGTTATAGCAGTGCAACTAAAAACTCCACACTTAGGGAAGAGATAGGTGTAGGGAAGACGATAAACAATGAAACTCCAGACTGGAATGCGTAAGTAAGAAATAATTTGAAACATAATAATTTTTTGTTTTATCTCGTGCTTTAATCTTCCGTAAAAATCTGGTACTGCATCACCATTTAATCATTTATGCCTTTACGCTCTCAGCAGATATTTAATTGAAAGTTTTGCTCAGATGATCTTTGTAAATAAAGTGTGAGGGAATTTCTCATTTATGTTTTGATACATGACTCTAATCTGCTGATAATTTCCATCAGGCCTGGGGTACTTGGTAATATTTATTGGCCGTTTTGTTAAGTCATAAACCATAGATCAATAAAGGGTGCACTTAAGGAAATGAAATAAAGGATTTATTTTTATTGGTATTGATTATGAAATCTGGCAAAGAGAGAGAGAGCGGGAGAGATAAAGTATTGGTTCCATATTATACTTGTAAGAAGAAAGGGTGGCAGAAAAGCAGATTTAGGGATTGGCTAATTTTTCTATTTTGACTGTTAAGTTTTATTTAATGGTCCTTTTGTCAGTTTTTTATTTCTTATAACGTCCCTGTAAGAGGAGAAATTTAAAGGGTGGAGTTTTCAGATTAGAATGTTTGTTATAGCCCCTGCATTTAATAACATTGTGTATGTTGAGAAATATACTTTATTATTTATATTTGCGTTTGTATATCTGAATACTGATCTGTTTGTCAGAATGTACCATCACAACATCGTCTGTATTTGTCATTCCTGTGTGAATTGAGCTGAAAGTGTGAGTTGTTCACTGACCAGTACATAGTAAGCTATGCCTTGGCAGGTGTGGCATGCTACGTGGGCTAACTGAAGTTGCTCAGCCAGCCTGTCCACTCACTCACTCACTCACTCACTCACTCACTCACTCACTCACTCAGGCAATCAGGCAGTCAGAGAGAGAGAGAGAGAGAGAGGGAGAGAGAGAGAGAGAGAGAGAGGGAGGTAGTACACAGCTGTCTGAGCAGGCCTCCATTATCCAGCACTATCTATTGATTCACCCTGTGGGATTTTTCCTCTTTGGCATGGGATCATCTGTGAACACACACCAGCTCTCGCACCCTACGGAGAACACACACACGTTACACATGTATGCGCAGATGCATCACAACCAAAAATGGGATGCACACATTTGTGCTGACATTGCCTCAGATCAATAGCCAGAAGGGGATGTTCTTTTTCTCATATATTTATTATCATTTTCTTTTTTTATGGTCTCTTCTGACATTGGGGTGAACCCACCTCCCTCACACTCTACCCCCTTCACTCTGTTGGATGCTGCTTATGTGCTGTTGTGTTTTCTCTAATTATAGAGCATGGCAATGGGCAAGAACACATAAATAATAGGAATAAAAGTCTTGGCTGGAAAATCTTGTTTTTTTTGTTTTTTTTTATTGTAAACCTAATAATTTTAAACTTTGACTACCCTATAACACTGTTTGGCTTTTTTTTATTGTATTTCATTGCTAATGAAATATGAGGATGATATATAAAAACTAGGTACTTTTTTAACATTTCTTTAATAAACAAACAAAAAAAAAGAAACAGAAAAAGAAACAAGAAATGCAAAACATGATCTGTACCCATTGTTTTATCCTTAACTCTGACAGTAATGATCAAACAAATAACCATTCAGTGAGTGTACACAAACAAACCAACATATACAGTATGAACAAGTGTAAACTCCAGATGATAATATAATTAATATATTCATCCTATGTACACAGTACTTAGTATTATTGCCAATAAATAATGCATGAGCCCCAGCCTTTGTTTATGGTAAGATGCAATGCATGTTCCTAAGTACTCTGCTTTCAAGCCAAGAAATGCTTCTCAATACAGCATGCATCTCAATCCTCTCCTCTGCCGAATGTCTACTGTATTCTGTCTCAATCCTTTAATTTCTCTACTACTCTGCTCACATTGCTGGCAGGAGACTTCACAAGCCTTTAAGAACATGAAAAAAAAAGATTAATGAATGGTAACAGACATTAATCTCTGATGGAAAACATCTTTTCATATGAAAATCTCCAGGTTGATTTCCCACCACATTGTCAATCTGGAATATGGAGGCCCTAGAGGGAAAGGCTCTGTAATCTGCTCTTAATCTGTGGCTCCCCTCCCCTCGCACAATATCCTCAACAGCAGCTGTTTAGCGCGTTCTGCTTGTTTTCATCACTATGGATTGTCTTTGAATATCACTCTAGTATTTAAAGTGTCTGTCTCCTGAGATTGTCTCCGGAGATGATAGGACAACCATTTAGGGGCTATTGTACAGAAGGAATGTGTACTTGGCCAGCCTGTATCTAATTTGGAAATTATAGTGATTACGAGCTAAATATAAAAACCCAGGATTTTGAGGCTGTAAGAGGCCTGCCGTGAAAGCTTACTGTATTGTCTGCCAGATCCAAACACACACACATACAACCAAGTGCACAGAACATGCGTGCAGAATGCGCTGTTGTGTTGTCTTGAGTGCGTGTCAGCCTCTGTCTCATTGCCCTCACTCTTTGCTCTTGTCTGTCTGTCTATGTCTGTCTGTCTGTCTGTCCAAGTAGGAAACATTTGTAGCAGCACTGCTAAAAGCCTGTGTGCAGGGATGCAGGGAGCCTCCGCAGGCTTTTACTCCACTTTGGACTTTAAATGGAGTCACATACATGATGGCTAACAGATGTTAGACAGATTACAAGCGACATGGGCCCAACCTTGCCTCAACTGCCACTGTCTCTTTAGGTCCACTCAAATGCTCCAGGTTTGAGTCCGCCCCCTTCTGTATGTGATTTTTAATCTAATCCAGTGGTAACAGGGTGATCTGCAGTCTAGTAGACCCCTAGTTGTCCGCTTTAAGGGTACTGTGTGTTTTTTTAATATATATATATATATATATATATATATATATATATATATATATATATATAGTGTATGTGCTTGCATGCTTTGGGGGGAGGGGTGTATTTGTGGGGAAAAAGGGGAGCGTGACGAGAGTCTGCTGTGGATATAATTAATAGGCCACATGCGGCTGCACCAAATGTGTCACAGTGAGGGGAAATCAATCGATGGAGTCTGCCGCTATAAAGGGTGAGTGTGTGTGTGTGTGTGTAGTGCTGGGCAGTTGGTGGGAGGGGGAAGGAGCAGGAGAAGACTGTGGAAATGGAAAGAGGAACATGACCCAAGAAGAGAATAAATGAATGGAAAGATGGGGTGAAAGATGGGGAAGAGTTACTGCAGAAGGAAAGGGGGGCTCTGGAGTAGGGTGGAGGTTGCAGAGGTGAATGGGATGTAGACTATGACTCTCCAAACTCAGTTGGATGAAAATCCCAGCCTTCAGCAATATCCTGCTGAGACGTTGACATGGAAATTCATGACCGTGTCAATATATGGACACAATGTAGATCTAACTCGTACATCACAGGAAACTCCCCTACTGCATGTTTAGAAGCTGCTTTTATCCAATCCGATCCATATATTTAGTGTGGAAGTCAAAGGCAATATCAAACCTGTTCAATCTACCTGTTCTGATGCAGATTCCGCCAATGCTTTGGAACTAATTGAACCAAATTTAGGATACCTAAATGCAGTAGCATTGATGCATTGGACTTACCATCCCTGTAGTGAAAGATCCTGCCTTCTCAGGGCCCAAACTTTGCAGTTGGCCTGTTTTTAAAGAGTGCGTATCTAAGTTTGAAGGCAGGGGAGGAAATCAATAGAGATAAGAGTTGGATAGAGAGCTGTGTGTAGAACAGGCTGGCAGCAGACTGAGAGAAGCAGCCTGTCACCAGCTGCAGGCCCCTCTCTGTGCGATAATGTGTGTGTGTGATGGGGGATACAGGGACACATCTAGCCACACAGTCACTGATAGTGCTGCCAGGCGCCATACACTCGTAGATCAGTCAGGGGGCATTATCACAGGCTGCTGCTGTTACCCTTGGAACGTTAAGTCATTTAGGTAGGTACATACACAAATATTGGTGTGTTATTCCCTTTAAATAAGTTACTGCTGCTCTACCTTTCATTTCTGCACCCTCTTCATTACTGTTTGTCAGTGAGGTGGTCTGAATTTGCTGCCTCCAGTCTTTTAATTTTATATTATTGGCTTCACGGCCAAATACCTCCTCGGTGTAGAAGTACAGAGTTGTTGTGACGAGTCTAAAACTGGCTAAAGCTTCAGCAGATTAAACCATGACCATATCTCCACAGCGTCACTGTGGCCTTTTCGCATGGCGCACAACAAGTTTCATAAAGTTGCCTATCAGGAATTGTCCATTGAGTGTTTAAGGTCTGTGCATGTTTGTCGTGGGGTGTTTGAAATCTGTGTTGTACATTACTCCTAGTAGCGTCTGTTGCATCTCTTTGCCTAACATCAAAATTCATAGTTTCATAGCTTCATTATTACAGATTCTGAGTAGGAATCACCCTTCAGTATTAAAGTGATTGTGGTGTTTTTGTAGTAGATTTTATATTCTATCAGATCTCTTTTTTTATTTTTTTATTTTTTTTAGGCTTGCTCCTCATGTGCAGTATGATTTTACTAACTTGTTTAAACTATGTTCAAACATATTGCAAGCGGGAAACTTAATCCTAAAAAAATGAGTCATGATTCATGCCTGTAGCCTCTTTAAAACATGCTAAATGATTGCTGTCTTCCATTTCACCATATTCTATAAGCACAAATCAATCTTGAGTTATATTTTTCGTCCGAGACATTCAGTCATATTTCTTTGCATTTTGGTCCTCCATCAGAACTCGTTATTGGTCGCAATGACTGCGTATCAGGTGGCTGGTGGTTTTGTTGGTTTTGGGAGACAAGGGGAGCAAAGGAGCTGTCATTTGGTCTGAAGAACACATGCCCCAGACCCAGTGCTGCTTGGTCGTTCCTTGCTGCCTCCCCCTAGTAAACAGTCCATTAGTGTAGTGCTCCAAGGTAAACATATTTACTGGCTGGTGACGGCCTGCCAGTGTGGCTCCTCAGGCCTCGTGGCAGAGGGGATTTCATTAGGCAGAGGGCAGGGGGAGAACGGAGGAAATTAATGTGCCATTCAAGATGATTTCTTTGTTTCCCATCAACATGATCACAGACAGGCCGCAGGGAAGAGATGATTTACGCACACAAAAGAAAGAGACAGGGAGAGAAAGGGGAGGGTAAGATGGAGGGAGAGAAAATATCACAAAAGGCTCCCAGTGCGTGAAATGTCTTCCTTTTGGTGAAAATGCTCTTGTCATGATTTTTGTTATGGCTTGAAGTGCTGAAATTGTTTTCAATCAGAAAAGCTTTCTTGTTTCTCATTAAAGACTGGGAATGGAAGTATTTCTGAGCAAAAATCACCAACAGGCACAACAATGTAATGCAATTTTTTGCAGCCTATCTACACACAGTAATCCAGCCAATACAGTGATGTCCTGCAGCTTTGTTAAGAACCTGTTTCACACTTTGAGTTTTTATTTTTTATTTTTCTCAGCTGCTTTACAACCTGGAGGATATTATTCTGTGGCCTGTGTCATTTATTAATAACTGCAGAGTCTGGTGTATTTTGAAACATAGCTTTTACTGCGACTATGGTAGTAACTTTCCTTGTTTCTAGATACATTATAACAAAATATTACCATCACATTACCATACAAAACAGTATTAATTTCATTAACACAACATTACTACAGTATATTTAAAAGGAATTCGGTGAAATCAGTGAAAAAGTTTGACTTATGTTCCAAGTATATATGTAGTCAAGATTCAAAGAACTTTATTGATCCCATAGGAAAAATGTGTAAACAAATGTGAAATGGATTTATTGATTTTTTGATTCAACATTTTTGAGTTGAAAGAAACATAACGAGGGAATGTTCTAGACAAAAGCATGCAGCTTTAACTACTGTATAACAAACACAGAAAGTGAGTCAGAAAAGCTGGATGCTTGCCTGTCTTTATTTGGAGAGGTGTTTTCTTGAATGAGTAACTACCAGGCACAAAGTCCTTATCAGGTTTGCTTATTCTGAGCAATGAAATTCAAACTTTAAACATTTTATAGCTGACAATCCAAATTATGAGTAGGGATTTTTATATGCTTCTACATTAAAGAACTGTTTACCGTGGTTTTTACAGATTGTAGGGCTGTTGTCGCAGTGAATCCTACCTGTGTAATTACCCTGAGCTGTGTCTGTATTTGTAAGATCCCTCTCAGTAAGTGTTGGGACTTTGTCATTGTTTTTATGGAGAGAGTTTTAGTTGAGAGCTGAAAATGGAGAGCATCCAGTTTAGTGGTTTCTGCTTTTGCTGATGATATGGTCTTGTTTGATTCACCAGGATGGGATTTCCACTGTGAGGAGTAGTAAGGTTGGGATAAAGATTTTAAAAATTAGTCTTAAGCAAGTATAGTAAAACATTGATATATATTAATGAAGATGTAACATTCTTGAATTATCAGATAATCTGAATTATACTGGTAAGTTTAGAAAGACACAAATATATTAATGCAGGGTGAACATCCTTTTCTACAGAGAATCTCAGATACCAGAAGTACAGCCACTATTTATTTCAAAAGAGTCAGATGAGGTGGTTACTCCGGGATGTCATTAGCACTTTTGGTGCTCATTATGCACATATCCAGAGAATTTAAGGGTTTTCTCAGATTCCGAATGATTTTTCTCGCTGTCTGTTTCTTCTACCTCTGACTCTTTTTCCTTTCATTCACGTCACAGTCAGGGTTGTATGGCACCTGTGAGCTATGGGCAGTGTGACATGGGCTGCATATAAATGACTGTAGAACAAAACCTTTCCCCTTTTAATTTATGTACACACATACACAGTGTATTTTCAGATGCCCATCTTGTTGTGCTAGGAGGCAGTTTTATTTACTTGGGGACCTTAGTCTGTGGAGCAGGTGTTTAGGGTCTGATAACATCATGACAGAGACTATAGGTGTGACTATATACAGACAGGGAAGATACACTCACGCACATGTACACACGCACACACACTCACGCACATGTACACACACACACACACTCACGCACATGTACACACACACACACACTCACGCACATGTACACACACACACACACTCACGCACATGTACACACACACACACTCACGCACATGTACACACACACACACTCACGCACATGTACACACACACACACACTCACGCACATGTACACACACACACACACACACACACACACACACTTATTTTGTATCATATTAGATGGCACAGCTCTTTGTTCACTGACCAGAAAGACAGTAATGTCATACTGCAGGGGATTATACTCATGTTTGGATACAATTCACACAGCTGCGTCTATTGAACTAAAACTATCTAAGAAATGTGTATGTAGCTCCTCAGTATAAGTATAAGCTTTTATACAAATACCCATTTGTTCAATACAAATAATGCAACATTATTATTTATGTGTGATTATTTGGATATTGGTGTATACGTCCAGTGAATTCAAGAACATTTGCTTTCACACTGGCTCAAGATCACCATTTCAGAAGTTATTGTTTATGTAGTATGTTTGACATATAAAAAAATATCTATATATATTTTCTGTGGGTAGCGCTTCTCGTTGTGCAGTTGAAAATGGTCAGGAATCATGTTCTCCCTCCATGGCAGCAGTGTTTGAGTGTGTGTGCATGTGTGTGCAGTGGTCATGCATGTCTAAGAACCTTAAGGTAAAATGTCAGCTCCCAAACTGTCCAGCTGGAGACTTGTCCTCTGCACCATCATGTGGAGAGAAGCAGTACAGCACTGACTTCATTGACATTCTTCTCATAAAGGAAGCGGCCTCAGACAGTAATCCTTCTTTACTGAGACCTGGAAAGGGAGAAGACACAGTGTTAAGCTGATCGATTTTAACCTAACTAGGAAATTGTACATGCGGCACTAAAGTTTGTCTGCTATGCTGCTGTCCATTCCCATACTTTCACCCTCTGGATGAATACTTAAACTGCTTCTCTCTAGAATCAAACAGTAAAGAGATGTTTACACTATTCAAACTATACCATAAAGTGAAGATTTTATTTTTAAGAAGTCCTAGCGTAAGTGCTGATGTTGATTTCCAACAAGGCCCAAGGTACAGCCTTGATAAGAGCTGATATACAGACAGAGAATGTTTTGTCTCTCTAGTTCTCATTGAGCATGACAGAGAGGATTTCGGAGAAACCTCGCTGCCAGATGGGAGATTGTTCCTTCATGGGTATTGTCTGTGAAACGCCTCGGAATATGTCAGCTTTATCTGTGTTAAAACATACCAAACATTTTTGCATGTGATACTGTGGTACCGAAGCTATAGCCTCTCCCATCTGTGCCGTTGCAAACTGTATCTCAGTCCTGCACCATCCAGTACACAAGGCAGAAATAACTCCACTGATCTGAGGAGAAGGCTGCCACTGCCAAATTTGTGATACGTAAATGTGTGAAATATTGTGATATTGAGACGTGTTTCCAGATAGATTATGTTGTACCAGTGAGCTATGTTTTATCTATCTCCCCACTGCTCTCTCTTGCTCGCTCTCTTCCTTTTTCTGTCTTTCTATTACATTCGCACACACATAGGGCTCTATCAATTCCCTCATCCAGTGCATGAGGTGTGAAAGGCAAATATATGCTCTCCTTCACTGTGGACATAATGCTGAGGTCATGAATGGAATGTTAATGAATGTTTTACCACATACCTCTATCAGTGGATACACACATGCACACACAATGAATCGCATTCGCACACCAGGATTTGCCGAGCAAGTACCAACCTAGCCAAAACCATAACAATACACTATTTCAAATATGCATTCCTTTGTGAACGAGTGGGTGTTATTTTTATTTTTTTTTTCCAAGACCACGGCAGCTTGCTTCAACTTGTATGTTTTACAACAAAAATGTCAAAGTGAATGGAAAAAAAAAATTATATTTTGACCAAAACTGACCAGCTACTGTAGGTAGAATGAGGCAAAAGAAAAAACAAAACCAAACCAAAAATGCCTCACCCAGTTGGTCCATTTGAGAATGCCATGTGAACTTCAAATCTGTTACATTGGGAATCGAAATTAAAGGAAAAAAGGGACAAAGGGTGTGGGAAGGAGAGGCTCCGGCTCACAGATCAAGAGGCTGTGTTTGACTATCTTATCATGGCTGTCGCCAGCTCAACCTGGCTCCATTGAATTTGTGTGGGGATTAGAAAGGCCCACAGCGGCTGATTATTTGGGTGAGTGAGCGGTTCTGTGTAAACAAACATTGTGGCCAGGATTGTTCCAGTCACAACATGGCTGGTTGGCCCCTGACAAACCCCGTACACACAAACACACACACATACAAACATGCCGACACATTGGAGCATCATTGGTCCTTCTGGTGCATCCTGATGGTTTGGGTCCCTGTTTTACTCACCTTTTCTGGAACCTCAGCAAATACGGATCCCAATTCTGAATAGTCAAGAATTGATATTGGAAGTAAAAATGTGTAGTGTAGAAAAGAGATGGATGCCAACCCATATGATTTGCATATGTCAAACTTAAAGCATATACCATAAGTTTTTAAGGCTGTATTTTCACTATGAGTGGAAGTATTGTTTATTTTCAAAGTAAACCGACTGAAGCTACTGTAACCAAAAACTGTTGGCATGTGTACAGTTGTTAAAGCCAAGAGGAGTCAAGTGGAGGCATATTGGAGGTGAAGACAGTCTAGCAATTATAAGAAAAAAGTGTATTATTTTACCAACAGCACAATAACATCATGCCAAGCAGATGGGATGCGGTGCAAAGAAAAACTTTGAGAAAAAAATGTATTTATAAACACACATCCTCGTTGGGACTTGTTTTATTTTTACTGCATTTTCACTGTGCATTTTTTACAAACAAAGGTAGAGTGAAAAGCACCCATCAAGAGGTTTTGAAGTCAGCTGCATCTTCAGATATCCATTCCAGATGCTGGCTAGACTTGCTGGAGCCGGGTCCCGTCAAACTAGGGGCTGGATTTAGTTGTCTTTTCCTCCAGGTGTGATGCCTCATGCTGATTCCCCCACATGTTCCACGGGTCTTATCCAAACACGCCAGGGTTGGTGACAGCGCCAGTAGACCTTCCCTCCCTCCTGCCCGCCTTTCTCTCCCCTTGCCTCCCCTGGTGGCCCACCCACCCACACTGCAAGAGCAGCAACCAGCCAGACCTCCTCTCCTTACCTGTCATCAGAGTTGTTGCCGTAAATGTCTATCTGGCCCAAACCTTCGGAGCCTCCTTTCCTTTGAGCAGTTTTGCTCTTTTATTTCATGCTTTTCCCCACTCCTCCAGACCTCTGTCTCCTCTTGGGTTTGAACCCTTTTGACAGGAGGTTATGTTCACACTGCTGCTCCACAGGCTCTGCTACAGGCTGGGACAGGCCAGTTGTTGCTCCAGTAACTTAATCGTGCTCAACGGTGATATAAGATGTATTAAACTTGTCATATTTCGAGCCTGGTCAGTTTTAGGACAATATGCCATCAGGGAAAGTTGGAAGGTTAAAAAAAAAAGCAAAGCGGAGTGGGAAAAGAAAACAGAAGCTCTGCTGTTTTGTGTATTTTTTCCCCAGCTGAATGTTCAGCGTCTGTTTCCATTAAAAGTGTGAGTGAGCAAAATTAATTCGTTATCCCACTGTAAACTAGGCTGACTGAAGGTCCCTCGTTTTGTAGTCATATTTTACTTCACACTGTGACTCCATTCTTCCACAACAAGAGAAAAGTTTCCCTTTAATGTACTTGGATTCCACCTACACTTAATGTTTTTTTTTTTTTTTCAGGGCAGGAACAGATAGATGCAGTCGGGGGCAAACATTATTAGCTAGCCCACACAAAATATGTTGTCTCATGGCTCGAGTTGGATGCCTTCCAGCTTTGGCATAACTGGGAATAACATATTTATTGGAACATAAAACAAGTGTCCTTATTGAAACATGCTGGCCTTCATTTCTTTGACAAGAGTCTGCCTTGGTTTATAGCAAATGCTTAGCTGATTGATTGTTTTACTTGAAGTTTTTATCACTGAAAATGATGCTTTAGAACCGAGTCGTTAGAAGACAATTATGGAGTTACAAAATTAACTAGAAGGCTGGCACACTCTATATTCAGTTATCTTCAGTGACAAAGTGGACAGAGAAAAATGGATCTATTGATTATTTTTTGACAAAAGCAATAGTTCTAGTAGTAGTAGTAGAGCAATAGGGAAATAGTTATCTAGCAAATCTAGCAAAAGTATTTCTAGTTCCCACCCAGACTCTATAGTGTTAGAAATGTTGACTCTGATCATGGCTTGGGTAGTTTATATGTGTGTGTACATGAATGTGTGTGGGAGTATTCTTGTGTTGTCATAACTTTGCTGAGTTACTCCCCATGAGCCAAAGCAATGTAAATGATTTCCTGATGTTTAAACCAGCATTGCTGTGATTGGACACACAGGATCAAGATTTCAGCATGTAAACTGCCTGGATTGTCCCCAGGGCTCATTACTAAACACATAGACGATGGTAACACTTACAGTAACTTCTAGCAATAACACATTTATGTCCTCCAAGTGGATGATGGAAGACAAAGTGCATCAAATATATGACAGGCCTAATGCACATACTGCAACACAGTCATGTGTATATTATCAAATCGTTTTGTCATCAAGGTTTGTCCAACAGCTTATAATAATGTAAATGCCTGTTGGGGTTGATTGACAAGTTGTGTCAACACGAATCAAATGTCTGGCAACCTTAGCTTAATATAATGAGTGCAACAAATGTCAGGAAACTGTGGTTTTATTTGGAAGCTGTGGTTAAGCTGCAGCTCTTCATCATCGTTACACTTTTAGTCCTCCCTTTCTTTAGGGTGGCTCAGATGCATTGTTGGTCTGCTGCACAGCAATGCAATAATGTTTAAGATTTTGTTCTTTGTTTGGAGTCTGATTAACTGGAGAAACAACCAATTGATTACATGGAATTGAGTCATTATCTTTTGAGTAAGGTTTTTAACATTTTATTTTCCTGATAATTCACATCCTTCTGATATTGGCAGTCAAACCCTCCAATGGCAAAAGTATAAAATAGTTGCAACTTTGGGTTTTGTTCAGCGATAGGAACCAAGGATATCCCGCTGTTTGTTCCATGTGGGGCATCTCTAGCATTGCACAGGGACCGTCAAGCCACCTTGTCTTGTGACATCCTTGCCAATCGTCCGTTTCTTCTCCTCTGCTCCAGCTGGAGCTGGATGTTGGACTTTGGTGAGGCCTGAGTGCTGGTATTAATTTCTTGGGCCTGTTGGCGCCTGTCCCTTGGCAGCCAAGCTCTAGCTCTAGCCCCAGTCTCAGCCTCAGTCCCAGCTCTGGTTCCATCTCGATGTAGGAGTGTTACTGGAAAGCTGGCCAGTGGGATCTGGCTCTGATAATCATTTCAGGCTAGACCTGCCAGCATCTGTAGCAAGGCCTGCAGAAGATGGGTTATTAGTATTCAGAGAGGAGAGACGTGAAGAAAAAATAGCAATAAAAAGAAAGTACTCTCATCCTGGAATCATACATCATCTTTGGAAACCTGTATATATATATATATATATATATATATATATATATATATATATATATATATATATATATATATATATATATAAAAACTTTTTGTGGTATTTTATTTCTAAAATAAAGCTTTATAGCTTAAAGCTGATATGGTGCATGCATTTGCAGGAATTTCACTGTGGTTTCCAAGATTTAGAGCAATTTATATTTTTAAGGGGCTGTTTCCAATTGCAAACAGAAGGAATAGTTGAATAACAAAGTGGAACCTTTTAGGTTTTCTGCAGCAGATAAGGCACTAAAGTTCACAAGTCATTTCATCTTTAATGCATTTACCACTTAAATACTGTAAACATGTGAAAGTTATACACATGAAAAACACAGATAAATAAAAACACATTTTATGACTCATATACAGTCTTCAAATGTTGGAATGAATCTTGCAGTACAGTATGTGTTGCAGCCCCTTTGGCTTTTGTTCCATGTTATGAGACATGGATTCCAGGCAAAACTGTGTCGAGGTTTATTCCTTTTAAACAAGTCAAACTAACAAAAAACAAACGTGCATTTGCATATTTATTCAGTCAGCTGTTCAGTTTTTAATTTCCTACTTTTTCTACTAATTAAAATGTATTCTCCTTCTCTTTACTGTCATTTAAAAAAAATCCTATCTCTCAAACACCTCTGAGGTTTTCAACAATACTGTCGTATGTACTGTATCCACAAAGGACACATTTGTGTGCAGGGGTAGTCAGGAAATTCCCACTGGATCTTGTTCAACCAGTCCCAGGATTCCAGTGGCTTCATGGGATGCCACACAGTTTCAGAGGCTATTAGTGAATGTTTAACGATGAGTCAACAAGAGGGAATACTGTACCTACACTACCCACTCTTTATGAAACCAAGATGTCAAATGCTCATGTCGCATCTCTTTCAGTTATTATAACTTTGAACCCTGTTCAACCCCTATTACAAGAAATGGGGATGGAGCAGGATAACAGTAGGAAATGATTACAGAACAGTTAATTGTAAAAATAATATTAAAATGTGAGAATCTCATAGGCATAATAGGAATTGGTCCTCTTGTTCCAATCAGAATCTCTGTTTGCATGCCTCATATAAGAAACATGGATAACAATTATTTTATTGAACCATGTAGTGCATGAATGCTCACCACCTGACTTGCTGACCTCTATCATGATGCCCATGAATCTCCTTCTTCCTGATCTAAAAACTCCTGAGAGGTTTCTCCAACAAGCTGTTGTCCCTTCCCTCTCTCTCTTTCTGTGTGTTTGTGGATGGGGTTATTCAAAAGCTGTTCCACTTGCATGGGAACGCCTCATTACCCAGACTGCCTCTGTCTTTGCCCTGAAGTGGGGTGCGGCTCCCCTCGCTGGGCCCAGTTGTCAAGGTGACCCAACATGCCCCAGGATGGCAGGCGTGCGGGCAGGCAGGCAGGAGAAGGAGAGGGGTCTTTGCGCTCTCTTTGTTGTACCAGTGCCACCGTATGCTCACTGGTGCACTAGGCCTTGGGTAGTTCCACACTTCCCGGTGAGCAAGCAGCTGATCTCATTTTTCAACACACAGCTGCCCCAACATCAGAACCAGGTGAAGGTGACCTCCCTTGACTGTAGTAGTGGGGTTTATTCGCTTTGTCTAATCTAAAATAATCTTATAGTAACCTCTGGGGATTTGATATTTTGTTGCTTTAATTTTAGCATAGGACAGGCAAGTTACCAAAAATTTGAATTTAAGTGCTCACACTTCTACAGTATCCAGGACTAGTTTACCAAAATATGACAGGTGTTGCTAAGTTATTGTAGCAGGTTGCACGCTGTTTGAGCCTCTCTGCATCACAGCAACAGACAGACGAGAAAGCACAAACTGGCTTATAACTGTGGATCTCACCCTTTTATCTCTGCAGACATCAATCTCTATCTATTCTCACTCTATCCATCCATCCGTCTATCCATCCATTCCTTCCTCTCATTTGTCTGCCCCCCTTCCCTGCCTGTCTTATCCTGTCACCCCTCCCCCTCCCCTCTAACACTGGACAGATTGGGAAGCCGTGATGGCAGCACAGAAGTTGAGGGAGAAGCTATTTATCCCAGACAGATCAGGAGGTGTGTGACGGAGGTGTGGACGGTTGCTGCAGGTCAGTGACGTTGGCAGGCGCCAGGCAGGCCGGCCCACATGGCTCGGGGACTGTGGGACTACAGACAGATGGCACCTGGTGGGTGACAAACAATTAACAAACCAACAAGAATAGCTGGATCGGCAGTATACCCACAAGCACAGGAGATAGCAAGAGAGCGGGTGCATCTGTGCTCTGAACACTTTCACTCTTTACTTTTCCTCTTCCCGAGTCTTGTTTAGTATAACAGTTGCAATTTACCCATGTGTCTTTTTCACAAAAACACTCTTGTTGTTGTGTCGCTATAGAACAGTCTAAATAAAGCGGTGTTGAGCATATGCAGCCAGCATATGTTTCTGTTTATTTCAGTGCAGTTTTGAGAGAAGTAGTGAGTAATTTAAATGTACAATACAATGAAACAACACATTTGATATCTACTTAAGTGATGGGAAAAAGTTATAAACAATCATATAAAGTTTGTTACAGCAGTAACATTATGGGCATTATTGTGCTGAGTGTGCACGTGTTTTTTGTAAAAGCTGGAAATTGATTCAGTGTGTTTGTTCAGCAGTGAGCATGGTGGCCAATGGTATTTCACTGCCTAACTACATCCAAATGTCATCATGATAGGGTGTTTCTGCACTTCTCTCCCACTTACTGTACAGTGAAGATGTTCTGTGTTGGTCATAAACAAGAAAATCTGCAATTCTGTAATCTCTTTCAGGAGTGGGTAGAGAGGGATTATTATCCATACCTAAATGTGTGTAAGTAAACAACTGTCATCTGGTAGAATTATTGCTTTGGTCCGGGATTGGTCCTTGCTTGTGTGTGTGTGTGTGTATGTGTGAACACATCTGGAGTCTAGACTCTGTGGCTCTGTAGGCAGGGTCCTATCTACAAGCAGCATCGGGTCCGGAGGCCGGCCATGTTGACATAGGTGGCACACACATACCAGCATCTGTTTCAACAGTCAGTGCTCTCACCAAATAACCCTCCCTGCCTCACACACACCACTGGACACTTTTATTCTCCACTGAGGGAAGGGACAGCAAGGGAAACGAAGTAGAGATGGAGGGTGAAGGTAGGAGCTGCTGTACCTGGAAGTCCCCTGTACCAAAAGCAAAGTCGCCTTTTCAGATTCGCTGTAAAATGTCCGATACCCAAGATTCATTTTTGCATAAGGATGTTAGGACATGGACGAAAAAGCACAAGTATATTTTTGTATTTTTACCTCATATCAGTTGTGTGTGTGTATTTTTGTTTATAGCAGTGAGTGTTTATATGAGTAACACATAATGAATTTCCTCTGGAAGACTTATGGTTAATCATGAAAATGGCCCTACAATACTGTTGGGGGGAAGTGTGTGTGAGTGTGCGCGTGTGTGCGCGTGTGTGCGTGTGTGTGCGTGCAAAGTGTGAGAGAGTTACTGCCAGTAGGCTGCATTGGAAAGTGTATACTGAAGGAGCCTTTAGCACTTCCAGATCAGGGAGTTTTATTAGCCCATATCAGAGCACTGCCACTTTGATTTATTTATACGTGCTGTCACACATACAAACAAACACACATATATGCACGCAGACATACATAAGATCTCGTAAGAGAACAGAACAGAAACACTGCTATGGCCCACACAGAATGAACACTGGATACAGACAAAACCTAAAATGAGAGTCAGTCAAAATACTCACTGCAATAATCTGTAGCCAGTTTACACAGTGACTTGAGGTATTAATGGGGTAAACACAATGATAAATCTTGGTCAAAGAATGACATGCAAAGAATGCTGGCGCAATGAGATTTTCACAGTTGGAAAATAAACACAGATAAGACTGTGGGAATAATCATGAAGAGGTATGACTCTTGGTGCATGTGCATGAACGCAGACACACACAGGCAGAACAAACATGGAGAGACAGCAGCAGCACCTACAGTGCAGCAGCATAGGGGATGGGGAACAGCTCGCAGTGAATGTATTAGTCTATTTCGATAGTTAAGAACTACAGCAATAGAAGTGTCCATTTTCATGCTAACCTTTTCAATCATTAAACCCTCCACCAAATGGAACTCTAATAGCAAACCGAGACAGTGAAGTATTAAATCAATGAAAATAAATTAGCTTTTGGAAATCAATTTTCATACACACTATTCTAAGAGAGTGGGGCTGAATGTGGAATGATGTGGACGAAAACAAGGGGCCCTTTCCAAGATGCACATAGCAAATAGAGATTCACTAAGAGAATCTGGGATATAAATTTTCCTGTCACTTTCTCTACCTCCAAGGAGCCTGTTGGTTCGATAAAGGAGCAAGATTGGGTTGAAAATTGATTTTCCAGAATAATTGCTATTCTCTTCGTCGGGGGGACTCGAGTGTCTCCAAGGCTTTTTCCTATTACACGTTCTGGCTCTCCAATTTACCTGCCCTGAGAAAATACATAAAAGGGCATAGCCTTTGGCCTTTGCAATCATCAAGGTTTTGGAGCTTCCAGCAGATAAGATTAATGGTGAGTTTGTAGCAATTGGCTTGCAGTATTCTGCAGATTTATAACATTTGACCTTTACAACACAAAGCTTGAATTATAAACAACAAGACAAATTCATAGAGCGCATCTAAGGAGTTAGATTTTGCATAACGATGCAAGCTAAATGGACTGTTCTGCTGTGTCTCTGTTCCTTGCAAAACATGTGACAGCCTTCACTCCACGTGTTAATATGACAGATATTGACACAAACCTCCTCCTGTTGTCAACAGCATCCCTTCATTATACTGTATATGTGTCATCACCATTTTGATCTCCTGTGCTCTTCTATGCAGGAGCAAACAGGCCATTTGTAAGGAAGGCGATTAGCAGACAGATCTCTATTAAGACTGATCTAATTCTCCATAGCTTAGGTGGTACCTGGTCCAACCGTCGTGTGGCTGATTCCGTCTGTTAAATATCATGCAGCTAACAATAAGGACAGACATGTATCTGATATAATGGCATGGAGAAAGTGATATGTACAGCCTGAAGACGATATGGTGGGCAACAGTATATGTGAAAGCATTTCAAAACCACCAACTGCCTCAAAAGTGAAAACATTGCATGTATCTTAACACTAGCTTAAACTAAAATTTGAATTGCTCATGACCTTAAACATTTAACATGGACTCAACAGAACCCAAGACTTTATCTTAGCCTGTGATGGTTCAGTGCAAAAGCAATGTGTTGTTCAGTAATATATGCCAGGTGAACATGTGTGTGTTTCATCTATTAGAGATGTTTGGTGTGTTGCATTGTACCATATCACTGTGTGGAACGGAGGGAGTGATTCTCTAGCCTTCTGTCCTCCTGCATATCATACTCGGCTGCCATCTGAAGCCTCCTCGCTTTGCTCCAGTGTACAAAACCCTATTGTGGTACCCCTGAGATAAGCAAGGAGGGTGAAAGAGAGAGAGAGAAGGATGGAGAGAGGGTGAGAGAGACAGTGAGAGACTACTCTGAAGGCGCCAGGCCTATCTCCTCTATCTCCTCCAGGGAACATGCCGGCATTCCCGAAGACACTGGTGCTAAGAGGCTCGTCGCCCTGCTGCCCACCTCCCTCACAGACACACACAAACACACACACACATAAAGGAAAAAGAGACGTGGAGATTTATGTCATGGTAACCCAATCTCTTCCCCTCCTGAACTCTATGTTTCCCCTGACTGCCTGAGAGAGCAAGGGAGGGTTTAGGAGTGAAGGGGAGACTCTGAGGGTTACTGATGTTTTTGCAGAACAGAGGTAGACTGAGAAAGACACAATGTTCTCTTTCTGTTGTTTCTATTTGATATGCGAGAGCTGCAGTGATTTGTACATGTCTTCAAAGTGGTGTGTGTCTTAACATTTGTGTGTGTTGTCATCAACATTTGATATCTGATAGCAGCGGCCCTACTTTATTTGGGCCTGAGTGGGAATAACTCCCACGGATGGCTCTGAGAAGAGATGTGACACTTAGAGATTGCAAAAAAGTAGGAGGTCATGTAAACACATTCACACATAGGCACACACTCATTCACGTGCTAACACATTTCAAGCCAATATTCACACAGTTGAATTTTTAGGACAGCTTCCTAATGCTCTTTTAGCATTTTAGCATTCACCAGATTTTTATTTTTGCCCAGAAAACGACTGAAAGAAACTGTGAAAAAGTTGCGACTTCACAAACAAAACAGATGCTGGGAACAAGTTCTAAAGCCAACGCGGAGATTGCACTACTTTTTCATATGCGTACCTATTAGAATTCAAAGAGTCAACAATGTAGTGTAGGTGTACATAATGAATGAAACACAGAATGTGACATCTCCTTGAATTCACAGGTTTAATATTTCATGGTTTGGAGGCACACCTGAGAGCTGAACATATGACTAAATCAAAACTTAATGTGGAACACGCAATATGCTGAAATGATGAAGTCAGGGGGAGGAGGAGACTCAATTACTGCGCCAAGGATGACGAGTAAGATAGTAAAACACTGAACTGCAGTCACTTTTTATTTTAAACCTTTTAAAAGATTTGCTAAGTTTCTGCATAAATAACAGAAAAATAAAAAATTAATATGTGTGCTGCTTGCCATATATTTGATTCTAAATCTAGCAGAGCTAGACAATATGATACAAGCAAAAGCGTCTGTCTGATGTTTCTCACCGGCACAAACTGCAGGAGAGACACAGTTAAATTAGACTCCACACATTTACTCTCACCTCAAAAGCATCTTCCAAACATGTGTCGAACCCACTAGAAGTCGGCCGTATGGAGATGTGTTTATGTGTTTGGTTGTGCAAGTAGGCCTTCCTGCATGTGTGTGTTCAGCATGACGTGGCAACCGCCTGCCCTGTTCAAACATGGCGTTGGCTGTGCAGGCAGCCTCATCGTCAGGCTCGGCTTGCCAGCGGTACACGCTGTGCCTGGCACCCTGTGGAGGGGGAAGGAAGGAGCACAGCGGGGCCAGGCTGCCTACAACACCTCTCCCACCGAGCCAAAGGCCCCTCTAGTGGCGCTCTGAACACCAGAACAGGCCCAGGGAGAAATGATAATGAGGACCAAGACTGTGTTACACAGGATAACACGTTGGGACGCCATTTTAAACCACACACACACATACCAAGACATAAACAACACGCAAAGATAGAAACATATGCGACAAACATGCCTGCTCATAACCAGGCTGGCAGAGATGCAAACAATTGAATACTCACAAACTCAAAGTGTAGTTTAGGGGAAGAAATTACTTTTTAAAAATGTTTTGAAACTTATGTTGGTCTTTCATGTATCTTTGCTAGTGATAATGATTGAAATACATGTTTTCGTTCCACTGCCAAAGATCACTTGGCCTTTAGACCACATGGCCAGTAGTGTGACATCTTTTTTTCTTGAATTTTGTGTTGAAGAGGATTTAGTTTTAGCAGTGTATTAAATGTTATTAATAATACTAGAACCAAAGATAGTTATTTGATTCCAGAGTAAAGAATATACTGCCAAATTTCTCCTGGGTGTGCAAGACCTAAAAGCTACTAAGCATTAAGTGGATCAAATGTGATTAAGATGCCCTTAAATTCCCTCTCCATCCTGCTCGGCACAGCAGCCATGATAATTTTTCACTTATGCCACATTAGATGTTCTGGATAAAGTAGTCACATTCAGCCATTATGGATTGTCATTCTATATGTGGGCCACCAGCTATTGTAAAGCTATTGTCGCTTTCAGCAGAGGCCTGAGTCCAACATGACACAGAGCATCCTGTAATGGCTGCCATCATGTAACACAGCTTACAGACCAACATAGACACATAACATAGTTTTGGCACATGCAGTAAACCTCAGAGAATAAGTCATGGAGTTTATGTTCTTATTAGCTTCACTTTAGAGTATTAATAAATTAAAGGTAGATACAGTAATAGTAATATTCATTTCAGAAATTGTTTACCAATTCATTGGAAACTTTGGCCTTGCTTTCTTTTCTTTCATACTAACCATGCTCAGATATTTTATGATTATTTTCTACCATCCAAGAAGAGCGAAGCTTTTTTGTTCATTGCAACTTTACGTAAAGTGACTGAGAGTGACATGATTGGCTCACGATATTTACCACTGTGCACTATTTGATCATATTAAAATTGTGAACTATCTCACAACAAAACCACAAGTGATAGCTTTCAGTTCAAGTGTTGATAGAATTCTGCAGATCCAACATGTAATTACAGCACCTGTGGGAAGCGTATGGGTTGTCGATGTAAACCATAGCATGCACGTGTGACTGCTTTGCGAGATGTTAAAGATGAGAGGGGATGAAAATTGGATTAAATTGTGTGTGGCAGCTCACTGTAGGGAGGTAATTAGGGACAAACATTGAGACGCACTGTCTGATCTCTCCTGCTGGAGGTTAAGTGAAATAGGAGCTGTGAGTCCCAGCGTCCCGGTGGCACAGTGATTAGAATTTCCTAATGTGGGGCTAATGGGATGTCAGCCGGGAGCAGAACCCCTACACAGAACCACTCACAACAACAAGTGGTCAAAGAGCAAGCCTGATTAAAGAGATAGAAAAGAGAAACAGGAACACATTGTCAGTGTTGATGTTAGGGATCCTGACTGTCAGCTACATTATCACACCACTCAGGAGTAGGAGGAAGAGAAGTGGGACATTACTATGCTAACAATGCTAACATTTTATTTTAATAACCCACAGCTTGCAAATGCTTTCCCACATTTCCACAAAACTGTTATTTTACTACCAGCTATTTATATGCACAACTCAAACCTCAATGAGTTGCAGATCAGCAGATTTATACAACATTTAGATGAACCAGTAGATAAAAAAGTTTGTAGACAGATGCCTCTGTCATATTTTTAACTGCTTTAAATTTGTGTTTACACTATTACTATTGTTCTCCTGCCATTACTGATCCTTGTACAATTTTCGTAAAGCTCATGTATCTGCTCTTTCTTCAGTTTCACTTCTCCTCCTCAGCTTGTTTGTTTTTTTGTGTTCACCCACTTTGGCCCCAGCTTGCGTTTGCATATTTGATCAGACTCTGGTGAGGATTTGATAACGTTGCTAGTTGCCAGTTGTAGCTGGGCCTGTCGTCGAAATAACAACAATAGAAGCGCAACTTGACTGCCAGCCCCCGATGATAAAACGACAGGGGCAAACAAAAGCAGCCCCCAGAGCTGCAGATGTTGACGCTGAAAGCTGTTTGTTGTGTGGAGGTGTTTATAAGGTAGAGGTGGCATGCTTCTGTGTGAGGATATGAGTGTGTTTTGTGTGTAGGTGTACAAACACGTGTACTTGCACATTTGTGTGTTCGTGTGTATGTGTGTGTGCATGCTCGTGCATGTACTGTATATCTGTCTGTGTGCATGTGCGTCAGTGTTGTGGCCCTGTGGCTATGAGGAACCCAGCTGGGAGGAAGAAGGAATGCATTCATCCTGGCTCTCAGGGGCCGGGGGCCACACAGGTACCCAAAGAGGGGATGAAAGGCTGCTCTGCAGATGTCACCCGCTGGGGTTCAGTGGCCTAGCCAGCAAATGTCATGTTTGGCAGCTGGCACGCTGCTGTTCTCTCACCAGTTGTTGGCAGAGGCATCTTCTAAAAGATGCTAGAGTGGGATGCAAGCACCGGGAGCGCCCTAATGGGAGCAACATTAAAGAGAGTTGCTGGCTTCTGTCTGTCATAGAACATTAACCTTGTCCTGTTTCCTGCTTCTCTCGGGCAGCTGACACATACTGTATACTGTGTCTCCCCCACTTTTCACATACATTTCTGCAGACTAAAGTACTCACTGTCTATCTGTTTAAAGGATCCATTAACTATTGACCAATAAACTAATATGACTAATAAACATTTTTAAAAAGTTTGCCTGTAGTGGTATGCAGCCTTCTAAGCATTTGGATTTTATTCGTCCAGATGCACACGTCTCTGAGATCCTCCAAACCAATACAGTGGAGACATGTGAAATCTCAGTTGTAGTGGTTTAAGAAAGTTACCTTTAAAATAATTTATCGTCATGTCTGTGTTACTCTGGATGTTTCACTGAAAAATGGTTTTCATTAAGGAATTCTCTTATATAGATTGAATAGAATGAGAGCTTTTAGACCCACCTGCTGTCCCACTGCTGAGTTCTTAGCTTACTTACTGTATACACTGAAAGAGAAACCATGTATAAAATAAGTAAGCTGTTGTAAAGTGCTTTGTTAACTGACCACTGGGTTCCTGGTTGGCTGACTGACCAAGACCGTTCTTGCATGATTACTTACTGTAGTTTGGCTGGAAGGCCAGGGTCCTGATGGAGGGAAACATTTAAAGCTTTACAAATGGTATCATAGGACTTGCCACAATTTTATCTCAGAGGAATATCTCATTGTTTATAATAGAAATACTTTTTGAAGCCCCTACATATGCAGCACTTTAAGCACTGTTAGATGTTATCCCCAGCTTTCAGCAAATGATTTATGCCGGCATTTCAAGTGTGAACAATAGAAAAGGGTGGTGTGTAGTTTTTCCCACTAGTCACACAGTAATTCCATTGGCACTGACAATACTGTTCCAGTTGTTGGCCTTTGTATTAATGCTCACCAGGGCCTGTACATGAAAATCTAATTTGTGCAAATGCTAAAAGTAAGCATTACAGAAAGGTCAGTTTCTCACTTCAGGGTTGCTACACAACAATACATAATATGAGAATACAGTTACTGACACTGTCTATGTGTGTGTGTGTGTGTGTGTGTGTGTGTGTACATGAGTGAGTGAAATCAGTTGTTTTGAGTAAACTCACTAATAATAAACTAATACATACTGTATTTAAAAAGAAGCATGAATCAGTGGGTTTTCTTACTCATCAAACTAGATGTAAGAAGTGCCTGACATTTCCATTGATGCTCCACTGCCTTTATTGTCTTTACCCCGCTGGGCTAAAATTATGCACATGTCTCAGTAAAGATTTGGGTTTTGCAACATCTGTGAATTATTACCAAGAATTAGTTCTCTGAACACAAGAAACTGGAGAACACATACAGTACATTGTATAATTTTAAAAGGTTATGTTAAAGTTCAAATAATCGTGTTTCTAGGTTTGTTCCATACTGGAATTGTTGTTGGGAAAAAAATGTTTCTGCATACTAATTGGGGCCTTAAAGAAAGTCAGTTGCAAGTCAGTTTAAGTCAGAAGCTAGAGGTCTGTTGTCATTCCCAATTTTATAGTCAGTTACTGGGACTTTTACAGGCACCTACGACTCACCTTTTTTTTAACCACGCTTTGTGTAGAGATCCTGGATTTTGTAGCCATTGGACAGAACCGTTTTTCCCCAGTTCCCGTCTTTGTATAAGCTAACTATCAGCTATCTGTAGTATCAGATGCATCAAACAAATATAAGTGTAGCTAATGGCCATAGAAAGTGTGTTTCCTGAAATGTTAGACTTATCCTTTAAAACATTTGTTTATGTTATTATACAAGCAAAAACAGGACCATATTTTTATCTGTCATTGGCAATTAATTTTTGTGGTTTTCAGGGAGTTTTATTATCACAAGTTTTTAAACCTTGCGATATCTAACCAATAACAATAATTCATATGGTCCAACAATCATGAATTGGGATGCATATGGGAAAAAAAATGTTTAATATATGCTGAGACATTACACACACACACACACACACACACACACACACACACACTTCCATGCACGTGCCAAGTGGACAAATCACACCCAGGGGATTTGGATGCATGCAATTAAGATTATGATCAATGACAAGTCAATCATGTGAGCCTGTTCTTCTCTCTCTTCCCCAACTCAGCAATTATTCTCCAGCTGGTGAGGTCTGCCCTGAACCAATGGAGGAGACATTATAGTCATCTTTTTCCATCAATTCTTTTTCCTACTGCCTCCACCCTTTCTCCTCCTTTCTCCCTCCCTCTGTTATCCTCCTACTCCTGGCTTCCCATACAAAGCATTTTGCTTTGTCTCCCTTCCCTCCTCCTCCTCCTCCTCCTCCTCTCTGTCATGTCTATGGAACAGTTAGCTCTGTCAGTCACATTTGACAGCTTTGGGCTCTTCACCATTAGCCCCTGGCCTCCCAGCCTTCACTCTCCATGTTAGGTCAGAAACCTCTTTGGCACCAAACAGACAGGTTAGGGAAAGGTTTAATGTTACCCTCAGCTCAACGTTGAAACTTCAAGCTGCTAGCATTGAAAGGACAATATATAACTTGTTATGACAAATCTGTGCCTGTTAACTGCCAAATATGGACAAACTTCTTTCAGTTACTATTGTTTTCAGTGTTATCACTTGGAAAAGCTGCTCATGTTGTTGACCAGTCAGAGCTGTGTGGAATGTACACAGTCAACAGTAGGAGAGGAACTGCACCTGTCCTTCCCTCTTTTTTTTCTTTTCTTTTTTTTTTTTTTTTTGGCAGCCCCAAATGTGCGGGATTTCACAGTTTCTCAGGTACATTTGCTACTGTGCCACCGACTGCATTGAATAATGGTGTGCTGTGTGGTTGTGTATGTTGAAGAGAGTCATGCGCTACGCTCTGTCTATTGTTCATAATAGAAAGGCTGGCGTGTCGGCCAGCAGACCCATTGCTCCTGTGCTATCTGAGAGCAGATAAAGGAAGCAGGTGTGAGGAGGAAATTAATGTAAATCCATCAGTCTTCAATTAGAGCTCTGCTCACACCCAAAATAAAGACTCCATCTCAAACCAATATGACGCCAGCTTTATTCACATCCCAGCCCCACCTGCACAACCACAACAGCAGCAGCAGCCCCACCGTGTAAACACTCAGGAGCTCTATAATGCAATGTTTAATGATGAGAGGGCATGGGATGTGTGATATGTGCAGGTGCAGGGTGTTATCTAACTTGCAGGCAGCAGCCATGGTGTACATGGTTGTCCATTAGGCTCCCAGTGTGTGGCCAGGCTAATTCTGTGTGCCTGGAGGTGCAGGGGCAGAGGCTCTCCATGGACTGTGGGCTGGGGGAAGAACTGCAGTTTAACCTAATTTGGTTCTAATTACAAAGACAGGAAGTCCACCTGCCACACATACGGCTGTGTTCTCCTCCCTTCCATGGGTTGGAGTGAGTCTGGAGGCAGGAGGAGGGGGAGGGAGAAGGGAGGGGGAGAGGGCTTGAATGCATTTTTTTAAATATTCTATCGTGTCCTTCTATGTGGTACAAAAAGTCATGTCATTACAGAGCACACAGTGCACTCATACGTGATACCAAACTGAAAATTTTAAATATGTGCCTCTACATTAAATGTTTGATAAGCAAATAGCCCATTAGATAAGAATTTCAAGGAGCTCTGGGAGTTTTCTAAATGTCAAAATGAATGTTATCTGACATGACCAAAACATTATTATCACAGAGTCCCATTACAGCCAAACACTGATTCAGCCTTTATATGTAAATCTTAGTTAGCGACTTGGGAAGATTTACATCTCCTTGTAATTATTCAGAAGTTTTGATTTGTTTAGTGATGCCAGAATTGCAGTTAGACATAACAGCTTGCCACAGACACTTTGCATAGTTTGAACATAATGCTGCACCGTAGTTCTCAGATATCACATGACATCATCATTGTGAGGTTTCAGCAAATGAAGGAAGAGTTGGTGAATGAAACCAGAGAATAGTGTTACCTGCTTTCACCCATGTTGTTGCTTTCTTTGTGTTGTCTTGGATTTGCTGCTACTGTCACGTTTACAGCATTTGGCTACATTTGTTGAGCTCTGCCCTTCAACAGCTAACTTTCTCTCTTATTATTTTGGCCGTGGATAATATTATTGTATTAAGTTACAGGTGGGAAAAAAAAAACAATGAATGAGTGATTCCAGTGATTTTACCCTGTTTTACCCTGCCAGTCTTACAGTATATATTTCAGACAACTTCCAACCATTTTCAAATGGCCCCATACATGTAGTTTTGTAGAAAAATTTACTACAGTACAGGGAAGACAGCCAGCAGCTTCAACTCATTCTGGTATGGCATTAAATGATAAAGCTGCTCATGTTCTGATTCTTTTCACAAATCCCATGAAAAGAAAAAAAAATGTCATGGGTTTTTTGGTTTCTGCTTTTTTTTTTTGTTATTTGAATCAGTTTATTCTTGATTTTGGCATCTTTTTGAGATTTATTGTTCATGACCAGATGTATTCTTTAAAATAAACACACAGTGATCTGAAAAATAAATCAGTCACGTAACACTTTGTGAGTGTTCAGTTAGAAGCAGGAACTGTTTTGAAAACTCCTGCTGATAGAGATGCTTTAACATCTAACATTTAAGTGTGGGTTGTTGAACAGCAGCCTTTCTAATTCAATATCTGATCCGTTTTAGCCACATTATCCCAGACGATGCAAATAATAATAGCAATTCATGGCCCTTGTTTGCAACCTGTAAAGCCCACTGTGACTTTTATCTGTCAGATCTTATCAGCTGACCAGATCCCCCAGTGGTTTTAATGGCAGGCTCTGGCTGTGTAAAGCTCTCTAACAAGGAACCTGATTGTTCTGTTAATGTGTTACTTCCTGTTGGAGTCACTGCTCTGGAATGGAGCGGAGCAGCCAGTGCCGGAAGAAATCCCCACATCAGAGTGATCGTAGGCCGGCCAGGGGTTCACTTTTAGCCAGCTGGCTAGCCAGACTGCTGGCCGTTCGGCTTCCACAGTCATTGATGGAAGAGATGGATTTCTCTAAAGTGTAGTGTCTGTAATGTGACACCCAGTGTAAAGACCCTGGTGGTCCAAATTAGGTTGGGGATTTGATACCAAGTTAGTTCACAAACATTAGAGTGCATCAACTATAGGTTATACAATGTATAGCCTAAAACGGATAGGCGCTCCATATAATATGTTACAATTTACCCAGTTTTGTGAAGCAAAATAGCATTGGTTCACAAATGTCTTCTAAGTGTCATTGCTATGTGGAATGTTGGTATTAGCAGTGGTGACTATTGCCACTATGAATTCCTCCAGCTTATTTCCCCCCACTCCCGGATTTATACTCTCTGCACAACTTTGATCTCAAGGTATTAAAGTCAACAGTATCCTAACAGGGTGTGGAGTAGACCAGGGGCTTATGGTGCTTTATGCCCTACTCTACATGCCCGGAACTATCTCAGACCAAGCAGAGGCGGCATGGATGGGAGGTGAGGAGATGATGTGGCAGAGACAGAGAGAGGTCAACTCTTTGGCAGAGAAAGTGCTGTGTTGCTATGGCAATATGCTTTATTACTAACCCAAGAGTCACGGACCAGGGCAGCATCAGCAGTGTGAGCGTTGTTCAAGAAGCATTGGAGATCAGGGCCTTAATCACTCAGCACTGATACAAGGGTGAATAGTTGGAATTGAGCCTGAGGCTATTTGGAACAGGAACATCAGCGCACACATGTACACATGCATACACACTCTCACACCCTTACGAGCACAGTGTTTGATGCACTGACAACTTAATTAAAAAACTTAACAACATTAACATTTGTGTCTTTCGTAATTAGCTGAAATTCAGCATCATTCTTTGCTAGTGTAGAGGAAATCTAAAGAGTACAGCCAGCGATAGTAGCTCAGTGCACTACTATTCAAGCCTGATTTACCCGGTGAAGAGAATCAATAAAATTTCATATGCTGTTCAACATGTGCAATTCTGTTTCACATCCTGTGTAGCTGCAAATTGTTAAACAGCTAGGGAAAAAAATGCCAAAGTTGAGTCTTTTCCCGTCAAGGTTCTAAAAGTCTGAAGAGGAAATCTATCCTGAAGTTGTGTTACGAAACTTAATAACTGACTGACCATCTGATTCACACCCTATCAGTCCAAGATGTGGCACATATTTATTTCCAGCAAGTGATTGCATCAAATTTGTCCTGTTTTTAACTTTGTTAGAAAAAACATGCTTGGCGGATGCACGGCACACACTGGTGGCTGCAGGGAGCCAAAAGCACTTTATTTATGTTTGGATGGCAGCGGGCGCTCAGTTCTGCTTGGCACAGACAGTGTGCTGTGGTCTTTGGCACCTCTTCGCATCCCTCCTGTCCCCCTGACATACACTCTCCCCAGCTCTACTGGGCCTCTGTAGCATCTTGTGCATGTGTGTGTATGTATGCATTTGCATGTGTTTGGAACTATGCATTATGTTGTGTCCTTCTGTTTATATGGTCTTCGAACTAGTTAAGATGTTCTCTACCCTGAATAACACATAAAAGAGACAGGCAGCACCA
This sequence comes from Channa argus, assembly GCF_033026475.1. Taxonomy (NCBI): domain Eukaryota; kingdom Metazoa; phylum Chordata; class Actinopteri; order Anabantiformes; family Channidae; genus Channa; species Channa argus. Next base: position 11,645,858 of record NC_090212.1, read on the forward strand.
ATTTTTCATAGACACTTTTATCTGTTCTTTTTTAAAATGGACTACAAGCTCATCTAATTAAGACTGAGAAGTTTTTTTCAGATAGTAGTTTTGAAATTGAAACTAATCTCCAGTTCACCTAAGGTCATGGGACTGCAAAGCTCAAGGTTCCAAGAAGAAAAATACTACATAAATTAAGATGAATATACATGCCAGTGGCTAATCTTCTACTTTGAGACTGCTACTTGAAACTTACTTAAAACGTCACATGCAGGGCATGAGTGACTCATGTAGTAATGCCAGCCAAGTGCACATTCTAATCTTCCCTCAGCTTTTCTTATGCAGGAGAGAGCACTCTGCCAGGGCATCCACTGAGCACAGCCATTCCAGAAATTCAAAGTTACAAGGTCGGTGTACATCTGCTGCCGGCAGTACCGTGAGTAAATACCCCCACGTCTATACCCAACAATCTCTATTATTATTTTTCCTCCACCTTCTCAGTGCTTTTCACTTTACTGTAGGGAACCGTCTGACCCTCGCATGGTATATAAATAAATAATTTATTTCTCATATATTTATAAACCAAAGCAAGGCCAGCCACCTTAAAAGGAAGTGTGGTCTTTTTCCTTGTGCCGGAGCTCTGCAGGGTCTGTTGAGGCACACCCAGGATCCACAGCCTGGGTTTCCTCAGTCAAAGCAGCTAGTGTTGCAGAGGGCTGGGAAGAGAGTGATTTTGGTCAGGCAGGCCATCCTCGGCCAGATAACGGCTGATACTGGGACTAATTTGGTCATGTGCAGGGCTGCCGGATGACGAGGGGCTGATAACAAAAACATGGCAGATAGACAGCTGGGCTGCTGGAGGAGGATGTGAACTCTCTCCAGAACCTGGTTGAAAGATTTAAAGTGTCCTGAGCCTGCCTGTCTGTCCATTTGTCTGTCCACTGCCTGTGAAATCATTCCTAGATGATATAACAAATATGAATATGGCTTTACTTATAGAAGTGCTTGTGCTTTTGCACAAGCACTCAGGGTGATTTTTATTTATTTTTTCATGGTAGATGCAGAACATTATCAAATTGACTGAATGTAATAGTTTGCCAACACTAACATGTACGGGCAGCATATACAGCCCCACAAATCACCAAACTAAACTTATGGATGGATAAGAGTCTCTAGTGGAGAACTGTACTGGAAACATACTGCGAACATTAGCAGACTTGGCTGGTACAGTATGATTACGGAGCTGCAGTGCAGTTTGAGAAGTACTGCAGAGGTCATATGGTTCTGACAGTCCTGTTCTGCTTAGGCTAACATTGAGCCTGTTGCCTGGCCTAGAGAGGGGGAAAGACAGAGAAATAGTGTGTGTGGTGATGTGTGTACAGTATGTAGATTGGCTCCCGGAAGAGCAGCAGCAGCTCCGGACTGCGAGGAGGCTGCTGGGAAATGTCTGTGTCACCGGTGTCACCCAGGCAAGGCAGATACACAGAGCAGCAGTCACGGACACATTCTTGGCCCAGGCTGATCTCCAAACACACTCGATACCACGATCTCCCTTCTTGCACTTTCAAGCTCTCACTCTGCTTCCTCTGTCTCACTCACAGATGCGCGTTCTCTCTCGCTCTCTCTCCCTTTCTCTCCTCTCTTTCTCTGGCATCTACAGTTCTTTTGCTCTTTCTGCTTCTGTCAACAAACACTCACACTTGTTTTTTTCTAAACAGCTCAGAAAAGTAGAGAATTTTAAGATACACTGATTAACAGGGAAAAATTCAGTCAGGTGATTCTTTAGCACTCAAGTGCTATTATGCTTTGTCAGGCTGGAAGATTTGTGTTACTTAAATATTGGGAATTAAACATTTTTATATGAATCTAAGAGATCCGTGTCTAACAAGTTTTTGCTCTAAATCATATGCATTCACTATTGTTATACTATATGCTCTGTAATTTAATCTAACAAGCCTTCTAGCCTGTTCACTAGAGTGCAGAGGAGCCAAATGAAGCTAACTAGCACCCCCTTTTGAAAGTGCTCACTTCACCATCTTCTATCATTCTCTTTTCATCAGCTTTGAGGCTCATGAATCAGTTGAGCTTTCTGTCACCAATGCAAATCTAGATTGGACTGTCTAACAGAACTCAACAGAGAGAGTGATGAGCTGAATTAGCGATTAATTGGGATTAAAATGTTTACCACAGGAGGTTGTTGTAGATGACCTTTTATGTAGGGTGTGTTTGTGTGTGTGTGTGTATGTGTGATGGATGCTAGAGAAAACAAGAGCTCAGATTTGATTAATATGGATTAGGAGTCTTACAACTCATAATTCACACACTGAACAAAAACATGTTTTGTAACACCATAATTCCTTTTAAATATTTAAAAAATACAATAGAAAAATAATTACTGTCTTAAATTGTGGAGGTTTTATGCTGTATCTGTAATGTGGCCTCTCATTTAACATCATATATAAGAATGTTACCTGTTCATTATTAAAGTATAAATCAGCTTCCTGAGGGGATGACTTGTTAATCCTTTGTGCAGAGAGGACTCTGTATTAAAGATGCCCACTCAAGTTGCCATGAGCAATAGTACATGATTCAAACAACATTTTTAGAAAGTTCATGGAACTCCTTTAGGGTTTAACATAACTGGTTCTCTTAATTCTCCATGCACACTATGTTATTTGTGCCTGACAACTTGGATTATATCAAACTAACTTTGTAATACAATTTCATGTTTTCACGCTACTCTTCTAGTTCTTAAGCCAGACATTGAATGCCTAGTTTAGGACCTTATTGTTTTTTTTCCCTGCCAAACCATTTAACATTGCAGTTAGTGATTAGCCATCATAATACACACACACACATCTTTCTAGTCATTCATCTCAATCCACCCGACCGTAGAAAAATACATTTATCCAGACATATTTCCAGGCAGCTAGTCAAAGCCCCAGGACTTTGAGCCCTTACACCAGACAACAGTATAAAAGAGACCCAATAAGCAGCTCAGACTGGATCAGTGGTAGTAGGAGGGGAATATGAGAGCTTCTTACACCCCCTTCTTCACTGTCATCCAATTCTTAACTTTTGGGTTTATACCCCTACTCCTTAGTCTATTCTTTTATAGATTACTCTATATTTCTAATGATTTACCTTTGTATCTCTATATATAGTATTTTTTTGTGTACCACTAATTTTGCTTAATTCTCCCTTCACCAATCTGTCTGCCTCATCACTTTCATGTCAACCTCTTACCCCGTCTAAACTTCCCGTCTGCCCTGAACCACCTTCTTATTTGATCCCAGCTCCCTTTTTACTTTATGCTTTCTGAACACAGCTAGTTTATGCTCAGAGTTCTGAGGCATTGGAGGTCAAAGAGGAGACGGAGGGCCAGGAAGGGAAGGGGAGGGCTGAATGAGTGTTGAGCTGGTCGGCTGGTCAGGTGCAGCGCCACCAGTGATCATTAGGGTTACAGCTGCCCGGGCCAGATTGTGTGCTGCCTGCACCAGGCGAGATGTTTTGCCCAGGGAGAAGAGCGAGCATCTGTCTGTCCCTCCCCGTAGACAGCAACCTCCTACCAGCCTGTCCAACTCAACCCAACTGGTAACAAGGTCACCCAACTCTTACTTTCTCTCACTCGCTCACGCACAACCACTCTGAGCTACTCTTTACTTCTTTTCCTGTTTTGCTCACTCCCTCCTTTACAGACGGCTCCACTCACTCACTCTCTCTCTCTCTCTCACTCACTCACTCAAACTCTCTCTCTCTCTCTTTAGGACAGGTTGTGAAAGCAGCAGGGCCTTAGTGCAGTGCAGATTGCAAAAACTAGTGCATGTGATATTTGGACTGAAATGAATTTTATGTGAGCACATTGCCAATGCGAGTAGCACCACAGAACAGCTTTTCGTTTTCAAACTGTAGAGGCTGTTTATTCGTTATCTGTGCCCAATGTTAATTGCATAGTTTGATCCCTGTTGATAAAGGGACACTTTCATGAGGAAATAATTGGCTCCAGAAACTTGAGAACTAATTTTTAAACATTTTTAACAACCATTGTTTCTCCTTATCTTATCAACTAGTACAAAATTATAATTATGCATGAAGCCCAAAAGGGGAACTTGTGTCTGTATATGTATTCATCACAGAACTGATATCCTTCGAGCTTCATTTAAAGACTTAACCCTAAAAAAATTACTCAAAAAGAGAGACCATGCCTTAGACCAACATGTATTAAGGCAAGTATTGTTTTTTGACTGTACGTGGCTTTGTATAACCCCATGATGATAAAATGATATATGATATAAATCACTTAATATCAGTTGTCTTTAAAAGCTTTATTATTTATTATTAACCAACTCCTTCATGACTTAAGTGAGAAGATAAAACTGGGCCAAAGAGGAACAGTTGGTTAGCTTAGCTTATCTTAGCATAAGCTAAGCTTATCTAACTGGAAACTGAGGAAAGCACCCGACATGAGTCTGTGAGAATTCATAAATTTTGCATTGTTTCTGACGGTGTTGATGTGTGGAATTGTATAACAAATTGACCACAACAGTATGGCACTTGAATGTGTATTTAAAGCTTTGGGAACAGACAGTCACCTGTTACACACATCATCAGCTTCCTATCAGATTATTGGGTAAATCCTCAGAAGCGTGATTTCTTCTTTTGTTGGATGCCAAATGTCAGTATTGTTTGATAGGCTTTGAGGTGATTTGCTGATTGAATGCATTTAGGTGATGGGCAGTAATCTCTCTGGTCTAGTTTTGTTTATGAACTAACAACAGCAGAGAAAATCTTTCTGGGCAACAAATAACATATGGTCTCTGTTGTTATTCTATCAAATGCAGTTTTGACAATGAAAAAAATATTTTATGAGGTTAAACAGTGCTCATGAGGTTCGATAGCACATGATATTTTTCCTTCACAAAAAATCTTTAATGTGTACAAATCAGATTGACTTGGAAGAAGCAACAAATTTGTTATCAGTCATTAAAGTGGAGAGTTAGAAAGCAGTGAAACCTTTGATTCATTTGGACAGCATCATCTGTACTCGGTTGTCAGCCACACTGAATGAGCTGGGCCAGGAGCTGACAGAAAGGGGCTGAAACAGGTGTGACACCAACTTTCTGCCTCACAGGAGATGATAAAGCCCTTGGTCAAGGGCACAGCACCTGGGCCATTGTTTTATCTCACAAAATGGCTTTTAAGTGCAAATTTCCACTTGGTCCTAAAGGAGACCTGGCCTGTGCACTTGCTTTACTCATCTGAACCAATATGTGATCCGTCTTCATTTGCATAATGGGCAGAATGGAAATGAGGGGCCAGCTTTGTCAACCCAAGACAAAAAGAAGAAAGAAAAAAGGGAGGTAGACTGATGCCATTCTGTTGAACTGCATCTGTGCAACACAAAGGTGTAATATCTTGAGTCTTATTTGACCACTTTTAATTATGATCAGAGGCTACATTGAGCAGTGCCACTGTCGCTCCTTGACAAAAGCTTTATAAGTAGCTGCTAAATGGTAGATAATGAAACAATATGTAATCAGATGGTATAAGTGTGCATGTATGTCAATAGTTGTTTCTTAACAACTAAAAGGATTTAAAATGTGCTGTAATTACAAAAACGTCCTTCTACTTTTCAGGCCACTGTATTATACAGAGAATGAGTTACTGAGATGCTGACAGCTTTCAGTCTCGAAGAGGGCCCGGTTACTGCTGGTTATTTTATGCTGACTGCATTGCGCTTATGTTGCGTCATATGTTTTCAAGTTTCATCTCTCAGTCTGCCTGACAAGAGATCAGTGAGTGAGGACTTGGCAGTTGGGTTGCAATGAATTCTCATGATGAAACTGAATCTTCTGCTCCAGTCAACTATTAAAACTTTGTCTGCTGTATTATTGCAATTGACCATACTGTATGTGTAAGCCTCATAGAAGCTGATATAAATATGTGACAGCTTTAGCGTTGCCTCAGATTAGTGTGTGACAGACTTAATACTGGGATGCCTTTTACAGAGTGAGATGTTAAGCAATGTACCTAAAGATCTGCAGATAGAAAATACTACAGAAATGTGGATTGTTAAAATTAAGGTCTGCAATTTGAAGGCTAAGCAACATTTTATATGCTGTAAAACTTAATTTAACCCCTGTTCAAGATCAGACATGGTTAGGCATGATAAAAGCAAACTAGCCTATATTAGGTGCCCATTATGTCTCTTGGGTATTATCATACAGCAAATTCTGAGCTAGTTAGCTTTCAGCCTTTATCCGCGTTTATCTGTGTTAGGCCACTTTTTTTCTATATCGCGATGGCATTTATAAATGTAGTATAATATAGTATGACACACTTTAACACATATTAACTCCATTTCTGTATAAATTGGAGTTAAAGGTATTTTGGTTTTGTAGGAGGATTCTTTAATCTTTCTTGTCTTGGCCACCAAGCTTCTATTATAATCAGTCTCTAAAAAAACACCAAGGCTGGGTTTTCGGCTCAAGCTAACTGATATGACTTTTTTCATCAGTGTAAGAAGCTGCATGTTGCTCTGCAACAGCTAGGTCTCCTCAACACCTGCACAGTGGTCTCTGTGGCTGGGACTCTAAACTGTCAGCAGTGGTGCACTGCAAATAGCAAGACATCACTGCCCGCATCACCTTAAAGGCATCCTCACTGTGACTCATTTCTCTTTTCAGTTAACCACTGCCAGCTTTTATTGTTGTGGGGATTCTTTGACCTGCAAACGGCATTGTGGTTATATGGTGCACCCTAGATTGAAGTATATTTGAAATAATGCTGAGAGAAACACATCTCAGAGTGTAAATTAACATAATGGAAATAACTTTGTTATTGTTTGAATAGGACATGCAATTATAGCCAACACAGGTGATCAGTGGTCATGAATTTTATGCTCTTTCAGTTGCCAACAAGAACGGAATTTTTTTTCTTTTAACTATGTGTCATTCATTTAATCATAATTATTCATTCAAGTATACAATATTTGAGAGATTTCTCTCTCTCTGACTTACAGTACACATACACACATTCCAAGCCAGAGGAGATTCCTAATGAAATACAAACAGGCCAAAACTCATTTTAGGTGTTTGTAAATTATTTCTTTGAAATTTTCTATTGGGAAACCTCATTATAAGACATATACACCAGAGTCTTATTCCCAGTAATCCACTGCTCACTTTCTCTGATTTTTTTATTTATTTTTCCCCCCAGCCATGTTAGCACAGGCACAAAGGTATTTACTTAATTTCATCTTCTTGAGCTTTCCACAACCAGGCAACGTAGACACATAAAGTCTTACATGGACAAATACACAAAGAGGCAAAACCCTGTCGCCTTGTTCTCTGCGAAGGTAGATTATCTGTGAATGCACAGAGAAATTTCTCGGGGGATACTTTGGCGCCGAGTAATAAAACTCGGAGAGTGTTGCCTTTGCCAAGCTGAGACATCTGGTCACCTTATCACAGATAAGTGGGGGTTAGTCCTGGCATCTGCTAGAATTAATCCATTTTGCAAACACAGTTATCCTAATCTCCTAAATATGTCATTCCACAACTGTACCAAACAGTAGGAACAATTTCACCTTTCATTTTCAAATGTGCACAAGATTGATCAAGGCAAAGTTTCGCTACATGGTGTTATGAACCGTGATACGGTATAGGTATGGAAGACGGAAAGACATTAGAAATCGATGTCACAACCTGCACCTGGCCAACTATTTGCTGGTGCCCAGTCTGGTCTTCTGCTAGCCACCTAACATCCCTGTATGAATATTCATGTGGGCGGATTTCTCTTTTGTTGCCTGCCTAGTCAGCAGTCACAGAACACATGGTGAGTGTTGGCAGCACCCAGCCTAGGTAGAGGGGCCGCGGACGAAGGCAGTGGCAGGAACCAGGACCTGTGAGGCTGACTGACATTTCCATCTGTGGCGAGGCCTGGTAATTATCGGGGAGAGGAGCGCCCGCAGCAGCGCGCCATCTGCTAGGGGAGATGGCTCAATGAGGTATGAGCACGAGCGGCACTCCGCCGGGCCACTGCCTGCCTCTGACATGAGGTCTCGCATCTGCTACCGAGGAGCCGGGCCGCCCAACACAGCCTGCCTGCCTGGCCGAGAGAGGGGGCTGACAGGAGGGAGGAGAGCAGCCAAGAGCCCCCCTGACCCCCTCCACTCCCACCACCACCCACAGCCATCACTACCACCACTGCCCTGCCAAAGGCACACTTGACAAACAGCAGAGCCCACTCACAAGTTTTCATACAGATCTCATCAAGTTGTTGTTTTTTTTGTCAAGGAGCTTCTTGGTTCCAGTTCTTGCTGAGGAATCCATCATTGTTACAGTATGTGTTTATCAACGAATGCAACTATTATACAATATGTATCTGACGCAGAGGATGGCTCGGCCCAATGTAGACATTCTTTACTGGTGGGCTTGTGACCACAGAATTTTCTTCTGACTCATTTGTGAAGCACAGCTTTCAGAGACCGGTTGGTTGTCGGAGCCCGGCACCATATCACACAGCCTCCTCACACACCTGGCAGGTGTGTGTGTGTGTGTGTGTGTGTCTTCTCATTGTAGCTCGCATTTTACGCTCAGCATGGTTAGGCCAACTGTGGTTCTGTTATTACACTGTCCACAGACGTAGACACACATTTTCACTTCACACACTAACATCCCATTAGTTATGAGTACTAAGCACAGTCTCAGCTAGCTACAGAAAACTAATTCTATTCTTGTTCTATTTTATAATCCTTGTTCAATGCTAGTGCACACTTGGTGCACAACCCAAGTGCACTTTTTAAAATAAATTGTAGTAATTAGTAGATTTAGTAGATTAGTACACCAAGCAAAATACATTTGTACATTTCACATAGTCATAGCCAATGTGGAATTGCAGTGATGACCAACAAGAAATCATCTTGACTTTTCCACCTTTTTAGAGGAAAGGTAAGAAATGTTCTGCTAGAATGAGTGAGCAAAGCCAATATACCTTTTGAGAGATTTTGCTGCGAATCCAGTCATAGTAGCTACAGTATTATCTATTTTTAAATAAAATGAAAATGATATTGCTGCTTCTTGGTGTTACATGTCACGTGCTGTCCTCAAACAAAGCGATCAAACACTGATGACTTTCTCTTCTCATAGCTCCAAGACAGCCAGAGATCCATATCCTGCCATACAAAGTAACGCTTGGTATCCATGGCAGTTTCTGTAAGTGTAATTTACCTCCTCCTGTTTTAGTTCTTTAACATCTGTCATGTCTCTGACAAGTTATTGTAGAAGTTGTTTTTACCTTTGAGCTTCAGTGTTTTCATACTGCCCTTGTGGCTCTTTTGCATCACTTATTACCACTTGAGATTTGCTCTAAAGGAGAGGAAGAGCAGAGGATACACGAGAGGTAGCGAGTGAGAGAGCACGAGAGGGAGAGTAAGAGGAGATGTAGAGTGAGAGAGAGAGAACCGCATCTCTTCATCGAAGGATTTTATCTGACTGTTTGGACAGATTGCTAGAATTCAAAATGCAGCAGGGGCCTGTGATGTGGCAATAAAGCGTTTGCCTTTGATCCCGCCTCACTATTTTTTTTTCTCCCCTGCACATGCACGTCAAAATCAATTAGATCAACTCTGAAGAGGCGAGGCAGCTGCGCATCCGCACAACAAACCTTTGCATCACCTTAGTTTACCAACTATCTGGTTATTATTCTCATTGTCAACTCATTGATACAAACTCCAGCACTGCCATCACCTGCGTACACAACAAACTTCAAGGTGTATGAAAGATGAATTGGTACACAAATAGAATATCCATCTTAACAGACAGAAACACATGCTTACATCCTAGCCGCAGCTGTCAATTACCTACAAAAAAACCCTCTTTGATAAGGAAATTTTGAATTTTCCCCCCTCCTCGCTCTTGGAGTGGCTTTTTCAGATGTCGTAGCACTTATGAGAAATTTGTGAGCATCAACAGCGCCTATTCCCCATTCAGCAGCATTAACTCTGTGCCATGTGTCTAACAAACGGAGGCCATTCTGGAGCCCTTAATGACAAGGCTGCTCCGCTCCTCTCCTCTCCCCCTCGCTCTTTTCAAATTGCTCTCTAAATGAAGTACAGCTGTGTGGACCAGGTGCTGCCATCCCCCTTTCAGAAAGAACAGGAAATTATGAAATCCCCAAATCCTTCACAAATGGCGGGCAGGAGGGAAGGTTGGAGAACATCAGCTCGACTTGCCTGGTCTGCAGCTAGATGTCTCATGTCGGTGCAGGATCTTTCATTTGCGTTCATCGTCAAGCTCTCTCCATCCATCGCTCCGACCCAGAACCTATCACTTAAGAGTGTCAGGGCATACAACATGTGCTCATAGGTTCATTCAGTTGCAGCATCATTTTGGATGTTGGTATAATTTTTAGAAAAATGCATTGATACTGGTGGGTGCATCTTATTCATGCAGACACTGGTTAGCAGCAGTAATGTCTGATGTTAGGTAGGGTAAAATATTTTCTTCATATTTTTTTTCATGGGACTAAAGGATTTTCCCCACTGCTTAAATATCAATCCTGTGAACACTGGGCTTATCGTCTGGCTAAGTAAACAAGGTTTCCCAAAAACTATATTCTCTTCTGCCTCTTTTGTCTTAGGGTTTCACTTAGAACCTGCATTAGCTAACAGGGAATCCAGCTCATACTCACAGCACTGTGTTTGTTCTCTGTGTTCTAAACAACAGAACAACTGCTGAAGTAGGCCTTCTACTCTGGAGAGTGTCAATGTGCAGCTGTCAATGTCTCCATAAAGTCCCATATTCATAATAGACAAAGCACTCATCAAGCCTCAGCTTCATCTGGCCTCCCAGATGCCCCATCACCAGGGGCAAATCCCATCCAGGACTGAGCGGCGCACCATGGAGCCAGATGTGAGCTGGCAACATGGCCGTGGGGTCAACACATGGCAAAGGTAGACCCAATAAATGAATTATACTCTGATTATCATAAATGTGGCATCTGAGCATGACGCTTGGGTTACCGATGTTTGCTAGGACATACTGTATCAGCTGCACCACTGCCTCTAAAACACACACACATTCTATATAGATTTGCACTAGAACAACTTGCCATTTGAATTCAACATAAAAATGTAACATGACTCACATATGTGTGCATGTGTTTTACATAATACTCAAACTTTCTGTAAGAAAATTACAGGGGGTAACACGATAGAGCCAAAACAAATTTAGGATTCTCAGAATGATTCCATGCCATATGCCCTGTATTTGTACATAATTCCACAATGTTCTAGGTCGCTCCCTCAACATATTCTGTTTCGTCACATGCCAAAAAGACCTTTTCCCCCCATCCCTTCCTGTCTTGGTTTGACACGTTTGCATGCGGTATCTGGCTGCCCTGGCTCCCTGTCTTCCCCCTTTTAAAATGCCATGCCAACTTCAGAGGACCCAGGTGTATGGGTCCGTTATCAATTCCACTAACAAGCGTGCTTACTGGGATCACAGGACGCGTTGTGGCTTGCTTTAAAGTCTCCGTCTGTAGCCAAGGCTGACCTGAATTGGAGACATGCGGCCCCCTGCTGATAGCAGCCAACCTCTGATGGGCAGTCCCTCTCCCAGACTTGGCCAGCACCCTGCCTGGGAAGGGGGAGGGGAGAGAGAAAGAACTCTTTGAAATGCTGGAGTTCCATGAAGAATTAAGAAGCAGGACAGAATCAAAGACTTCTGATATAGGAAAAAATATAGAATCAAGACTTGAAAATCAGAAAAAGGGAAATTGAAATAAAAATGAAAACATGCATACACATACAGTACATCACGTACTACGAACAACATACAGTATATGAAGGACATACAGTATATGAAGTCACACAAATAAACATATTGCCACAGAGCTCTTCAAAAAACACCAATGGTAAAAAAAAATTCTAAAAGCAAAGTAGCATCTAACCTGTGCAGTACATACACCTGTGTGTTAACATCACACAGCTAAAGTATACTGTCTCAAGACACGGGATGTTTCACTGGACTGTGACATTTTTTTTTTTTTTTTTTTTTACATGTACACTATTTTTGTATGCATTTTCTATTCTGCTCTTGCACACCACCAAATGAACACTAGTACATGTCCATGTGTGATAAAAAGAAAATGAGTGCATGTGTTAGAAATGAGTCCCTAACTCAGCTCTCTGCTGCTGCTTGTATTGGTGGTGATGGTGGCAGCTGAAGGCCATTATGTCCAGGTGGCCTAGAGTATGCAGGGGCTTTACTGAAAGCTATACACACACCACACACACACTTCTTAACAAATGTGCATGCACAGAAAGCTTCACAGCTGCTAGGCCCACTGCATGTCAATTAGGACAACAGAGGATGCACAGGGACACATGGACATTCACACAGCACATGTATAATGCATGACAGGTTGGATGGACTATATTGAGTAAGGTTTACCACTACATTCAGTTCAGTCATAATGGTGTATAAAATGAGAAAGTTAAGTGCCTCCGAACATAAATGGCACGTCCAGTATCACAAAAATCCCAAGCAGTGGTCATTTTTAGCATCCTAATGATGTTGTATATCGGATCTCTATGCTACTATTGTATGATTGCATACTAAAATGAACTATTAGTATTTTTGTTCCAGTGTGTTTTTCACCCTTCAAAAAATATTTCTTTTGAGGTCAAACAAGTCAGAAGTTATCTGCAGAAGCTAGCACATCATGCTGATTACTTTTATGAAAATTGCATGTAGTGGGGTGAGGGGTCACCATAGCGTAATTCCGTTTTCATGTTTTGCTTTGCACTAGCCAAGCTGTGGGTGTCTGTGTGTGAGGCACTGTTTGCTATTGGCCTTGACAGCGCACAGTGTAATTGGCTCACTAAGGTGATTCAGTAATCGCCTGAGTGACACCTTCCCTGGCAAATTTTGACATTGGAGGTGGATGAGGATGCAGTGGGCTTCAAGTGCCAAGGGAGCTAACCTTGTAGAGAAACCAAATTTACACCGGGGGAATGTGGAATAGACTCACTTCATTCAGTGCATTTGCATCCCATATTGAAAAGAAATAATGAATAGAATTTTTTTTTTTTAAATTCTCTTGACCTTATTGACTTTAACCATATTTTAAATCATCTGTTCTCTTCCTCTCTGTACTTGTTTTTTACTTTTTGACCTTATTGTCATCATCAACAGTCCATACTTTCCTCTCATTCTTCTTACTTACAGTACTTACATCGTTACCTATCGTAAGTTTTGCTTTTCTGGAACATCACTACTGGTGCCTTTCCCCTCTACTACTGCCTCACATTTACATTTTCACTCACATCTTTATATTTTTCCACCGTCTATTCGATCAAGCAAATCCTCAAGTCCTTGTCCCCCTTTCTTTCACGTCCTCAACTTGCTTGTCCTCCCTTTTGCTCCTGGCGTTGCTCATGCAGAGGAGAAGCAGCCAGTGCTTTACTGTTCCTCAGCACTGTCCTCCTCGTGCAGAACACAGATGGTTATTATGGAGCTGCACATAAATTGATTATGTTGGAAATTAACTGTTGCTGTCAAAGGCAGCCGCCAACCTGTCCCAGTGTGTCCCTGTGCCCGCTGATGCATAGGATCCAGCTGATGGACCAGATGTTTGCACAGTGCGCCGCTCTTTTTAAGGTCAGCACAAAAGTGTTATGGGGGCTCGCTGATCTCCATTTCTTTGTACTTTCTGCCTTTGCCCCCTTGACATCTTGAAGAATTAAAACGAGAATCTTTGAACGTGATTGTGATGTTGCAGTGGTCGATTTATATCTTTATACGTTTCTGGATTTGCTATGTTTTCTGTGGGAGAAACATTTTATATTCAGTTTTTGGATTATACAGTATTTGCAGAAAGGCTTCATTCTTGAAAGAATGGAGGCTTTCTTCTAAGTAACATTTAATCTATGGGAGGTTGAAGTAGGCCTTATGTTTGTGCCAAAAGACCATGTAGTCTCTTCAACAGAGCTAGCATGCCAAGAATCTCCAAACGTTGTCCCTAAGTAGGACTGTCTTCCAGCAGCTCATTACAGGTTGGTCTGGATAAGCATGATTGGAGACTCCTGGCTCTGGCCTCGAGGGACAGGTAGCACAATGCCAAACTCAGCAGAAAGTCGGGTCTTAAGTGTGTTGCTACATCGTTTTCCAGGCCTGACCTTGATTCCAGGCCCACTCCTGCATGTTTCCATATGCATGGCAGAGTACATAGGGCTGCCAAAATCTGAGCCAAAGAGAAGCCCCCTGTGATTCACAGACAGCAACACACAGACACATGAGTAAACACACACATAGACATAGGCCAAATCCCATCACAAAGGTTAATGCTCGTGGATTTTGGAGCTAAATAAGTTGTTAAATATCAAAAAATAAATATCATAAAAATAAGAGACAAATAGAATATAACATTTGAGGACAGTTCTAAGTATGTTTGTGTACACAATGCACACAATGTTGGACATTTTTCTATGTTTCTTTCACAGTTTTCAGTTTTTATAAGAACATTCTGTTTTGTTCTGTTTTTCTCTCAGTGTAAAGATCTCATAAGAAGACGAGAATCACATTTTTAGTAAAAGCTGTCAGATGGTTTTAGAAGTTTGTAGACAGGATTAAAACCTCACTGGTCAGTGAACTAACTGAATCCCGTCTCAGACCAGAGAGGCATAGTGACATGAATATGAATGTCAGCAGGTGATAAACAGAGTGGATTTTTGGGACGTGTGACTGTTTGCAACACATACCCCTCACACCCCAGATGTAGGCAAGCTGGGGAGGCTGCCACTCAATTTGACGACATCTGAGCAGCTAGCAGCAGTAATTGGCTACGGCAGCCTGACTGTATGGCAATGAGTCTCATAGAAAACTTTATAAATACAATGCAGTAAGTGTTGTTTATCTGAATAGAAACTTTCTGCAAACGCTGTGCAATTTTCACATTGAGAATTTGGTTAACTGTGAAGGTCCATAATTGAATCAGTATCACTCCACTTCAATTTAATCACAGTGCAGATACTGTACTTGGATTTAAAACTTGTCTGTAAAGGCACATTAGAACAGATTTTTAATTTTGGAAGAGGGGAAACGGGCTACAAAAGTGAGGATTACTTCTTAAATTCTTTAATTAAACTATTTCATATTCTTTAGTTTAACTATATAAAAGTCAATCATTTAAATAATTATTAAAACTTTGACATTTATAGAACACAACCAAGCCCAGAAACCTTTTAGCTTACCACAGCCAGCACTTTGAGGATCATGGACTCCTAGATAATGACTGTTTGTTAAAAACCCAAGGGAGGCAAATTCTACAGTTGACATATAATACACATCACAAGACATGACACACGACACACGACACGTCAGTGACAAAAGTAATCCATAACAAGCACCAGTACATAAAGTTAACAAACATAATTCTAGTCTTTAATGCTGCACGATGACAAGAAATTCATTTTAACTCTAACATAGTTATCATCTTACAGATTTTTACTTTTACAGTTAAAAACTTTAATGGTTACAGAACTTAACAAAATGCAGTGACCATTTTTAAACAATAGCCATGGTATTAGCCATTCATAAGCTCTAATGTATGTGAGCCATAGTATGGTGTGTACCAGTACTAACAGGTCCAAATTCCTTTACCATAATTACCATTAACTAGGTACAAGAGAAATATCAGGCTTTGTTTCTTTACAGTGCTTAATACCATGATTGTTTGGCCTGCGTTTAATGAAAAGTACAGCTTGTCAGCATGTCACAGACAACCAGAAGCTGTTTACCTGTATCTTGCTTTTTTCCCCAGGCGATTCAGAGCCACATACGTACTTTCTCTGTATCACCAGTTATAATACAGTGTTGTAAAATTTCACAACAAGTAGATATTGCACATTAAGCATACTGCATCACAAAGGATATGCTACATTTCTGCAGTGGGGCACCCACTGCATATTAACTATTGTTATGAACAAGTTTATCTGGTTTTACAATGTATTGTGTATATCTTTCAGCAACCAGACAGAGTAAAAATAAATTCAGAATTTCAGAGCAATGTGCGTTCATTGTTCCACAACTTAAACTATAGGAGAGAAAAGGCTTAAGGATTTCTGGTGATTTACACTCCTCTGGATGAAAAAAGGTAGAAATCTCCTTTTTTCCCCACATCTCTATCATGCAGGAACACCTTGGGCTGCAAGGTAGCCACAAGCTCAGATGAAATTTTCCATATTAAAGTGTGCGCACATGTATGTGTGTGGATGTTTTTATGCACATCAGAGTGAATGTGTTGTGTATGTTAATGTGTGTCTGTGTGTGTGTGTATAGTGGTGGTGGGAGATATTTTCCAATCACTGCTCTGTCGGTTTCTTATTGTTCTGGGAAGCTGTTTGCTACTCTGCACGATTAACAGAATTATCTGTACCTAGCTCAGTCAGCCAGCCAGTCCTTGGGCCATTGTGTTCCCGTCAGGGGTGAGTGCTCTTGGTGCAGCATGTCACGCCTGCCCCCGACAGTAGGGACAGGCTTGGCTAGGCCCAGGTGGGACGTGCTGGCATTTGGGCACTGTCCACTGCAGGAGGGAAGGGGTAGATGGGAGGGGGGATCTGGGGAGAAAACTGGCCTCCACAGCAGGCAAGAGGCAGAGAATGGGTCCCTTTGCCCAGCCAGAGCCCCAGTTCAGGGGTGAGGAGGGTTGAAGGGGTGAGGATGGGAGGGTCCCCTCATGGGGCCACCTTTGTGTGCCCTGAGCATCAAGCTCCATCTGGTCACTCTGCAGAGAGGACAGCATCTGTGACAAGCTGAGTTGCTTAATTTTTTGATTCGTGCTGCCCTTATGTTGTCACTGCAATGTGTGTTGAGATGCTGTGACATGTAAAGAACAGAGCAGATGTTGACACACTAGTTTTCAGCAGTGGAATGTAATTTAAGGACAGTAGTGCTTGAAAGTTTGTGAGCCCCTTTAAAGTTTCTGTATTACTGCATAAACATGCCTAAACCTAAATAAAGTATGTAGTAGTAGTATGTGAAACTGGCATGTTGGTTGGCTTCTTAACACCAGCCTACACTTACTATAAGTCCTTCATTGTCTTGTCTATTCCAAGAAATTCAAAAACAAGTTCTTTTTTTTTTTTTAACTATCTTTTTGGTAAAACTAAATCTGAAGAGCTGCAGCTTGCAATTCATGACTTCATTAATGATGTCAATCTCTCCTGGTCCAGATGTAATGAAATTCTTTTGTAACCCTTTTCAGCTAACCTTCTAAGGTTTTCAGAAATCCTCCTTGTCCAAGCCATGCCACACTATTTCAAAGCTGTATCTGCAAGGACAGACTTGATTAAAACCCTATTATCTCTTAAAAGTCAAGGCCTCCCAGACTCTTCCCCGATTGTCATTGCATTGAACAAATTATTGTAATTTCCCTTGTCATGTCTCATATCATATTAATGCAAAAATAGAAAACGTTTTAAAGGGTTCACACCATACATTTACAGTATAATTTTGTAAGATACTTGTACTTTCCTTAGAAAATGTCCCCTCTTATTTACAATCTAACTACTGTATGCTTCAATTATTTGGCACCTATAGTTACAATGCAGCTGATAATTTGCAGATATAATTTTGTATAGAATAAGACAATTGAATTCCCAAATCAACCTACTCTCCTATTACCATTAACTGCTTTCTTGATTGTATGTTTGTTTAACTACCCCAGCTACAGTTGTTTACAATACTACTAGTACATAGCAAATTAACAAGCAAATACTCAAAGAGCATTTGAAACTAAATTTGTGTCTTATTTCTTTTGATGTTGATATCTAATCTGATGCAAATGCCACATTAGCATACCTCTGACAACCTACTGAACTACATATTTCCACCTCTGTTTCTGTTTCTCTTCCATCCTTCCTCCTGGCTTCTCTCACTTCTGACCCATCTTTCCTCTCCTTTGATGAACTTGTAAACTCATTGCTCCAGTTCTTTGGCCCCTCTATTCCTCTCCTGCTCTTTACCCTCTTCCCTATGCTGTATAATTGACTCAGCTGCAGCCTTTGTGATATAATAGCTAGTTTACCTGGCAGAATGACATTTCACAGGCTCTGAGCCACCATAAAGCTAATTGTTCTAGAGCGAGAGGGTGTGTGTGTGCGCAGCTGATGATAAGAGGAGAGCAGTTGCTCCATTTGCACTGTATAGGCCAGCAGAGGGTTAGAATTGACATTTATCTCCACACTGAGCCTCAGACACAGCCATGGCCTGATGTATTCTCTCCGTCTCCACCTCTCTTTTTTTGCCACTGAAATTTTGTCTCCATTACCTCACACAGACTTTTATTTCTTTTTGCTGCTGGTCATATATACTGTACGTCCTCCTCTGGACCAGCCAGTCATCCTGCACAAAAATAACAGGGTTTTTAATGTGAATCTTTTATTCCTGTCAGTATTTAGCATAATGTATTAAAAATGACATCATATACAGTACATGTATATGGAAAGGAAAGCCAGGTGGTTTATTCTGCAATGTCATGTTGCTTCTGGTTGCTCACTGCTATTTGCCCCATCCATCTGTCTTCTTCAAAATTAATATATCGTCCAAGTCCATTTGTTTGAAACTAATGTCAGCTACCAAATAAGGCACTTCTGTTTTACTGAAATCTATCACAGCACAGTTCACAGCACAGATGAAGTGAAGTCCTGTGTCATCTTTGATTTTTAATTTCAATGTCTTCCAGAGATGTTATTCAGGGCAAACATTACTAAGGTCCCAGATTAAAAAACTTAACATCCACTATTAAGTTGTTTTTTTTTACATTGTAGGGTCTTTGGAAGGCAAGTATTTACATATCACCTTTAGTATTGGTATATACCAGTGGTGTTAACTATTCAGCCTAGAAAGTGGGTGAGTGACTTGTTTTGTATGATGGTAACTCAATCCTAAAATCAGTTACTAAAATACCCTAGTTTGCTTAATGACTTCATAAGACTCATTTTCAATAATTGTAGGTTCTTCAGATTAGCACTGATGTAGGAAACATTTAATCTTTCATTTTGAACCAGTCATATCATCCTGTAAAGGTTTTGTATTGGTGTGAATAGTGTCAGTATCGCCTTCTGTATATTGGAAATGTATACTGTTTTCCTGCACTTTAATGCAAGTCCTATGTATATTGATTTTAACTAAAAGAAAATAATATTGATTGCATATTCAGATATATGTTCTAATGTATTGTCAAATACTTTATCTTGGGAGGTCCAGGAAGTGAGATACAGCAGTCAGACTCTGACTATCATTCCAGTGAATCAGATTCTTTATATAGAGTCTGACAACACATTGAGAGAGTGGAGACCTGCTGCTGACATATTTTGTATTGATTCTGTCTGTCTGACATTCAGATAGCCCTGTCTAGAGTTTCAGCAGAAAGCGAGAACAAAATGGAGGGACAAATAGATAAAGAGAAGAGAAAGCTCCCAGAGGGAGAGCAGCTGCTCAGCAGTGCAAGAAGATACATTTCAAATTGACAACATATTGCTATTGATTTCAAGTTTGAATGGGAGCATTGATTCGATTGAACTGTTATTAGATTGTAGCCCTTAACAAAACTAATAAGTTAAGACTGAAATTATTTCTTATTTTATGTGCCCATAAAATTGTTCTTAAATGTGCATTTGAAAAATTCGAACCTAAACAAATACTCAGCATTGTGGGACTCAGGCTTACTCACTTTAATGCAAATAATTTAATGCGCCATTAAGAAACCAATGCACCTGTAACGGAATTTTAAAGAAATTAGATTTTGTGTATAGACATGTTAGTAAACATATTTTTGAACTTTGAAGAGAACAATGCTAAATATTTCTGCTTGGTCCATCCTTGAAGCTAAGTAATGCTAATTACCTCCCAGATCCAACTCCACACAAGGCCAGAGACCAACTAGAAGATTTTTAAATTTTAACCAATTTTAAAAAGCAGACATAAAGAAAGATTTTAGTGATTTTTAATATTTAATAAAAGATGTCAGAGTGACAATTCCAGGCAGCTGGGCTCTCACAGGAAATTGGGTGACAAAACGTGACCTCAGAAAAACAAGCGTTGTTGTAGCCAGCTAGCAGGTCAGTTAATAGAAATTGTGTGTGTTGTTTTGTTCTGGCAAACAACAGGAGAAGAAAAACTGCAGGTGAAGTCATGGAAACTCACTGCTATAAGTACACAACAATCGGTTTGTGACGCTTAATTTTGCTCATTGGCTGTTGCTGGTTTCTGCTTAGTCTTCCATCACAGTTACTATCACACAACAGGATTTCAAAGCGAGATTGAAGCAACTCTGATCAAAGTTGTAGCATTAAAGGATGCCTTCACTGATTTTGAACTTGCTTCTTTTGGTTTTAGTTTTAGTAGTACATATACCATTAAACTTCCATCTGACTTTCCTATATTAAAATACCTCTTTACTTCTAGCTAAAAAAATGTCTCCAGATGACATCACTTGGAGGTACCTTCAGTTCAGATTATATCATCTTGTTGCTCAAACTATGGAGTTTTTAATCATAGTCGATCTTGTTTTTTCAGAGCTCCCCAGATGACCTCATCTGAACTCCTAATGATGAAAACTCCTCCAGGTGATGTTATGGAGGAGTTTACAGCTAGAAGCAGATAGTTAGAGGAAAGTTTAAAAGCATGAATGTTTGTTTACACCCTAAACTAAAGCCATAGAAGCAAGTTGAAAGCTGGGGAAATCGCCCTTCAAGATCAGTAACCTGTCACTGTACAGGATAAATTAGCCCTACAATCAGTTAGGACCAGCCTGTCAGGAGTCAGGAGGGCCCTTGGAAGTGGCACATTGGCCCACATCGGTCCATTATCCTGTAGACACACAGACATGAGAGACCTTTTGTTCTTCTCATTTAGCAAGAAAGCCAATATATGGGTTTTCCAAAACTACTATTAAACTCTAATGTTCCATTTTCTGTTACAGATGTTTAGAAATGTTATCAAGTAGTGTTTACTGCTCTTTAGTCACTGCATTTCAAGGGTTGTTATTATAACAGTCAGCATCAAACGTGGAATAAAATGTACTTATTAAACATGTAAAATACATTAGTCATAAGACATATAGCTATGACTTATCTGCAGCTATACCACATAATGCATTTGAAAATCCTACATTTTGAGATTTAGTCATGCTCCAAGTAAACATCCTTTCATGTAAGCGCTCCTATATTAAATATATGGCAACACATCTATTAATGCTGGCAGGTTTTGAGGAGGCATGTCCGCCTGCCTCTGCGGTGAACAGACTGTGGGATGTCATTGTAGCGTCACTAGGTTTCTTCTGCTCTGTTCCTGTCAAAAAACCCACTGGCCCACCCATCCAAGATGGCCTCTCTGCTTTCCCACTTAGAGAAATAGATGGAGTGTTTAAGTGTTTTTGTCGAGTCAAATGGCACCAAGCAGATGACTGCATGCCATTACCATAATTTACCCCGATGCAGTCTGTCAGGTTGTATCATCGGCAGGTCTTTATCCTGCCCTGTGGAGCTACCATGAGCTTATAGACAGGTGTAGTACTCCATAGTCACTCTGTGGCCTAAGTTCAGATTGTTGCTTAGTTGGCAAACTTTTGCTTGTTGTCTGCCACAGCCTGTCAACAGTAAAGTTAGCTTCAGTTCCTCTTCTCTTGTGACAGCTGAGGGGTGCTGAGTGGCACTCGTCTTTCAGTCTGTCTATCTGTCCATTCCCACCTGTCTCCCTTTGCCAAAGCTTTCAGGGGCTGCCCGCACAAATCTGTCAGGCAGATGGGGGGCCGGCTTTTTACATGTCACTTGAGGGATGCCCAGGCAACACAATTTGCGGCCCACAATGCAGAGTTTGAACCTTGTGAAACCCAAATAAAGAATCCGTGCAGCACCATGCGCAGCCCCGATTCTCTGAAGCATCCCTACTTATCCTGCCTGTCTGTGTCTACCTTCTGCCATGCTCCTTTAGAAGAACTCTGCATCTTTTATTTATTCCTTGAAATAAGGCTGGACCCTGACGAGAGCATAGACTGCACACACAGACACACTCTCTTTCTTTCACACATATACACACACACAAATGGGCCTCCTTCTGTTACTGAAATGTCGGCAATTATGGAGAGAGAGGGGAGGGACAGTTGGGATTTGCATATGTCGTTGAGAGAAGAAACTACATCTCCCACAAGGCCCGGCGGTGGAAATGAACCAGCTGTCCATGGTTTGTAGATCAGATCCCATCCTCTTGATTACGAAATCACAGAATAATAAGGACCAAAAAGTTATGGGCCACGCTGTTTGTTCCTCCTTTGTTGTTCCCTAGAACAGAAGTTATTTTGCTTCCACTGCCTCTGAGCTGTTTGCCATGTGCCAATGTTTGGTGCACTGTGCTCCACTTGTTCTCCTTCTAACACAGAAAATCAGAAGGCTCCAGCCCTGCCCCTCCAAAGCTGTCATGTGAACTCCCGCCTTTTGTTTAATTTACATTTTGAGGCACAGCCCATCAATTCCCCCTCTTTCCGCTGCTCCGTGCCAACACCACCACCCCACCACACCAACTGGCTTCATCAAAAATGCAGAGTTCAAACTAATTAGTGACATTTGGCCATTTGTGAAACTTTTTCTTCTCCAAGCTCAGCTTCTGTCAGGCGTGGCCTGGTAGCTCATGGAAGACGGGAATACTTTACATCAATATTAAAGTTTTTAATACTGTTGTATTTTTTAATGACAAAAATCTATTTCTACCTCTGCATCTGTGTAGATTTAAGTAGAGCTCTAATCCATATTACAATATGTGAAAAAATTAGCTAATGTAATAATATTAATCAGATTTTCACTATTAAAGTTCAATTTCCACTTTCTATTGCTCAAAATGCAACAGTACATGAAATAAGGAATTGTTCCAAACTGAGCAAATCGACAAAAACAAAACAATTATGTATGATAATTGTTTGTGTGTGAGCATATGTACAGTATGTGGGTGGCTTTCAGAGAATTTAAAGGTTTGCTTTTGTCACAAGAGACATCTGTCTCACTGATTAAAAATAGCTTTTGGTACGAAGGCAAACATCTGTAGGGACAAAATAAATAAATTATATGATAAAATGATGACACAAAAGCTTAATTACACAGATAAGTATTGAAGTTCTAATAGTAGCTTATGCAGATGTGAAAAATCTGGGAATTGGTGATATAGCACATGCACAAACATACACACACACGCATGAGACTTTGAGTGTGACTTGGCCAGTGCAATGATATTTTTAAAGGGCCTGTGGTTAGGTGTCTTTGTAATGCCAGCTGTTTGTCAGTGAGGGTGCAAGCAGGTGCTGTGTGTGGGTGGGTGGGTATTTGTGTGTGCGTATGTATGTACGTACTGATGTATGTAAGTATGTATACATAGAGAGAGAGAGATCTTTTAGCCTGACCTCTGTGTAGCCTATTATGCAATCTGAAGTCAAGTCCCTGTTTTTAGTCAAACAAAACTAAATGTATGCAGACAAATACTGTAGAAGGCTGAGCATAAAATGATGCCCCCATCTCCCCAACAGTTAATACAGAGTTACATAACTTTATCATCTATTTCTGCTCAACTTTGGCCTAAAACATGAATAGATCATTTATCAAAACCTATAATTAGATAAACACAACCCAATTAAATAAACAACACGCTTCAACTTAATGTTTACAGTGACTTTTATTGTTTTATTATACTCCTTTTCCTTTAAGTGTCCTGAATACCCGCTTCGAGAGATTTTGGTCCATGTCTTCTTGCAAAATACAAAAACTGGTCAGCTTCAGTTTACAAATGGATACCTTGACATTTGCCTATAAACTTAGCTTGTACAATAGAATTCTGAGCTCCATTGAAGATGGCATCAGGTCCACATCATAATACTGCCCTGGCCGCGTTTCAAATATGGGTTCTTATGCTGAAATGCAGTGATTAGCTGTTCTAACATGTAATGCTTCTCATCCAAGACAACATTCTTCCAGTGGCCCCCAGCAAACTTTCTACTAGCTTTGCTAGCATTTGCATACCATTGGTCTCCATTTGTACCCGAAGTGCCTGACAACCAACTGATTGAGTCCAAATTTATTTTTTAACAATTTGTAGCCTGGTTAGATAAACAACTCTTCTTCTATGTTCACTTTTATAATAAAAAACTCTTCTTTCTCTTCTTTCAATACAGTGGGCAATACAGTGTTTTATTGCAGAGAACAATGGCCTCAGATCTAGAGGTGGTGACTTCCAGTAATTTCACAACTAGTTGAGTTTGGCATGGAGGAGGCTGTTCTGCAAAATAAGGATGCCTTCTGGTCTTCAATAAATCTACCCTGGTCGTAGGAGTGCCTCTCATTTCAGCCTTGTTTTGGTTTCCATTTTCCATGTGTCTAATATGTTTTTCTAAACTTCAAATGGAGAAGTATTTTAGGTGAGACAGTCATGCTTGAAATGTAAGGAAAGGTACAAGGTAGATGGATTCCTTTTTTGTCATTTGGATCCCAATGTAGAAGAGCAATAACACAATGTTCCTCAGGCAGAGTAGGGACAACCAATGTTATTGACTGTTTTTTTGAGGGGGTGGGATGCATAGAGGTGGTGGCATTTTTGTATTGACTGAAAAGCACAATAGGAAAAGTGAGTTTGACAAACATAAAAGGTCCCCAGCCTGACGTTCTTTCCTAGGATGCTGCAGTTATGTGAGATCAGCAGCAAGCATTCGACCACCAGGACATTCCTAGGACGTCATTTTTTAACATCTTTTTAACAATCTGGAAGTGTAGTCCTAAATCACTAGCAATCATATTATCATCATTAGCAATACATATATCAGTGTTGGGGACGTGTACATGGTGATGTACATGGTGAGCTACATTGGCTACAATGGGTATTTTTAAACAGCTCAAGAAATTATTTTCTAATTTAGCACC
Organism: Channa argus; assembly: GCF_033026475.1. Lineage (NCBI taxonomy): Eukaryota > Metazoa > Chordata > Actinopteri > Anabantiformes > Channidae > Channa > Channa argus. Next base: position 11,670,798 of record NC_090212.1, read on the forward strand.
TTCTTAAAATGTTTTCACGATACCTGCTGTGATGATGAGGTTGACTCAGTCCAAAGTGAGTTGTATTGCTGTATGTTTTATCATCCACATTAGATTCAACATGTAATTAAGACCCATATGACACAACTCTTGACTCTTAGTGCTGTGTCTCTACAGTTGTTATGTTGCACAGGTGCCTAATTATTCACAATGTCACAGCACCCCCTTCAGCTGACTCGCCAGAGATCCTGTCTGGGCATCTCTGACATTTGCCAACAGTAGAGAACTGAAATATATGTTGCTGTTTGTCTTGGATTGATGGTAATGTGTTAGTTTTTTCCACACAAAACTTTAAAAATATTCCTGAAATTGAAAAAGAATGGCTGCAAGGCTTAAAGTTTCTGCCAAACTTTTTTTTTTTTTTTTGCTATGTTTCCTATAGAGTGTGTGTGAGAGGGGAGCACTTGAAAATGAGCGAACAGCAGAACATGGTGAGGAATGGAGCAGTGCAGGTGAGGAGAGGGAGGTAAAAAGCTGACAACGTTAATATGGAACCAAAAGGAGAGTGCAACCTGGCAGTCACTCAAATCCTGCACCTGCACCTTTATAAAACAAGCTCTCTGGTGTGCATCTCTGGCTCCCTTTCTTTTTTTTTTTTTTTGTTTCCCTCATTTCTCTATCTCTCATTCTCCTTTCCTCTCTCTCTCTTCTATCCATGTGCTGTGGCTCGGGGCGTTGTCATTTTCAGCATGTTTTCTCTACACTGTGCACTCTGTGTGTGCGTGTGTGTAAATTGCGGCCATCCTTGGGGAAGGGGAGAACGATGAGGAGGACCTGTTTGAGAGCAGCAGTGCCAGGTTTTATAGTACGACTCAGCGTGGAGCTACAGACACCTGGTCTGCCTGAAGGGCAAGAAGAAGGTAGACTTGCTTTTTCTGTTCTCTCTCCTTCTGCCCTCCCTTTGCTTTCTATACGACCTCTCTCTCACTTTCACACTCTATCTCTCTCTCAGTCTCTGCTCTCCTCGAGCTTGGAGAAAACAGCTGCTATACAGCCTGCGCACAGGCATCCCACTTTACCAGCCCAGCCTATCCCATCAATCATGGCACACTACTCACTGCTGTTTGTATGGATGCAAGTGTGCTAGAAAGGGAGAAACTGAGAACTTTGTGGGTCAATGACTTTGAAAAATGTTATACAGAAGGCCTTGAGGCCACCATACCAGCTGATAATGCTTCATAAATTACAATAATACATCACTGACCATTCCCATCAACTCTTGATCAGTGTTACCCACCTGGGAGCTGGCACCAAATGTCCCACTCCGAACCCAAGGACCAAGTTACGCTTATGAGTGAAAGGACAGTTTTGATACAAATATCCTCAAAAATATTTGTTAGATCAGGGAATGCAGCTGATCCTTACATTACACACGACGGTGCCAGAAAAGCAAGTGATAAGGTGATTGGACAAGTTGTAGACGTATGCTTTGTCAGAAACCACCACCTAATCACTCTTTCCTTACTCCCTACTCTTTCCTTATATAAAATTTTTTTTATAATAATAGTACATAGAAAGAGTGAGCAGTCAATTGACATTTCAGACACTTACTGACCAACTAACGCAACAGTAACTTTTTCATCTCTAAAACGTGGAGCATTGCATTGTGGGATTGTTAGCAGAAAGTAGTGTGCATGCCATGTACACCACTTTTAGTGTTGCATTGTGGGATATTTTGAGTGTACTAGTGGATAGATACACACTTGGCAAAATGGCAAACACTATAGCGAGTATGGTGTCGATTTAAGACACAGCAAAAAGGTGAAAGTGATTTATTTTCAAAAAATGTTTTTGGTGTTAAATAATAGAGTTAGATATCCTTAAATATTAGTAATAATTTGTCTGCGTTAAGGAAAAATAGACTGCCAATAATGAGAATAATTAATTATTTACTTATTTTTTTGTCCTTTTGGCTTATCCCCTGAATTCAGGGTCACCACAGCAGATCATTTGTCTGGATGTTGATTTGGCAAAGTTTTCACGCCGGATGCCCATTCTGACGCAACCCCCCCCCCCATTTCTAACGGGCTTGGGACCAGCACTGCATGGCTGGGGATGGTGATCTATACATACAGATATATGCTGTGTCTACATGCAAACTATACTGTAGCATGAAGAACAGGCTAAGCAGAATAGCAGCAGCGGCATTGGGGCTGCTTTCTACGCAGAAGGCGTGTGGTGCATTATGGGTTGTACAGTAAGTCACACGGAGTGTTTGAAGCACAATACACATTGTGTGGTTTTGTGGTGATTACAGTATGTGCTGGTCTGTTTCTGTGCTGTGTACTGAGCTACGCTAACAGACTGCAGTAGTTAATAATATGTAATGTGACAAATGACGATCACCTGCCTATTACAGTTGTACTTTCTACAACAATGTCTTGCATCACTCCACATTTTTATACAAGGTTTTTTTTTTTAATGGAACTGTCTTTGTGAATAGGTCACTGATAAATTCAAAAACTAAAGTCTGATCTATGTCACAATGTGGCTTGCATTTAGAGTTTCCAGTGCTATGTCGCTTTGTCACTGCTCTTTGGCCTTTCCACTCAACTTTGACATTCACCATCAGCTTTGTGGCCATATGTGCACATGGTGGTTGACTGATGAAAAAGTTGCCCGTTTTCATATTCAAGTCTGACATATTGAGGAATGGAAAGATGCTCGTGGAGCACTTGTGGGCAAAGACAGTGACATACGGACACAGTCTCTCTCTTGCTCTCTAGCTCTCTCTGTCTCAGATACACACACATACATACGCACACAACTCTTGGTCAGCAGCACAGATGAGTTCTGGGAAAACAAGCAGCTGCAGGAGGAGGAAAGTACCATAAGGCTGGACGGCTTGCCAAATTTCATCATCTATTATGGATTGCCTGAGATGCACACTCTGCTGCAACCGGGAGCATGGCTCCGATTCACATGCAACCTGCATGCACACACAAATGCATGCTCATGTACACTCTGATGGCAATTTATCCTTTCACCAAGGTACACCTAGTGCATTTTATTTTTTTACTGATTCAGCTAGATCATATTACAAGTATTTCTTTGTACTGATGAGATTCAGGAGCAAAAATCCTATTCTCACCTATTAGCACAGCAACTTATTGCTAATTGTGTTTTTTTTCTTTATAAGCATATGGATGGAATATTGGTCATAATTTTTACTTTCAGAGAGCATGGATTGCTGTATACAACACTGGTGGCTCATTTTCATAAAAACAATGTCAGAATCCTGCATCCTGAGCCTTAGAATTAATTTGAATTGATGCATTATGAAGCTGGGATTGTTGAAGTGAATGTGTCCCTTTAGACAATAAACCATTGTTTTGACATTTTTGGGAATCGGTACATCTAATGTAACAGTAAGTGGGAACCTGATGGGTAGACATAGGAAAATTATCACTATCCATTAGTTAGACGATGTCAACAGTAGAAAGCATAGGATATGCTCTCCTGCAGATGTTGCTTATGTGAAAGCCTATAGAGACTGTGAAGTTATGTCAAATCATGGGTTACCTAGATGTCTTTTGTATTTTGTAAGGGAACAGCCACATGATGGAGCTGAATGGCCTACACTTAAAAGTTGTTTACTACACGGTATATAACCTTCATAAGCGCAGTAGTTTGTAATTAGTAAACCCATAGTAGATTTCACTAAAAAGCCACTGTTAGACTTAAGGTCTCTTGTGAATTATTTTTTAAACTGAGCTTAAAAAGAACCAGTGCTTTATCAGAAGTGTTGTTGCTGCCTCAGAAACCTCCTATATTACATCACTCCCCAGATCAGTGCAGGTACTTTAGATATGTCTGTGTTGCACTCAGTGTTTAGTCTCTTTTGATTTTTATACAATGTAAAGATGTTTTCCCCACTACAAACAAGGCATAAGGTGTATTTTATTTTTATTTTTCATTTCAACTATGTTTGATATTGAACTATTCAGTAAGTGAAACATTCCGACATTCAAACACACACCTCCAAAATACAACAGATGCCTTGTGGGCCTCAACAACACACTTTCTCATCCTGTGGTTACATTTCATAGATTGGTTTTGGCATTCTTGATCCTGTCTTCAGGAAGGGAAATGGGATAACTTGTTGTTGTGCATGTTTGTGTATCTTTTCAGAGGGAGTACTTTGGCAGGCACCATTACCGCCCAGCAGTAAATTGCCTTGTAAATTACAGTGCCGGGGTAATAAAGCCAGATTTGTATATCACCGGGAGTGGAGACTGAGTCTGTCTTGTAAATTTAATTAAACAGCAGGTGCAAAATCAGGTCATATGGCTTTGATGTGCCCCATGTGAGAATGACAACCAGACAAAGATTCTAATACGAGCAACATTTACATATTTTTGCATGCGGCGGGCGGCTTGTACCGAGGTAGGGGGAGCCTCGCCTATCACCTTGTAGAGTATTAAATTTCCCCCAAATTAAAGAGGATTCAAATTAGCTGTCACCTTCAATTTTAATAGATCTACAGCAAAATAAGTGGTTATGCTCTTCAAACAACAGCCTCTTGCTTGTTTCGAGGGTGCATAAATACAGCTCATAACCGACACCTAGTGCAGACTGAAACACTTTTAGACTAATTGGCTCTTATTGCCTGTCTACTGTACATTACACAACATCACAACTAACCTGTTAGAGTGCAATTAAAGTTCTTCTCAAGACCTTCAGTTAAATAAGATGTAACACCAGGCTCAACCAATGCCCGCCACAAAGCATATAAGACAAACTGTGATTTTCCAGCCAACTAGAGTTGTGTTTTGATATAGATGTCCTTCTGGCTGATGTGCACTGAAGCCAAAAATCATCCTCTTATGGTTGTGCTTGACCTGTGACACTGTCAACGTGCTATTTGGTCTCCAGAAGGGCCTTTTTTGTATGTTGACTTGAGCTCTCTGCCAGAGAGCCTACAAATGTGTCAGCGGCATCAGTTGACCTGACAGCAACACCTTCGCTTGTTTCTTTTCTTTTCTTTTTTTGGGGGTGGGTGGGAGGGGTGATAATTACCACCTAGGATGTAGCCATCTGTGCCGCCCTTTCACGGCCTGTTAAGTTGCTTTTCAGAAAGTTTACTGTTGACAGAGGGCACGCGAGAGGAGTTATCGCCAGATCTTGGTTAAAACACTACACACAAGTAATATTAAAAGCAGTACTAAGAAGCTGATATACAGGCAGAAGGGGGAGGATGAGACAAAAAAGATGATAGAAGTAGAGAAGCAGAGGATAAAGTAAAGGGTGGGCTTAGAACAATTGTTGAGGTTCAGCTGATAAACTTGCAACAACTATTGTATCATTAGCACCTAGTAACCATCTAGAGACTTGAACCGGAATGAAATGAGTATGAGAACACAGTGACCTCATTCAAGTTCACAATATCTCTCTCTTGTTTTGGTCCTAGAATGCACACTTTTCCTCTTGTTCCAGCTCTGTAACTTTTCATCAAATCCGTCCATCACTCAGAACTGCCTATTGTCATCAGCCATGAGGGACACCTGTGTTTCTGCAATAAGGCAGCAGTTATCATCAAGCTGTCGGATATCTGTCACTATGGCAGGATCTGTTTGGAAACCTTCGCTGTCAAAACCTGTCAAATTTCACTGAGTCTTTAATGAGAAAAAGTCAAGTTGAAACCACAGGCGCAGAGTGTGTGTGAGTGACAGAGCGAGCGAGCGAGAGCAGGCTGAGGGAACAGGTGCGTGGCTGGAAGCTGTGGTGGTGGTAGGAGCAGTAGGGGCTCAGTACAGTACGTCATGTCTGATAGCTGATGGTTCCAGTCTCACTAATCAAACGCATATCAACTGCCAGTGACTAAAAGACACATGAGTGATGTTACATAAAGAGCAGTGGGCTGTGAACTGCTTCAGCTCCATTTCACAAACTTCATGTTAAATCCAAACATGAAAATACTTTTTTCTACTGCAGCCTCCAACATAAAAAAAAGATTTTGAATTTTAATAAGAGAGCTACTTGCTAAACCAAATATTAACTGAACTTGAAAACATTTCTTTCACTAATTTTCTTTTACAGTTCTCTTTACAACTGGCGACATAGTTATCAAATCAAGCCTGTTTGTATTTGACTGCATGCTCACTGCAAACTGAATCCCTATGGTCTTATTTGTTCTCAGGTATGTCGTCATGACAGAAATCAGAGTTTTTTACCCTCCCTGTGGCTCCTTCACCAGGAAGCCCCGTTGTCTTAACAGGCCTGTCAGGTGCCAGGTGAGGAGGCTCAGGTGATTGACCTGAGGCAAACTTGTCCCAGATAAAATCCAGAGAATGAAGAGAGAGTGGTCTAAAAGGCAAGTGGAAAAAGAAGGCAAACAGGATTTGTAGTAGAAAAATGGCACAGATGAGTTTTATTATGGTGTTGATTGTCAAGCTAAGCTAAAAGTAGAGGATGAGAAGTTTGTGATGACATTAAAATTAGAAAGGTGTAGGGACAAGAGCAAACGTGATCCTCACACTAACAGGATCTTATGCAGGCGCCTCCTGTGTGAAAATGTTGTGACAATGCATTAACATTAGTTTAATATAACCATAACACTAAATTCTGGTGTTGTTTTGATTATTTTTAGAGAAAGACTTACGTTTTACAATCTACCTACTATTAGCCAGAAAAGAGCTTTTTCAAAAGAATTTAAGTAATAGATAGAGCAGCATCAACAAATACATACATTTGTTGATTGGACTGGCTAGAAACTTGTCTCGCTGAACCACCGTCACCTAATGAGAATAGAAATAGAATAGGTATCAAAGGTCTAAGGGGCAGAAAGCAGTATACCTGTAGCTATGCTAGGATAAAATAGATAAGAGCCAGGACCCAAGTCAAGTTATTTCAGTCAATGGTTGATCAACAATGGCCTCTGATCATAATTCCTGTGTGCAAGCATGAGCACGTTCTTAACCCTTAACCCACATCAAGAGATGGGAGGGAGCTCTTCGCTTTCAATTTTACTGTTTTTTTTTAAGCATTAAGTGAACCCTCCTTAGCCAGATCATCATCAAGAGTGCTTTACATGAAAGACATCAAGCATGCCAGGAATGAACGAGACATCGACTCACTGATCTACACCACTAGAATTGACAACCAGGACATTGGAATGTTATTCGGACTGGATGAGTGGGGTCGAGGGTAACAAGGACAGTAAAGGTAGTCGGAACTTAAAAGGCTGACCTACCAGAAGGCAACATAGCAGATGTTGAGGACAGCTACAAGTACCTTGGGATCCAGCAGACAAATGGGAACCATGAAGAGGCTGCAAGGAAAGCAGTAACTGCCAAATACCTACAGAGAGTAAGGCAAGTCCTGACAATTAGGCTAAATGGAAAGAACAAAGTCCCAGCGATGTTCACCTACGCCCTGCTGCTCATCAGGTAGCCCTCTGGAATAATGACATGGCCAAAGAGGAGATAAAAGTCACTGACATCAAGACATCATGGAAGCTTTCTAAAATGCAAGGAGGGTTTCACCCTTAATCCAGCATCCTGAGACAGTAAACTAAGCAGGAGGGTTGCAGAGGATTAGTGAGCATCAAAGCTGCTATCCAGGATAAAACAACATAGAACCATGCCACCAAGTGATGATGTGCTTATTGAGTATCTGAAGCAGAAGAAACTAGAGGAGCAAGACAGGGAAGAGCAGGAACCCTCATGAAGGCACAAACCCCTGACCCACCTCCAAAGTTGGTTGAGAATGACCAAGCCAAGTTCACGTGTTACTTCCAGATACAGACTGACAAACAGGTAAGGCCAACCAACCGGACATATTAGTGGTGGACAAACAGAAGAAGAAGGCCGTAATTACAGATGTAGCAACACCAGGAAGAAAGAACATGAGAAGCTTTAGAAATGCCAAGGGCTGAAAGAAGAGTTAGAAAAGATGTGGAAGGTGAAGGCACAAATGGTGTCTGTGGTAATTGACACCGGGGGCTTTAACTCTAAAAATGGTAGAGTGGTTTGAACAGATTCCAGGAACAACATCTGAGATCTCTGTCCAGAGTGCACTCCTAGGAATATGCCTTGTGGTGTATGTTTCCACCATGTCATGTTGCAGTGTGTACAGTACATTCAGACCCCCTTCACTTTTCTCTATCGTGTTATTGTATGTTGCAGCCTGATCCTATTGTTCAAATAATGTTTTTTCATTAATCAATTCTCAGACCAAGATAACTTAAATGCAACATAAAATTTTTAAAAGTGAAAGGGGTCTGAAAACTCTCTTAGTGCTCTGTATGCATGCCTGTCATATTCTACTGACTTTATCCACAAGTCTAAGTAGGTAAGGCCAGATTAAATAAAGATCCCTCAAGGAATTATGACATATTGCACTGATGAGAATAGGACATGTGACCTCATAGTGACCTTGACCTTTGGCACCAAAATCTAATCAATTCATTCTCGCGTCCCACTGGACGAATGTGCTACTTTTGAAGTAATTCCCTTTAAGGCAGTGGTTCCCCAATCCTGGTCCTCATGGAACCGTGCATTACCCACTGCTGATTACCTTGATCAGGTGGTTTTAGTCAGTCAGAAGTCAGAACATACCAATTTACTTTGTCTTCCCCAACTCCACCTTCATCTAAGGGGGTATTTTCCAGATGACAAGGGCAGGGGCCAGTGCCCCTTCTGGCCACACTCCTGGCTGGTTTATAAATCTGAATCATAATTCATAATTGTCCCGCACTATATCCTATACTTCTTAAGATCTGAATTATGTGTTTGTTTTTACAACACTCTAGTTCCCTCTTCTGGTGAACAGATTTGCCAGGAACATGAAGTGGAAGTCAAAATAACATTTAGGGTTTTTCCACAGCAGGAACATCACTGAACCGCAATCTGGACTTATAAACTAAAGATGGTCAGTTGTGGTTTGTTTTTCTACTGAGTGTTGGTGTTCCAGCTGCTTTGCAAGGATTTTTGCTGGTTTGTTTACTACAGCTATTACCAGCAACAGTACTACAGAGTTCTAATGCTTTAGGTGGTATGCATGTACAGAGATGTAAAGTTAAATAATTAACCATATTTTAGGTACAATGAAGCAAATGCATTTATCCAGAGACTTCGATAAATTAGAAACTCTTAGACATGTTGCAGATAATCCTGTATAGGAGGAGAGCCCCATCTACATTTCTATGCATTTCAAAACATATTAGAGATCTTAGTCATTTTATAGACGTTTTGCACTCTCAAAAACACATGATCACTACTGATTGTGACACATTTTCCTATACCCCCTTGCACTGATGTTTTAAGGGTTAAGAATTTGTTGGTTGATTTGTGAGTGCAGAGCAGCAGTGGAAGCTGATGAGGAGCAGGAGGACGGCTTGGCAGCAGGGTGTTGGAAGGTAGAGCCAGAGCAGACCAGCCTGATCGGACTGCAGCCAGCACACGTGTGATAGCAGAACCCAGTGTTCTGTACAGAGCAGGTGCAAAAGCCTTGTTTCTTCTCTTTTCATCCATCCGGTGCAGCTTGGCTTTCCATCTTCTGCTTTTCTGCGATGATAAACTCCACCCTGTCTCTCTGTCCATCTCTACATTTTCAGAGCCGCACCTCCGGCACCCCCCCATTCTCACTGTATCATACTTCATTTGTTCCAGATAACACATCAGCTTCAATGCCCATCTACAAAAACTGTCACCATGGTGCCCACAGATGGCAACTTCCTGTGGTCCTGCCCAGTGATTGGTGGAGAGACTTCCAAACAGAGAACAGCTGGTGAGGGATGATATATCACTGAGCGTTTGCACTTTCATTTTCAGGGTTGTCTTGTTAATGCTCCTAACCCAGCATCTGGCAGGAAATAGACACAAAGGCAGAGAGAGAGAGAACAACCTGTTCTTTGGCAGACCTTAACAAAAGCCTGACACGTGTCTGATGAACAGGCAGAGCTGTCGCAAATGTGATGGAGATGCTTGACACAATAAAACAAAGAATAGATGAGTGCAAGTGAATGTTTTCTGCAAAAACCTTTTTTTAAGAGCAGGGAATGATAATAAAAGCCTTCTAAAGCATCCATAAAGTTACTGAATACCTTGTGGAACTGTGAGAACAGTTAAAAAAAAACAAAAACATAAATGACACTTATGAAAATCAATTTTTGAAGGTAGATTTGTTTTGCTGACCCTCATTTAATAATTATGCATTTAATAATTATGCACAAGAAATGGGCAGATAAATATCAGTTATAAAGCTATATAATTCAAAATTGTAATTGTATGTCTGTTTTAAAAAGGATGTTGTTATTTTTCATATTATAAATATTGAAGGCAGATTTAGAAATGACATGTTTAACTGATGCCATTGATTTGCACACATTGTATCCTTTTGTGCTGTCCATCTCCCTCATAACAGAAAGGAGGATTACCCAGGTTTCACAGCAGAGGGAGCCACTTCACAACCTAATGGGCCAGAAGTCTTCTTCATGGTATGTTAAATGAATAAAGAGAACCGAATCACAAAAAACAACAACCTTTTAATAACTAGTGTCACAGTGTTAGTGAAAATGTAGATATACTGAATGCAGAGACTAGAGTTGTACAGAACTGATCCAAAAATACCATTTTACATTTACCATCTTGTTGATGTCTCAGTTACCACCCAGATCAATTGGTGTTGAATTACTAATTACTGAAACTGAACATGTCTTTTGTTAATACATCATGTCCTTTTACAATAATCCACTTACTGATGTGACTGAATTTTAATTGTTCAATCAGGCCCGGAAATAAAAACAAAAAACAGAGCTAGGTGAGGAGTTTGACAACGCTACCATCCCAAAGATCTTTAGAGGCTACAATACATTAATATGCATCAAGTAAAACTAAAACAAAATCATGCAGCTTATACTCATGACAACAGGGTATAAAATATAAATTGCTGCTCATACCTTAACTTTAGAATAGTTGCAAAGTAGAACTTGGGCTTTTAAATAAAATACCTTTTACCTTGCTTCCTATTTAAGGGCTAAATCTTTAAAGCAAGCCCTTAACTAAGTCAAACTGTCCTATTCCAATTAGGTCTTTATGTGGAGCCCTGCCAAGCCTTTTCTGGTGCTAGAAAGTGTAAATATGCAAATATGACCCTGTAGTGATTGTAAGGTTTACTGTTTGGCCCTTTTGTGTTAGTTGCATAATTCAGTGGCTTTCTATTTAGTGACAAAATGTAAAAAATGGAAGTCGTTATGATTTTGCTTAGCTGAAGCTAATTTGTGCCTGTCAAGACTTTGATAATGGTGATATCAGACCCCTGATTTTAATGTGATTAACTAGAAAAAGTACTGTTGCAATCTTGACTTTTGCTTGCGATTACACAGCAGACACCATACTACACACATCACAAATCCTATCCAGAAGTAAACCAATGCAACCCATATACAGTGCAGCGCTTACACAAAAAAAGCATTAAAATATTTTCCACCCTGTATAAACTGTTAATACATTACAAATATGTGGGTAAAATGCAAATACAATAGACAGCTTCATTTCCTTATCCCGTCCAGGAAATCTGCTTGGCACGATTGTCATAAAAACAACAAAAGCTTCAGGAATTAAACTTTTTTTTTAAGGAAAGAACCAAACATCAAAAGCAGAAAATTTGACTGGCTTTGATATTCAAATTGTCATGCTCATAAAATAGGTGAGGTCAGTTAAAGCAACAAAGGCTACAGATAAATACGTAAAAATTTAAGGCTACTAATAGCAATGATTATAACCATGAATACCAGAGTGAAAGGTGCAGATGATTAGCTACTGTTGTTAACTGCTGATCATCTTTTACGGTAAAGGTAGCCACACTTCCCATGAAATGCTACATGAACACTGGTGAATTACCCTGGAAGAAAAGGGTTAATGATGTAAATGAACTTTTTTTAAAAACAAAACATTGGAATGGCTGTGCATGAAAGCAAAACTCAAACTTTGTAATCAGAAAAACCTCACACAGGCCTTTTTGAAATGTTCTAAATAAATCCCCTTCTACTGATTGTGAAATTAAAGTTAAACTGAAAAAGGTATAATGGATGGTTTCTGAATAATTCCCTGATAAAATACAAGCCATGATATGCAAACATATGGTGACATTCAGCATCTTTTACTACATAATCCTACACATGCCATACATTTGATTATGATCACTCAGTAGCCTTCTAAGAATGGTGATGTACAAACTTGCATAGATAAAGTGATATAGTATAGAGCAGCTTAACAACTATGTGCCCAAAAATGGAACATTCTTTTAGATTTTTTCCTCTATAAGCTTTTCTGATATCTTTGTAAGGAATAGCTGCTTGATGTTGGCAGTCTAACTACCAACAAGACAAAACGTTGACACTCGGACCACTAACATATGCAAGTTTGCAATTTGGGCTAGCAGGTATTTGTTAAGTCTCAAAGAGTAGGAAATCTGTCCTGAGGTTGACATCATTCATGCTGATGGTTAGATGGATGTTGGTCAGCACTTTCTGCTCAAAGAGGCTTAGGAAATACAGGCCCTCGCTTACACAGAACATTAGTTTAGGGCTTTACTTTTCACCCATTTTTTTTTTTTAACAGTATGGCTATAAACAGTGTGGCATATGAATGACATCATAGAATCATTTCAATATAAAGGGCTTCAGTGATGGACTGCAATGCTTTAAAATGCCTTCCAACATGCTTTTCCTGGGTATATTGGGGTTTTTGACCTTGACCTCTTTAATGCACAGGGGGAAATGTCTGATTTTGGCTATTCTAAATTTAAGGCTATTTCTATTTGGCTAAATCACCATCCGGGGACTGAGAATTAAAGGAGTGACATCTCTTATAGTGAAGTATTAAAATGGTTCCACAACATGTGGATGTGCAGTGCTTTGATATAAATTAATGCTGAACTTAAAGGGGAGCACCACCCAGTTGGGAAGATTTCTGCATCTAGTATCAGAAAACGTTCACAAAATATGACTTTAACAACTGAAGGTGTGTCAAAGAGAGTGTATTTAGAGAAAGTGACAAAAATGAAATAAAAAAAAAAACACTGTTAATAAAACTAGTATTTGTGACAGAAAATAAGTGTATTTTTAGATTTGAGTGGAAATCCCCTTTAATGTGTGTACAGTTTGGAATAAGCTCAGACGTACAACACAGACACTACTCTGAGCACAGTTCTTTTAAAAGCAACAGGTTATAAAACATTGACATCATCAAGAGGATGTGCTGTACATTTGGGTTGAGAGTGACAACAAGCTCCCATCTCTACCTCAGTCGAAAACATGACAAGGAGATCCATGTTCTGTGTGCAAAGCAAGTGAACACCAAATGTGTGGTGTAACGCTTAATGCTACTGACTGAATCTGTAGAGCTACATCAGGTGTCGTTGGTTTGGGGAAAAGCTTTTGTTGCGTACGACAGAGTGACAAAACAGACAGATAAAGCAAATGTTCTATGCTCCTGCGTGATAATGTCCATACAAGAGAAAAGCTCAACATTGATTTTTCCGTTGCTTCCAATGACTCCACACCACAGTATCCCACTTCTGGCCCTGACTTCCTCCACATCCCCAAACCACCATCGTGTTACACACTAAGACACAGTAGTCCTCGTCTGACCTTCGACCCTGCACCTCTCTTCAGGCCAGGGTCTAGGGTTGCTTCTCTACCACGCCTCTTTCATGCAGTGCAGTGGATCCCAAAGCAGCTGTGGGCTGGTGCGGGCTCAGCCCAAATAAACAAAGCGCTCAAAGCTGGTGGGAGGAAAATAATGTGAAGGGGTGACAAAAGGGAAAATAGATGGCCCATCCTTGGAGTGGCTCTCCACTCCAGCCCTGACGGTATGTTTAAGTTGGCAATGGGTCATCATCACCTTTGCTGCACTTGCACTTGCAGCAGAGGACAATAGGAGTAGCCAGGAGGAGGAAAGGGGAGGCAACCAGAAGGAGCAGGCCAAAGCCAGCAAAGATCCCCACAACCTGCAGGGAGTGAGAGCAGTTAGGGATTAGTTTATTTAGGTGCATTAACCTATCCATCCATCCATATAAGGAAATTATACTTCCAAGCAAATAATAAAAAAAAAAAACATTTTATAATTTTACTTGTACTGATTAAAAGTTGTTGTTATCCCACTGCTTCATAGGTCTGGCCTTAAATCCTTGGAAACAGCAATATCACATGTTGTCCAGCAGAGGTCATCATTGCAAAACAGTTTTCAGTAAAGTGCTTAACGAACTTCAGAAAGGTCAGTTTTTCCACTAATTTGTAGTTGTTATTTATTTTAAGTAACAAAATCATCATTAACACATTTTTTCTTTCTACAGACTACCACCACCCTCAGGCAAGCATTGTCCAATTTAGAGAGAGAGAGAGAGAATGCCAAGGGACCGACAAGAGGTAAGCTTTTCCAATTGAGGATATTAGCAACAACTTGAAAAACCTGCTGCCCACTATAGGGACTGGTAAACAGTTAAGTAGTTAAAGATTAAGTGTTAGGATGAAGACATGATTGTGAAAAGCAAGTCTTGTGTAGTTGATACATGAAAGTAATTTTAACTATAATGGGACGGTTACATTACACCGGTGTAAACTGTTTAACAGTATTACTCATATCACATAAACTGATATTAAAAACGAAGATTAAATTAAAACTGCACTCTTATTAGCAGGGCAGACTAGTTAAGTCACCACATGAGGGAGCCAGACACAAGCAGACTCAAAGCCCCAGAATGGAATACATAAACAGGATCACATACAACAGTCACTTTTATTTATTTATATATACACACATTTAAAAATATTAATTTATACTGATGGACTTGTGAAAACATTTTCACAAGATAACCTTTCCCACCTCATCTTTCATGAGGGGGAGAGAGAGGGAGGCCTTGAAGAAACGAGGTGGGGGGTGAATGAGGAAAACAAGAAAGAGACAAAGACACAGAATAGTGAAGCTATAGCTGGCTTCCATCAGCTGAACTGGAATCACATGACTCAGCAGGCCTCAGTGGTCAACAGATGTTGCCCAGTGGTATGCTGGACAAGTATGCTGGACAAAGGGACGTGCCACCCCATAAATAGATTTATTGGATAATGACAGATACAATGGAGAAATGTGTGAACTAAACAACTGAGTCTGCCTCTGTCATGACTTCAGATATTACATAATACCCTGTCTAATCCATAATTTCACATGGACAATTTTACATACAGAGCACTACATATGACTCCTAATGTGTCGCTTTGTTTGGTAAACTAATAGTAAATAGGTATCTTATTTATACTCTTATACAAGTTTGTTCAGGTAATCATTTTGCAGGTGAGTTTTAAAGGATTACATAACCTTTTTTTTCTAAGTGAAGTGTGTTCATAAAACAGCAGGACACCAAGCACCAGATTTTCTCACTGCACATGGTACAGGGCGTCCTTTTCCTATTGTGCTGTCAAGATAATGTTAGCCCATCACTAAAGGAGTGTGTGGAAGCCAGTACAGCACATGTATCTCAGAGAGAGAAAGAGAGAGAGAGATGGGTTTATTACCTGTGTTCTGTGCCAGATAACAGAAGCTCTGGAGTGGCCAAGTTTGTTTCGACAGGGACCTTTGTCATAGTGAATCAAGAGAAAGTCGTCCTGTCACACAAAACAGATAAACATGGGCCATTACTAGTCTAAAGGTCCCTGACAACTGTTCTGAGAAAATTGCTTTTTTAATAACCTGTAGTGCAGTTGTTTACATAATTAACATTACGTAAGTCAGAATTGTATACAAATTCAGCTGTGACTGTCATTTCAAGAAAAAAAAAGAAGCTGTTTTTATACCAGTACCAAGGTAAAGCTAAAATTTACTGATAATGAAAGTGACTGTGGTCACAGGAAGACTAATTGTCTACATTTAACATTACCACAATGTGTTATGCAGAATAATTTAGCTCTCTATTGCAGTAAATATCAAGGAATGAAGACATTTTAAAAGACTAACTCACATCCAGAGACTCCAGACAGTACCAGCAGAAGGCATGTTTGCAGTTTTTGCACATCATCTGTGCACAGCCCTCATCCCTCTCAATGTAAACTTTACATTTAGGACAGCGCTTGATTGGTGCATCATCCTCTTCATTCTTATAGAATGAGCTGTGGAGAAGAGAGACATGAGCCTGATATGTTTTTTGTTTCTTTTAAATCCCATAGCTGACCAAAAATCCAAAACCATTTCACTTCACTAGAAGCTCTGGAGATGAGATTGCTTTTATGCAGCAATCAATATTTATAGTCTTTGGTGTAATACGATTGTTTGAAATGGGGGCTAGTTCATGAGCAGGCAACTTTTCTAAAATGCACCAATCACTAAATGGCATCTCCCAGTATCAATTTCTCCTGTTTCTGTAAAAGTGCTGACTCCTAAAATCTGGAAGTGAGCAGGCAGCTCCAATTCTGACGATCGTCCTAGAACAACAAACAAGCCCATTTATCTCTAAAGCTTCTCCACTAAATTATTGTACTGAATTACAGCACATTCTGCACATCTGTTGATCTGACACACGACTGGAAAACAAGACTGTTCTATATTTGCTTAGACAGAGGGAGAACATGGGATTCTTGCTCCGACTTTAATTAGCCACTCTGATGTAATGCTGCATTTTTCTCTCTTGCTACAGTAGATTAGGTGCAGAATTTCTTAAGTCACAAAATGCCTGGGGTGAAAAAAAAGTCAGAATCCACCTTTCAGAGACAACTTTACACTGAACCAGTGCAGTGTGTAGACCTGCTAATCCCATCTCATCCTACTTTACTGGAGTTCTTTTTATGTCCACTTATTGATTTGCGCATGAGACCTGCAAAACATCCACCCAGTCCAGCTGTCAGTCTATAAATGAGAATGTGCCAATTAAATCGTGCTGGATATGGACAAGCGATGCTGAACACCAGTCAGGTGAGCTATTACATGTGGACTGCTACTCCAGACCTGAGAAAATCTATATAATTTCAAGGAAGGGCATCTGTAGATGAGGCCCCGCTAATGTCCGAACATGCCAAAACAGAATGACTTTCAAAGAGGTGGTGAAATAATGCTGGATAATAAGCTGGAAACTGCTAGGATACATTTTTACCTGCCTGCTACTGTGTTAAGTCATTAACTGTAATTATTGAGATATTAAAATGATATCTTTGTAACACTGCTTTGCACCTGGTTTAAGTGGGCGAATATTTACCTAAGCAATTATTCTATACCTACAATTACATGTTGAGCAATGTCAAGAATAGTATTAGTGACATTTTGTATTTAATTGAAGAGAAGTGTCTCAGTCAAGGTTTTTTTCTCCCCAAATGGTCTATAAAAATGTCCAGCATAATTTCTGAATCTCAAACTGATATTTATCGTAATTGTTTATTTTGCTCAGCTATAGTTAAGGCCTGGCACTGTAGCAAAGCCTTTATCTGAAGAGATTCATGGATTACAGAATACACGTGCAGATATCTGACATATTGAACTAAGGGCATTAAAACATTGTACGTTAGATAATAAGTAGAAACAGTTAAAAACTAAAAAACTGTACTTGTTTTCTCCTGGTAGGAAGGAAGTAATGGGCAGGTTGTTTTCCTGGCAGGCCTGCCCAGGGTGCCAGTTGGCCTTGCAGGCAGAGCAGAATTCGAGGGCACAAACACCACACTGGACCAATTGAGGCAGTGCTAGAGAATCGGTTTCTTTTAGTTGGCATACGGCCTGACAGGTCGAGGAAGGGCACCACGTCCGGCACGGGTCCAGCAGTACCTCTGATGGCACAAAATAAGTTATGTGGTCACGAAGTTCACCAAAATCACATTGGCAATTAAAGAAAATATATAATTGGAGTTAAGAAATCTATTTACTACGGGAGCAGCTAATGCTTTAGAAATGAACGTACTGTGCTTGTGACTAAAAGAGACCCGATTTGTGTTTTCCTCCAGTTCGGTTTTAAGTTCATGGTGTAACTCACTTGTCCTTGTACTGTATCTTTTCCTTCCTCTCGCTTCTCTGCCAAGAACTCAGAGCACACATTTCACATGAACTCTTGGCTCAGTCTGAGGAATATGGAATGGTTACAGCAACTGTTCCGCCTGAACGGACCGGGACATTAATGAGACGGCCGAATGCCCATGTGCAGGCACCATCAACGGCTCAACAGTGGATTTCTATTTCTTTTCAGGATCCCGCTTTTTGTTGCTATATAGAGTGGGTTTGGAAATATTCTGACCCCTTTAATTTTGCCCTCCTCAGTATGAAGATCTAATGTTAAATTAATAATTTTTCATACATTTTTACTTTCTTACGATAAGTTACAGACAGTAGTCTAATAGAATAAAATTATAATTTTATCTATAAAAAAACAATATCAAACTTGTGCATCAAGTGAAACAGTTTCTCTTTGGGTTTATGCATTTTTTCAGGTCTACATGTTCTGTGTACAGTTTGTCCTACTGTGTAGGTGGAAAGTACCATCAAGGAGTGACAGTACAGACTGCCTCTTTGTCTTGGTAGTAGCTGAACACTAATATTACTCAATAGCGTGTCTACATGCAGCATCGCAACACAGCCTTCCATTACCAGTATATAAGCATTTTATCAAAATGTAAAAAACAAATATTAAATAAACATTTAGTCAGCAGTGTAAAAAAAATTTAACTTAAAGACCTGCCTTCCTTAGTCTGACACATTACAAGTTTAGATCTCAACCAATACAACAGACAACTTGTGTCACCTGTCAGTGCTGAGGAATGAAATTTACTGAGAAATGATTCATAGTTATATTTTCTATTAGCTTTGTGCAGATACCCTGTGGTGTAATTCAGTAGCAAAATCATCCACAGGAGGGTGAATGACTGATTCCACACAGAGCACGCAGCAGTACAGCTACATGTGCAAAACACGATTGGCGTCATCCTTTTGTGTGTCACAGAAAAACACAGCTTCCCCGGAGGAAAGCATGGTCCACGTGTGTCTGCGATTGACATCCATTGCCCACACACTGAGGAACTATCACTGACGTACGGTGGCTGCTTTTGTATTGACTCACCCCTCTCAAACTGAAGCTTCTTGTATCTCTGCATCATTTCTGTTGCCACCATGCACTCAATCTGCAGGGAGAGGAGAAGTGGGAGGGAATAAGCAGGTCATTGTGCATATTTATAGACAGAAACTGCAAGAAGCAATTATACAATCAGTATGTGAATAACATTTTTTGAACGATGTCAAATTCACATCTCTACAAGATGATACAAGAACTTACTACTTGCTTACCAATAATGTATTTTATTCTATTTGCAAAATAAGGTTAAAAATTAAAAGCACTAATTTAAGGAGAAATAATGTGAACATTCAGGCTTTGTAAAAGAGATGTCAATTACAATGTGAAGCCACTCCTGTCAGGGCTGACAGAGTAGATGCATGCATTGTCTGACAGGCAGGACAAGCTGGGGTTCTATTAAGGGCCTGTGACATTGATTGATTAGCAACATAAGGATGTGGTCTAAACTGTACTGTGCCTCAGAGACCAAGTGAGAGAGTGAGTCTATCAACCAACCCACCTAGAAGCTGAAGAGCCCTTCTCCTTCAGATTGACCTCTGCTGGATGAAATGGGCAGGCATGCTCATTATATTAGAATACACACACTGCCACACTTCCACATCTGAGGAAGCATAGTGGGGTTAAACTACCACTGCAGATGTGTTAGTCTCACCAATTCCTACTTTTTTGGGGGGAATTATACAAGTGCATATAGTAGTTGTTGTGAAAGTTCCATGCAAACTGTACAAAATTAAAGTGTGACCACTGTTTGTGGAGACTGATAGGAACATAAAGTCCCTTCTCAGTCCAATCTAAAGAAAAGACATGCTGGAAATTCAGTTCATGAGCCTGATAAGCTGCAGGGGATGGTCTAGCTATTGCCAACCAGTCAACACCTAAAGAACCATCTAATCTTAATGACAAAGTAAAACAATTTTTTCCTTTGATCAGTACCTCATTTTCCTGCAAGTGTCCTTGTTTGGGACACGCAGAGTCTGGACAGGTAATTGCAGTTTCAAGGCCTTCTTTAATCAGGAGTTCCACATACTGCTTCAGGCACTGGGGGGGGGAGACAGAAAACCCTTCATTGACACAGTTCAATATGCTGTCAGTGAAATGAAAAAGGGAAAACAAACCGACTACCTACTGAACTAGAAAAGTTGGTCAACAAAAACAGGCAAGAAGTTTCTCAAGATCACACAGTCTGTTGAATACAGTACGTGACATTACATTGTGACGCTGACAGAGTTAAGTGAAGACCTGAAACGGCACTAATGGATATTTTTGAACAAACAAGAGGAGAAAATAAATGATTCCTTTTTTTTCCAGCCTGTAACTTCAAATGTGCATTCAGCTGAACTGAATATAAACAGACTCAACCCTAGATGTCCAGGACTGGACAGACTGGACAAGCAAAATTATAAGTTAGTGGCTTGTGGGGAAAGCAATTATCATTTAGCAGTTGAAAGCCAGATATTTTCCACTGTAGATGGTGAGCTTAGTTATAAAAGTAATTCTTTGTATTTACATTGTAAATGACCTTTATATAAACTGTAATTTGGTAATCACTGCTGCCACTCAGGCTGTGTTACAGGAAGTGTCTTCTATTTTTATGCTTGGGCATTGTTTCCTCTTCTCTTGGCTAAGATCACACAGCCAGTTGCTATTGCTGTTGTCCTGCCTTGGCCTTTTCACGCATGTGCATTGTTGCAGAGAAGACATGCGAGATTAGTAAACTGTTCAGAAATTATCGATGATTTCAATGATGGGGTTTTTTTTTGTCCAATGTTTGCTTAATACTGATTCCCATCTGTTAATTATATTTGCCTACAGTAAGTGTGTAGGTAAAAGATGCATCTGACAAAAGAAAAAGTGGTTTAAAATGTAAAAAAAAATAAGTGGGAGAATGAAAGTATGCTGCTGTACAATGTCACTCGGTCTACATGTGCTTGTACAACAGTCTTTACCCTCAAACACACTTTGAGTCAGAGTCCGGAACTGCGTTGGGTCCCCCGCATAAAACACTCATTGCATGAGTGTTTCGTACAAGTCATTCTGCAATCCTGCTAATAAGCAGCTACCACCTGGATGAGTTTTTAAGTGAGTGACTGCACCGATCAGTCACAACAGGAACACCAGCTGGTGGTTTTAATGATGTGGTGGACGTGGGCCAGCGGGACAAAAATATAATGCTGAACAACAGGTGTCAGAGCTTGTTGTGTATGACGCTGTGTGGCTGCAGACCAGTCAAGTGTCAATGCTGAACCCTGTCTACCACATCACCAGGTGGTGTGAATACTGTGGCTAATTGGTGTATGTATTTAACAAAATTTAGCTTATGCTTTGTGCACGGGTCGAGTCACAGGTCTTTGCAGGACTCTGCTTTGAGTACTAACAGACACCAGCTACAGAGACACAGAGACTCTCTGCTGTGCTGAGATAAGAATCCATCAAAATGTTCGTTGTACTGGAGCTATAAAAAAAAACCCATCAACTACAGAAATGTGCTGGCCACAGACATGCCACCTCTCAGTCATTGTTCTGTTGACAACTTGAACAGATAAGCAGCTGGAGTGTCCTCACCAGTGTACAGAAGACACATTGGCACTGTGTGATGGTTGTCATCTGCTCTAGAGGGAACTCTCCAAGGCACAGCTTACATGAGACCAAGGGGTCCACGGCCAGCTCCCACGTGGGACGGTACCGTGCTGTGGTCATCTTCACCGCCACTGAGCTAAAAGAAAGAAGAGCAAGAAGAAAGTCAGTGAAAGCTACAGTTAATATAGCAAAAAGAATCAGACACTAAATGTAACAGTCCTGCTGATGATAAAAGAAACTCTTAGAGTGAAAATACAGGTGACTCAGGTTTATTTGAATGTATTTTTAAAAAAATAATTCCAAGATGGGATGTTTTAATTGTGAAACCATAATTATGATGGTATGAGCATGGACTGAAAATGTACTGTGAGTTGTGTCCAGTGAATGTGCCAAAAAACAAAGAGACCAGCTGTATGTAGAAAGACACCAGCCCTCTGCCTGAATGCTTTTTATTAGTTGTGTTCATTTCTATTTCAAGCCTTATGCCTACTGGAAGAAAATACAATTCGGATGCTCCGGAAACTGAAAGTTTCTCTCACTGTCTCATCTCTTTTTGTGAGTCAGGAAGGGTTATTTTAGGCCATTCTCCCCTTCCTTCTGTAGCTGAGAGCAAGGAGCACCCACTTGGCTGTTTACAGGAAGTAGTCCCGCGCACACAACGTCAACACTGTCAAGCTCTCCCTTTGCTGCTTAGCAACCAAATGAAGGAGATTTTTGGAGGTGGAGGGGGCCTGGATTGGAGAGAGAGAACCTTGGCAAAGGAGCAGTGACGGAGAGAGATTGCAGTTTGTGTTCACTGGTCACAGAGCAGTCTGCTTCAACATGCAGCTGCCTGTTCACACAAACAGAAGAAGAGCAGGAGAGGGGTTGAGTTCACATGATTGCTCCATGGACTGTCTCCCTTACATGCTACCCACAAAATGAGACAGACAGCCTACAAAGTTCTGGCTTAGCAGAGATGTAATATCATTAACACCGCCCCTCTTAATACATTCAGTCTTTAAAGGAGGAGGAAAACTGTTGAATGCACCATTCAAACCATTAGCATTCTAGGTAAAGACACCCACATTAGAAGATACCAGAAACCTGGGAGTCATGTGATGGGCTGTAGCCTTTGTTCTAGGTGATGCGTCAAGAAAGAGAAAAGTCTCTACCCTCGTTATTCATTCATTTATTTCCATTGCTTCTACTTAATAGATAATAGTATTAACCTGCCATCACCAAGGATGCCTCTGTTTTCTTAATGCACCTCAGTGGTGCAAGGAAAGAGGAAAGATGAGAAATCCCAAAGGAGACTTCAGTGAAGATATGTGGATGTGTATTATGGGACAGATGCTCGGCTTTTTTGGAAATCTGTAGGTGATTAGATGCTGCTGTCCTGTCAAACTACAAGCACGGATAAATAAAATTGCAGTGAGTGTAAACATGTGAATGCAAAGTGAGATAAAAGAAAGGGCATATAAAAACATTTGATGCACCTTTTGACTCACTCAAACTGCCAGGCCTTCATCCACCTGTCCACCATCTATTAGAGTGACTAGAAAGCACAGAGGGGTGTGGAAGCTCTTTTATGTACGTGCTGAACCCATATACAAAAGCCTTAAGGCCATCCTTGGTATCAAGACTGTGTCAAAGAAATACTAACACCCTCTGGCAAGTGTGCGGGAAGGGGCGTTCCTTGTCAAAATAATGCACAATAGACGACTGAAGTAATGAAAGCACATTGATTACCATAACTACTGCTCATTATTAATAGGCAGTAGTTATAGTATGTGTCCGCATTCAAACGAGGTTGGAAGTTGAAACTCATTCACAAGCACTAGCATTATCAAAACACTGACTCTGTTGCAGTCTCACAGTTGATAACTTGAATGACCGCAGTCCTCCACTGGAGGCCTGAAAGTCCTCCAGTGGAGGACTGCGGAATTCCACTGGCCCCATGGCAAAAACAAAAAAAAGTTAAAAGTAACAGCAGGAGTTTCTAATAAATGTTTGCTTTAACATTGGAATCTGCCTCTCTCCACCCAGACTTTATATTGGCTGTGCAAATACTAACAGACTGGATCAATGTGGACAAATGAAATCGTTTTGTAAAGATCGATAAATGAGGGGAGAAGGCTGATAAAAAAAAAAAAAACAATGCAGTGCAATCATTCTGTTGCAATCTTAACTACATTATGACAACGAAACACTCATATATACTTATACAATATATTCAAGGCAATAGAACTGTGCACGTGGGCCTCCTAAACTCTCATTTCTAATACAGCCTATTAGAGCCTATGTGGGAAAAGGTCAGGTTAAAGAACTAAAAATCAAGTGTGAATCATAAGTTAAACATCCATTCTGATTGGTCACCCTGTGTCTATCATCAGTCTGAAGGGACTCCCCTCATAGCTTAAATGGCTCCAGCACCATTCATGCATAAATCATGTCCAAGAGACAAACACACAGGCATTAACAACCCATTACATAACAAGGTGAAAATGGTCATGGAAGAGCAATTGAGGAGAACTCTGGGGGGTGGGGGCTAGATGTAAGAGGAACTCTATGATATCATCCATTAAAAGCTTTTCCTGAATCTATAGTACATATAGTTTTTGTAGTTTTAACATACATTGATACAGCCATTTAGACCAACACAGACTTTGGAAAACACACATACAGTAACTGAAGCCATGTTTAGTCATACACAATAAATTTTAATCTTAAAAAGTAGTTTTTTGGGGAAAAAAATTAAACAAAATAAAATCAGACCAATGAGGTCAATGTTAACTGGCACCATAATTCAAGCCCAGGCACAGGCTGGTTGTGTTATGTAAATTTATGGATGAAATGCTTTTTTTCCAAGACACACTTCATATTGCACAGAGTAGTGCTAAGAACTTACTTGTTAACACACGCCATTGATGAGTAAAGTGTAGGTTACTGCAAGTTGTACTTGTACTGTAAAAAGCCGGCAACAACCACTACATTTTCCCTGTCAGACAACGTCAAGCTATCACGGTGCCTTCGACCACTCATGGGTCCATCTTTTGTATGTCAGAATTTATGGGATTTGTCTTAAATGTAGACTCTTTTGGGCAAAAAAAAATAACTAAGGATGGGACACTGGGAAATTGTTGAGACTGAAAACTTTTCTGGCTATTTTGTAAAAGATATTTTAAATACCACACAATCACCATTAAAAACTATTATAAGCATTAGCCCTAAATTTCAGGGTTTTGATACAAGTGGGACCTATACTTTTAGGCGAAGGCTGCTCCCTAATGTTTAAATTAAAATATAAAAAGAAATACCATAATATGCAAATTCTTAGCTAAATACACTCTGACAGAGATGGGAAGTGAGATCACGTGTTATGACAGGACGCCTCATGCCACATTCTGAAGTTTGTTTGTCATTTTTAACATTCCTGAGGTGTTAAGGAGGGGGAAAACTATCTTGAAGCTTTCAAATTTAACTTGGGTAAAAGCTTTTACCTGTCTAATTATAATTTTTTTTTACTAACTCATTAAATAAAACTATTAATGCTCACTCAACTGTGGCTGCTGTGAAAGCTGCTAACTGTTCTGGGAGTGGGGGCAGGCCAGACAATTCAATATTCTTTGGATATCCAAAAATATGTTGTGCGGAGGATTTAAGTATCTGCCGTCAACCACTCAGACAAGTTGGGTGCAATGAAGGGTGAAAACTGCAGGCTGCACTCGATTCAGCTAGAAACAGAGACATGATATTAATATTATACCTGAAGTCTTGGGACAAGCCAATAGATGTTAGGCACTTGTTTAATTATTTGCTGAAGCAAAACTTCTGTAGTGAGAAGCACGATATGATACGAGCTGGCACAGACCAATTTTGTTACGTCTGGCCTTATGAGCAAAACCTAATCTCACCTCCAGTTTACATTATTTCTGTTTGGCACTCATTTCCTTGGTTTTCAGAGTCTTTCAGGACTCACACCGCTAATATAACTGAAATACTAACTGTAGTGTATGTTCACAAAGCAGAAACCTAAAAGTGCAAATATAAAGAATTTTTTTTTAATTGCCCTCTGCTCCTCCCGTCTCATGTTCCTTCCTGCATTTCCGTCTCTAAGAGCCCAGCCCTGCTCTCTCATGGCCAAATAATGAGACCTTTAGGTTTTATTTATGTCATATCCTGTGTCCACCGCTGCAGGGAAATGTAAAAAAGACAAGTGGAAAAGAAAGTGGCAATGTGCCAATTTCAACATACAGCCTGCAAATACATGTTGTCGTCACCTTGTTGTGAAATCAGGACAAACCTTAGAGAAAACACACAAACACATCCACATGTAAGCTTTTGAACAGGTCATGTCCACAGACAGAAGTTGGACTTTTAATAAGACGGAAATAAGACAAAAGTGCTAAAAAACAGTCTATTTCAAGAGCTTTCACACTGTTGATGTGTGGAGCAGCCTTTTGTTTTAAGGTTTGTACAACTTTTCAAGTTAGGAATTTGACCTCAGGGGGCATTCCAGCTGAAATTTAGGACTGAGAAATTATAGCCAGTTTATACTTTGATTATATTGTGTATGTTTGCTACATTATGTTCTCCAGACTGTTGTGTTCACTCCATGATACAGCATGTACAAATATTATAAATAAATAATGTGAGCATGGTTGGCAATTAGAACATGTGACTCCAACACTATTATTTTTGAAAAAGAAGAGACCCAAGCTTTAGTCTCTTCCAAAAAAATCTGCATTCTGAGAAGCACCTGATCAGGCTGCATGCTGTCAGATGACGCACAGAGCACACCCCTTAACTATAAATCCTACACATTTTACACTGAGCACTGCAGTGAAGTGAGAATAAAGCCTGGGTATGCTCAGTCTTGCATGTAGACACACACACAAATTTTTTTTTATTTCAATGGCCATCTGGAGAATGGCAACCAACATGCGATGCCACATAAATATTAAATATTTACAGGTGTCACCTTTTCTAAACAAAAACAAAACATCTAGTGCACAAATTCATCCCTTGACTCGAGAGTAATGAATTAAATTATCCACACACTCATGACCCAAAGCACACACAAAGGGACTCTGAACAGCTCACTAGTTGAATGTGAAAGGTTGGGGACAGTGGCCATCTGTCCTTGGCATGAAGGGGGGACCACTATGAGGGAAATCAAGAGTAGTGGTAGGCCCAGGTTTTCCATGCCCTGAGGACTTACACAATCAAGATGTATTTTGGCAAGCTGTGGTCTCCAAGTGGTCATGTGACAGTGGTCATGCCTTGTTATGTAGGGCAAAAAAAAAAAAAAAACAGAAAATCAAAAACAAACATAGTCTTATGTCTACTTGGTCTCTTGCCATTTGTCTGACGCAACGTGAGCAAAATATTCTT
Source organism: Channa argus (assembly GCF_033026475.1). Classification (NCBI taxonomy): domain Eukaryota; kingdom Metazoa; phylum Chordata; class Actinopteri; order Anabantiformes; family Channidae; genus Channa; species Channa argus. The sequence continues at coordinate 11,697,828 of NC_090212.1, forward strand.
TGTCAAAAGAATATACAGATGGTGACAACCACACAGAGAAGGCCGAGGGATGGTTTAGTAATATCTGTTCTGAGTAATGCTACATTTATTTATTCTGATGTAACAAAGGCAAATAACCATAAAACACTAGGACAAAGAAGTCTATAGCAGCCTCAGGTTGAGTGTATACTCTCCTGGATTCACAGTGTTTGCAACATATAGGGCCTGCAGTGCAGTGGCCAAAGCAATGCTAATCTTCAGTCAGTTTAGACTTTTTGGTGTTTAAAAGTTGCTACCATTTAAAACTGTAATGAATATGCTTTATTACATTTAAAAATTGTCTTTCAGCAGAGGTAATGCCATACAGTGTAGAAACCAGAAAGTTGCCCTCACAGACATGACAGAAGCAAAGCAGAACTGATGAGTGAAATGGATCAAAAAAGAAAGAGTAAGGAAGATGAGAAAGAAAGCATCAGTGGTCACACAAACAAAGAGTGAACTGAAGTAAAAAAGTCAAATCAGTAAGATGATGGGATGGAACACAACAAGTGTGAAGCTGTAAAGAACCTTTTTCACACCAATATAAGCCTCCTTCCACTGGACCATTAGAAAAACCATCTGAGGTTTTATTACTTAATGACTGAGTTTTAATATTCATGAGATGTGTTTGTTCTCTTCAAGTAAAAAAAAAAAAACTAAGCTTAAGCAATGTTTATGGTTGCCTGACGGGTCATCTCACAGCGGCAATGATCTGCTTTCGAGTCTCTAAACTCTTCTCTAATTGATAGTAGCCCATCTTTTAGTATTTTCCTCCCAAATCCCTTAATTTTCACACTCCGAAAAGCTCTTCAGCACCTGGAGGGGTCGAGACAGCAAATAACACACCAAGTATTTGTGATTTCACAAGGACGTAAACACCCTCAGATCTGATGACATATTGGTGAAAACATGCACAGAGCTGGAGACGGAGGCAATTCTTGTTCACAGAGTCTTATTGTTCAAAGCGGCAACATGACCAGACACTGAGCAAGTGACAACATGCAATTCTGTAAAGCACAAAGAATAACACAGAACATAGAAAATAAGATAAAACAGCCAGAAGAATGGCCTGTTTTGAAACAGTGGCAAAAGAAGGCACATCTTGCAAGTTCAACAAGTACCTAAAACAACACTCTGAACAGCAAGAGAAGGCTTGCTCCCCTTTTCAAAAAGCCATCTTGGCTCACGTTAGTGTCTCAGAAGCTAAACAAAGATGACAGGCGTGCCACACTGAGCCGATGCCTATTGACAGATGCAGAGAGCCCGAGCAAAGGGTCGACTTTGCTGGCATCTTTTGTTACTCACTGCTCTACATCTTTAGTCTTTATGCTTACATACACTCTACAACCAGATTAAAGTGAATTGAATAATCAGATTAGTTTCTGCTAGTTTTTGTATTTTTTTGTTACTTTTGATTTATCTTTGAAGTACAACTAAATCAAAATTCCTTATCCATCAAAATTAAAATTTGTGAGAAACTACTGCAGTGAAACTTGGACGCAATTAATGGTGTCAGAATAGATTTACTAAATGGTCAGTTATTTGCATATAAACCCCAATTATCATCCGAACAGCAAACAAATGGAGGACACGCCCACTTGAGAGTGTCATCTAAAAACCAACACACAAGAGATGTATTTACAGGCTGTGATGTAAGATGGTGCACACTTCTGGCAGTATTTCTGAAACAAAACAATTGAGTTTTATCCTTTAAAGTAAAAGCTTACAATTCAAATGCATTGTAGCCCATGAAACACTTGCTTATTTTATCTACTTTAATTCGACCAAGATAACCTGGTTAGGACATATGAAATGAACTTTGCAGCACAGCATGTTTATCCAGCTTTTATAAGTATCACAGGCTGAGACTAGCTAATACCCAGTTTCATGTTTAGTGCATATAGAAGTACGACTCCTTCATGTGGTGTTTTCATGGCAATAGAGGTCTACAGACAATACCTGTTAGTTTGGTAAATTAAATTACTGATTTTAAAAAAAAAAAAAGGTACATAAACCTACACACATCACATCCATGTGAAAAGCACACACAGAGAAACATGGGTGGAGGTGATTTAAACAGTGTGTTGGCGTAGATATGCTACATTAGTGGGTGTGGTATCTTCATTGGTAATGTATGCACTTTCATATAGATTCTCAGAGACGATGTGCTTTATCAGTCATGTACACACTCTGCCGTACTGCTGATACAGAGGCTAGACAAACTAAGCAGGCAAGATCTGCAATAGGCTAAAAAGAAGAAAAACAGAATATGACGTCACTTCACAAGTAACGGCTATTGAAACACTTAAATGCAGTCGTATGCACAGGTTTATGCTTTTTCAGAAAAGATTTTGTTGAGACTATTGCATAGGCTGCATGGTGAGGAGTGCTGTCACTTCTTTGGACAATAAGAGTTTTCTTGGTCACAGGAGGAGAGAGACACTCCAACAGAGAGGCACTCAGGGCCTAATCAGTAAGTTAGGTTAGCACTGTCGCCAGCACTGGGCCAAACAATTCACAAGCAATTTCAGTAATCGCTGAGTTAGGGCAACGCAGACAAAACAAAAGGGTCAGTGTCATACCAGGATCTCATGCACCCACTTTCCTCTGCCTTGCAGTCTCTTTAGGGTAAAGACACTAAAACATATTATCTTTCAGTGAAGGATGGCCCACACACACAGCACATTTTAGGCCTCTTTATAGTGTTTAGCTAGTGTTTCTTCATGATCCTTCTTTGTTTGCACTAAACTCAGAAAAAAACAAAAAAACAACGCCGCCCTAAAGCTGTCTCATGTCTCAAACAAAGCCAAATGTAACGTCATGTTGACCTTGCTTGACTGTGTATCATGTCATATAAATGTGGCTTCTTCTGCAGTATAGGCAGGGGTCTCCCAGGTAAAGCACTAAAGTCCTTGGTTACAATAAAATGTCATCAGACCTTCACATCCCTTCAACCCCAGCACCCTAGGGGCAGCTTCAAACAAGGGTCACCTCTGACCTCTGCAAGCTGGTATGGGACCTTTTATACAGAATAATGGGGCGGTGTGTTGGTGAAGCAAACCTGCCTGGAATGGGCTGTGCGAAGGGGACATTTCTTTCTGTTCTGCCCTCCAGCTCTTAACGTCTTTACCTGAATAAAAGCCAGTCTCTTTCTCCCTTTGCAGGAGAGGGAAAAAGTGGACGCTAAAAACTACCTTAGGAAATGGGCTGATGTCCTGTTGTTGAGTTTTCTGCAAATACACAAAGGATTTAAACCCACTAAAAGTGAGGAAACGCTTCAGTCTCTACGTGACTTTACATACCAAAAAGAGTGACAAAAAGAAATTACAATTAATTTAAGAGGGAGGCTATGAGGAGTACTGAGATTTTTTTCATTACACTGCATGGGTTTTGATAGCTGGTGGCTCTTTTAAAGATTCTATTCTATGTCGGTGCATTCAATTTGATACATACAAATGCACAAACCCCCATTCGATTTCAAATTTTAAAACAAATGTGTGAGAATATGTGTTGTGGAGCCACCATGACTGAGCCATTCACCGTCAGCTGAGACTAAGTGGATTATACTACAGCAATATCAGCCCGAAGATGAACAAGGAGGCACATTGTTATCAGAATTATGGATGGATTAGGGTTATTTTCAAGTCACTTCATTATCTATAAGACACTAAAACAGCTAGCAAACTATTGAACTGCTTTGCACTGGTGTCATCTATTTAAAGTTATTACAGCTCAGAAACGCACAAAAAACCAAGCTGATCATTTTCACACCACTTTAAGCTCTAATCCTTAAGATTTTCATACAATTATAACTTGATTATTTATGGTCTGCGCTCTTTTCTAAAATAGCCCTTCTATGTAGCCACATTCAAAATTTATATTTCACAGTTTCCACAGTTGGTTTAATTGGTTGTGGTGAAATACGCCATTTCCCATTGGGTTTCAATTTCCTTCCTGTAGGAATGACAGGAAATCAATGCATGCCTGCACAATACTACATCAACAGTGTCAACGCTCACTGTTGACTCTCTCTAACAAAGCTGTATTGCAATAAGTGCTAATGGAAGCCAGGTGTCCTACTGCTAATAACTGACAGCATTCAAATGACCAAACATTGTGAAGCCACCAGTGGCGGCACCCAGTTTATATCACGAGCACGAATTGTGACTAGTTATCAAATACAGGTCTACAAAACAAGACTGAGGAAGTTTTCAGCATCTCTTGGACATCAGATGATTTTTAAAGAAAACGTTATCATTTTAAATCTCTTATTTATAATAATGGTTTAAAATGTGGCATAATAGTTCCAAAACTGAAATTGCAACACAGCAAGAGGCCCTGGTTCTGGTGGAAGGAACCGCAACCCAATTAATGCTTAGTTCTGCGATTAAAAACAAACAATAGCTGAGGTCTGAATCAAATTGTGGCTCAGTTAGTAAAAGTGGCAGCAATAAGTTTAGATTTGTTTTGAGCATATGCCCAAAGAACATGGCATGATGTGCTGTGATGCAAGCAGATCTTTCCTAAACGTGAAGTTCCGTTCATTTATTTTTGCCATCTGTGGCACTTACTTGTTCTTTTTACCATGCCAGGTTGGCTCACCACTGGCACACCCAGATCCTAGCCTACCTCCTGACTCATCGATTTCTACTTCACTTAGTAATTTCCAACATTTCCGAGTCTCAGCAGAATACAAGTATGAACGTGTTGTATTCTGCAGTTTCCAAGTGTAGGTGGAGAGCAACAGTAATAGAGACAGACATAGTAAGGAGCAAAGGTTTGGCTTATTCCCAGTGGAGCTGTGAATGTGAGTGGTACCCCTTTAATGAACAAGAAACATGATTTTTATTTGGACTATAGTCTGTTGATGCTACTGTGGGTGGAAAAACTACAGTCTCCTCCCACAGAATATTTCTCCCTGACTTTGTTCCAAATTAGTAACTTTGAAAAGAAGCTCATGCTGTGTGAATGTGTGGGATAGACAGCAAAATCTGAACTTTACAAACAATTTGAAAGCTGTTCTTGCTTCGGTAAAAACTCCATAGCTGCAGATATAGCTGGACTGCAAATGCCTTGACATAATCATGTTACATCAGCAATAGCTGGGCTGTTTTTTGCAGGATCTGCAGTAAGTTTTACCACAGAACTAAATCTGGATCCAGGTTTGCAGTGAGAGCGGTCTTAAAATCATTCTAGCTGTGTCTCTCATTAGGCAGTCACTACGTCTATACGAAGAGTGAGAGTTGCACAACTGTAAGCTCTGAGGCAAAAACCCTACTCCTCAATCCCAAGGGCTCGCTGCAATTTACGCATTCCTAAAATGATAAATCCTGTCAGTGTTAGACGGTCAGCAGAAAAGAACCTGTGCTGCATTTAATACACAACAGTGTCTCTGTTTATGAGCCCTGCTTGTCTGAGTGAATGGAGCCTGAGAGAACGGCTTAAATTGCAAAGTGATCTTCTAGAAGATGCACAGCTCACGTGAAATCCTTATCTCCACCCTCATCATCATCATCCCACAGCTCTGACCAGCTGGACACAAGGCAGAACACAAAGAGCTAATTTGAACAAATTGTTCTGTAGCTATTTATTCAAAATCTTGCACTGTTGACTGCAGACGTTCCCAAGCATCATTAGCTCCTTTGTGCCAGATGCCTTAAAAGGCCCACAGCAAATGTGCAAATAAAATAAAAATTGTGACAGCAGCTCCTGGTGATACAAGTTTAAGAGCATTTGAGCAGAGCGGCTTCGTGGTTGATGTGGACGTTAACAGGTCAACACTGACAGCTGAAGTAAATTCAAAAGATTGGCCCTCATCTTTACTTAAATTTGCTAAGGCCCTTCAAGCTCAGCACTACACTGGTCACTCATTCCTAACATCTTGCTGAAATGGTATTAAGACTTTTCCAGATGTGTTACAAGGAGAAAAGTGTGCCTTAGCAAAAGCACACAGCAGTAAAAGTACTGAACATCTGGAACAGCCAAGTCTCTTTTGAGAACAGATTGGTATTATCTGGCTCCACTGTACTAAATTTAGTGAAACCATTTTAAACAAAGTGACAGTAGTTGAGATTTAATTATTGGTCAACTGTATTTAAACCTAATTGGTTTTGCATTTCTGAAATCCACAGTCTGAAATCTCTGTAACTTTAAGTTCTGCTGTTTTATCTAGAGCTCAACAGAGTTTTTCTGACAGATGGAGTCTTTTCAGGACATGGAAATTAATTGTGCTTTAAAAAAGAAAATAAATAAATAAAGCAATTCCTTTTTTTCTTCCCCAGACAAACTTTTGGATTATACAAGAATAAAAATTGACTCTCTACAAATCAAGTTCCAAAGATATTTACAGTTTATAGCTGACAAAGCAACAGTATTTTCCCCCCCTCCCTGTATTATTTTCATCTGTGTAATGTTTCGCCAGTTTAAAAAAAAAATCTTGCAGGCCCAGTTCAAAGCTGAGTCAATGTAAAACAAATCCTAGGGATCACGGATTTTCTGGGACAATCAAAATATCATTACCAGTTAAAGGTTTACTAAACTGCCTGATTATTATCGTCACCATAACGACAGTCTTGTCCCAAACAGAGGAGATTTTTTTTTTTCTTACCACCGAGTACTGCGAGTGCAGTTTACAGCTAACATCAATTAAAACCCTCAAAGCTGCTCTTTGTCTATACAAAGTGCTCTTGGTATGTGTACGCCTTTGTATGCTTCCATGTGCGTTGGCTTCAATAATGGCTTCACCACCAGAACTTTTTCCCAGAGTTGGGTTTACAGCCAAACTAAGTAACAAGAAGTTCTTCAGCCTGAGAGCTTAGCAGGAACCCAACAACCACTTTAACAGAGCTTCAGAGGTCCATCAACGACCATCAGACTTTTATGTGTAGTTAGATGAAGAGCACAGACCACCCTCTTTAAAGAAGCACGAGGACAAAGATTTGCAGATATAATGACAGAAAATTAAACTAATTGTGCAGAAGTCCAAGCTCCATGTGTGGCACACACCAGGCCCTGCTCATTATCTTCAGAGACCTGAAGATGGCGGTTCAAACACACTTTCCGTCCAATCGGATGGAGATTGCGAGGCTCTGCCAAGAAGAATGAGTCCAGCTGTGAGAAGCTTGGTGAGATTTACCCAAGAAGACTCAAAGATGTATCTACTGCCAAATCTACAAAGTTCAGATTTAAGGGTGTAGATACCCATGTATTGAAGTTCTCAGTTTTAGATTTTTAATAATTTGGAATTCTAAGTATGTTGTTTGGTTTACTGTGTATACCATCTGTATTATTCATTACAATAGTTTCCAAAGCAACTAAAACCTAATTCCTTCTCAGTCGTCTCCATTTGCCTCTGGGAGCGGACTGACTGCTCTTTTTCACTGAGAAATCTGTTACCGATTTGTACATACCATCACTCACTTGTTTTAAACAAATCCGTAGCTGCGGGTGGTGACTTGATGCACTTATTGCCCCGTGGGAACAGGCTCTTTCTGACAGGAATGGGAAAAAGTGCTTCACTACATCTCCTGAAGGTCTGTGAAAGACCTTGTGAAACATTTGTGTTCATGTGTGTTCATGTCTGTACTACAGACAGAGCGCGGGAGCTTTTTCCCCCCCAATAAATGCTTCGGACCTGTAGTACGGCTAAAAGCATGCAACTGGAGAGAAAATCAATCGCACCAATTGAGACATTTTAAAAGCCACGGCTTATGATTTCTATGAAAGGATGGACCCTTTATGCGTCTCCATTGTTGAGTCCACAATCCAATCACAGATTGACATTATTGGACATAACATCTTTTCAGGATCATTTATCATGGCCACATTTTGTGTAAAAGACATAGACACTGTCTCCAATCCTCACGACCGAGCTTTGTGAAAAATAAGAAAGATGTTTACTAATAATAGATGCTAGAAATTCATTTCATGTACCATACACACACACACCCCTCAGAGCCTTGGCCCTGACTGTAGGAGTGCTCTGTTTGTCTAGTAGCCTGGTTTCATATGTCTATTAATCTGACTGCACCCTGAGGGGGGGACCTGCTGCTTAAAATGGAAATAGCAGGGCACAGAGTGACCTTTCAGAGCTCAGTGGAGCCATCCACTCTGAACATGTTCTGCTCCAATATGAGATGTGTGGATAACAACTATGATCCAAGGCCATGGGCAACACCAGTTGCAGCAAACCCGATAATAAAGTGTAACAAACAGTGATCACACAGATCCTGTAAACCTTACTGGTCATTATAAAAGCAGTGATTTGTACATCTACATCTGTCTACTCTAGAATAATAAAGGCTTTCCCAGTTAGACAAGTTACTCGCTAACACTGAGCTGGCTGTGAGGCAAGTACACAATCACTTGAGGTGAAAACGAGCAAATGGCGAAAATAACTGACAGCAGATTACAGGTGAGACTGAGAGCATGGGCTCCCTCAGCTCCCACTGTGCTACATGGGGAAGAGCAACAAAGACTTACCTCGCCTTCTGAGACAACGCCGTCTTGGTGGTGTAACCTCAGGAAAGGTTGAAAAGATGATCTCCTGAATTGGATTAACGAAGAGGTGGCCAGTCAGGCGGAGGTGGAGGAGGAGGAGGAGGATATCTCTGACGGGGTGATGCCCATATTTACTGTGCGCCTTTACAGCGACAGGATGGAAACATTTGAAGCGCTACGGCCGCCTGCAGCGCTTCAGATCCGGCCCTGGTAGAAACACCAACAACCATCGACAAACAAGAAAACACTGCAGACAGATAAACACAGCGGAGGGAAGCACAGGCTGCAGCTGACTGACTCCCCCTCTCTCCTGTGGGCTTTGCTTGACAGTGGAACTGTTCATACACCAGCAGTCTACACTCGGTCACTGAGGAGTGCGCAGCGTCCAGCCGTCAGCCTGTTACACAAAGCCCACGAAAAGCAACCGTCTGTCTTGATGCGAGAACCGGAGGTGGTGCGTTTAGCTCTCCGTGGTTCCTGCTGCCGTGCTCGGTAGGAAATCAGCTGCTTTGCACGGGAGAGACGCCATTAGTGCGTGAGAGGCTTCCGTCTGCTGCTCTGCCGCTTAGAGGAGAGAGAGCAGCGCCTGTCACCTTTTCACAGACCACAGCGCCTCCTGCTGGCGAAGTACTGCACTCACCTCTAAATTGCAAGCGTGTGCACGACCCCCTAGTGGTGTAGGAATAGCATGCAAGTACTTTGCAGATAGTGTTACTTGGAATAAACAGTCTGAGTGCTGAGATGTTGGACATACGTGGGGGCGTTTAAAGATGTTCTTCAAGCACAAATGTCTGTTGAATTTATTCTACTACTTTATTCTACTACTGCTACTTTTCAATAAAAAAATATTGAGGAAATATGTATACCTCATGTTTTAATAGGCAAGTTGAAATTGCAAAAAGCCTATTTTGGAAAAAAAAAGTTTTTAAATTATGGCCAAAAACTACAAGAAGTGTAGCTGTTGGCACCCACACCATCTAAAATGTACAGAGAATGCGGTGTATTGTACTAGATTCCAAAATCTTCTGTTATCTGAACACATGAGCAAGACAAACTCCAAACTAAACTATTTGCACAGAGAAGTACAACCAGATCAGAAAAGGTTTTAATGGGGAATTTGAGGACACGTTGTTTTATTATCTAATCTTAAAAGAGTGTATGCTCTCCTGAACCCCAGTCTGCAGAGTCACAAGCAAATTTAGTTTCAGTTTAGTTTCACTATAAGTTTATTGACATGAACAAACAACATCATGATTGCTCAGAAGTGAAACCTTATACTGTATGTGCAGAAATAAAATGCTAAAGTCCTGAACTCAATCCCATCATTGTCCCAGGTGTTTATAGTGTCCAAGATGGAGACAATCAACATACTGCTACAGAGCTCGCCATGTGCACTGCCACATGAATCTCATTGACAACAGAAGGTAAAGTAAAAGGACACCATTGCCTTTGGATTTGTTTACTACGGGTTACTACAACAGCAGCAAGTAGAGGCCTGTCCCCAACAGTAAGAGTAAAAGGCTAGACAAGTCTGCTTAGTGAGGATTAAAATGCCCAGCCTGAACAGACAATGCCCAACAATAGTGACATGATGTGTTATACAGCACATTTCAATTACATTAGAGTTGTTTAACTAAAAGGCTTTTATATAATGATGTATTTTTCCCATTCGTATGTATTCCAGCACTCAATAATATGCCATAACCTTTAGACTGACCTTTAAGTGGCCATGTTGCAGAATATGTACTTGAATGTGTTTTCAGAGTTTATACATGTATCTATGTAATCATAAAAATACACCTTAACAAGTATTGTTTAATGTAAAATAAATTTATTGCGTTATATTTCTAGTACTAGTAAACAGTGTTTCTGATTTTTAATATTTTCTGGCGACTGCTTACAATACAATACTTCTCACATGTTTAACAACAATCACAAGCTGCTCATTATAAAAGTAAAGGACATAAATATTGAAAAAATATTAATACTTCAGAAATGATCTTTGGAAAATGTAACTTCAGTAATACAATTTTACCATTCAAGCTTCATGTCAGCTTTGCTCCACACATATTTTCCTCCTCTCTTAAGAAACATCTTCTCATCAAAACCACTGAAGCAAATGGCTTCCTTCACACCAACGTCAAGGATGGACTTGGACGGGTCCTTCCTTCCCTCTCGACAGTCCAAGAAACGCATCTGAAAAATGAGGAAATAGTTTACATAAACAATGCAAATGCATTTTTAATAATGTGGTCACACTAATAGATAAATGAAGGCTAGATTTGTCAAGTGAACCATGTAGGTACTTACATATTCATCCAGGATTAGATAGGAGTTCCTCATCTGTAAAACCAAACAAGACCACAAATTGAAAAAAACACAGACCTCTAAGTCCTATAAGTTTCATTACTGATGAAGAGCTGGTCACATCTGGTTGGGTCAATGAACGTGGCTGCGAGGACTTTCATTTCCTGATCAGTGTCCTTCACAGCTGAATAAAGGAGTGGTTTGGATTGCAAAATATGTAACACACCTTTTCAATTCTTGCTTACTCTATCAGAATGCTTTGACAGAATTTGATCTCACTGATGTCCACTGTGTGATAGTTACATTGTGATTAAAAGGTGATGCTTTTAACTACAAGCAGTATTGTCAAAAATGTTGACTAACCTAATAATACGACTGTGTTATTAACTCAGAGAAATGGGCAGTAGAGTGGTGATATCCGACAGGAAGCCCCAGGCAAATAAGACTATTTTCAAAAAATTAAACTTGTTTTTTTTTTAGGTATTAATTGTCAGTCAAAGTGTTTCAATATGAGAGTTATGATCATGTAAGAGAAGGGGATTAAGTTGCTCTTTGCGTCTGCCACTATTCCTAATCTCATACCTTCTCGTTGGACTCGGGAACGAGGCAGGAAACGCTGCTGTGTCTGTCCAGAAACTCCTCAAACTGCTGGTCGCTGATCACGAACCTCTCAGCCTCTCTCAGAGCTGCCTCACCTGCGTTCTCCCCATTAATCAGCAGACACTGGAATACCTGAAAATACAGACAGAGCATACAGAGGATGAGCAGGAGGACTCACATGTGTACACACAAATGCACCCTCTCTTCCTGCCTTCACCTTCCACCGGACTGGGTTAAGCTCGGTGATTTGCTCCCTCATGTCTTCATCAACGTTGAAGGTGTTGATGACCGAGTTGATTTTGAATGCCACTTTATACTGCTGGCACCAGTTGCGGATCTTGAAGAGGTTGTCAACGTGGCTCTTCCTGCCCTGAGTTCTGCCAATCAGCTGGTTGGTTGTTTCATCGAAACTGTCACAAGAGATGGCCAAGATGTCCAGATAGTCACCTGACAGAAGGTGAGACAGAAAATGCCATAACCTTTATATATGCGGCCAACTAGTTTGTAATAACACAAAGAATTCAGTAACAAATTTGTGTGAAAAGGTTTTGGATCTTACCATACTTCTGGAACCAATTTTCTTTGATCATGCTTCCATTGCTTACGATGCTGACGCTTGGGAGCTGGAGGTCCAGTTTACAGAACTGAACTAATTTCCCCAGAAACTCCCCCCTGTCATGCAGGAACGGTTCTCCTCCGGAGAAGTTGATCTTTTCCATGCCTAACAAAAAACATAGATCACATCAGCTCCATGTAATGAACGTGACACCGGATGTAGAAGAGAAAACAGCTCATTCACTTACCCGATGCCTTCAGAAGTTTCAGGCCCCTCTTGGCTTCATCTAGAGGCAGTACGAAGGATGTTTTTGCAGTGTGGAAGCAAAATCCACATTTATAATTGCACTTGCGCGTAAAATGGTAGTTGACGCTTGCTGGAGTCGTAGACTGGATTTGCCGTTCTTCCAGTTTTCTGTCAACAGGTGAAACGTGGGATCCTTCCGTTGCCCAGAGTCTTCGCAGTGTCCAAAAACAAACACTTGAAAAGAAGCAAAAAATGCGATGCAGAGTGTCGAGACAGAGCTGCAGCAGCTTCGGAGACGAGTGCTCATTGGAGAAAAACATCATTTCAGCTCTATTACATCTGCTGTGTCCGCACCACGCACATCGCACCTTAAATAGAGAAATGCACGGTCGGTCAGCTGATGTGCTACTGAGTTTCTGTTTACAAACAACGAAACTCAGCTGTGCGCTTGGCGAGTGGGTGAATACATGGTTACACCCAAGGCGTTACAATGACTCACTGTATTTACAGCAGGCTATGCGTAAATGCGTCGTTCTCACAACAGGTGCCATATATTACGGCAGGTGAGCACCAGACAGAAGTAGGTCACAGAGAATCGCCAGCAAGACTTTGACTTTTATTACGGGTTGAGTTTCGTTTCGGCTTTTTACTTTCGTTTCCCCTTCAGTTTATGTAATACTTTCCATTGGGTATCATCTGTCCAGACTAGAAACTGATCACAACGCTTGGACTATGGCACGACGCACCATGTCCCTTCTTCCCCAATGGTCCTCTCGTGTTTTTTCAGTGGAGCTTGACGGAGCGCCCCTTTATTTTGGAATTCAGGAAAAGCCCCGTGGAGAAGTGCCACGGCTGTTCAGAGATGCACTTGACGGCACCTGTTATTCCCTCCTTGTGTGCAACAGCGACCGGGTCAGAGGAGCCAAGTTTTACGCGGAGCTCAAAGACAAATTGTCGAGAGATTTGCATCCCGAGTGTGTTTTATGTCCCATGTCCTGTTTCCTGCCACACACCAAAGATTCTCTCATCAAGGGCTATTTTTTAAAGGCCAATTCTGAGAGCGCCTCCCTAACAGAGCGACTCCTGCGAGGTTTAATTCAACACGACCCAGTGCTTGTGTGCTCGTACTTACAACGTGAAAACTTTTGGACTCAGTATCTGTGGCCACGCACCGGGACAGAAATGCCAAGGAAGTACTATGTGGTGCCCTCAGCAGCGCCACAGTATCACCCATCTACTCTGAACATCGTCAACTCTGATGTTTTCTACAGGTTTGAGGAGGCGTACGAAGTCCTGAAAAAGGTTCCTATAATCTGATTATGAGGTGCACAGTCATGTTTAGTTACATAGTTTTACTTACAATGGTGCAAAAATATGAAAGATTCTGCAGACCTGCGCCCTCATGTGGTAGAATATGGCATAGCAGCGGCTTGTAAATGGCCCAAAGCACTTGAGACTTTCCTCTATTGTTGTTCCCCGTGGCTCGTAGTAGTGCGTGTTCTGCACGTCACCGGCTACGACTCGCCCCTGTCTTCTCTCACAGCAGCAAACTGATTTTGTCTGTTCTGCAGTGTGGTGACATCATCCCAGAGGCAACATCTGTACTGGAGCTGCTACCCAGCTGCGTGGAATCTAGAAGAAAACCAGACTTCCCGGTTATTGTAATAGAGGGCCTGGATGCCACAGGTTAATGTCACTATCTTATTACATATATGATCAGTTGTGATGTATAGATACATAACTAAAGTGATGGCTGGTTGCTCTCTGCTAAAGTCATTATCTGCCAGTGAGCTTTGCCTAATGTAATATCACGTGGCATGACCTCACATTAGTTACATCACTGTGAAAATGGTTCACTGCTCATTTAAAACGCTGCAAACCTCATCCATGTCGGTAGGATGGAAGACTTACATCCATAAATCATGACATTTAAAAGTGAAAAGGAGATTCTACCTTTAACGCTATAAAAAAATAAAAAATAAAAAATAAAATAAATTGGCCAGTCTTTGTGTCTCTTAGGTCTCCTCAGAGGGGTAACTGTTCCTCCCACTGCTTTTCCCCATCACAGGTAAGACCACTCTTACAGAGTCTCTGCGGGATACTTTAGGGGCCGTTCTACTGCGATCCCCTCCCCAGTGCCTGTCCCCCTGGAGGGCCCGCTTTGATCAGGAACCACCCCTCATCCGCAGGGCCTTCTACGCTCTGGGGAACTACATCACAGCGGAACAAATAAGCCAGGAGGGCATGAAGGCACCTGTCATCGTTGACAGGTAATGACAGCTGAGTTGTTGCAGGTGGAGTGGAGTTTCTGTAGTTTGTGACCTTTTTTTCTTTTGAAAGAAGTTGCGAAGGGTACACGGGACAATAGATCTAGTCATAAATCTCCTAGTCTGCCTAAGACGCTGCACATTTGATCACACATCAGTGACCTTTGAATCCACCACCTCCTATCTGTCCCCAGATTCTGGCACAGCACAGCAGCTTACGCCATCGCCACAGCGGTGAGCGGCTCACCGTGCAACCTTCCAGCCGAGAGTTCGGAGGTATATCATTGGCCCAGCGACCTCCTCAAGCCAAGCCTCGTGGTCTTACTCACTCTGGACCCCGAGGAGAGGAAGAGGAGGCTGCGTAACAGAGGTCAAGGAAAAACTGAAGAGGAGCAAGAGCTGGATCACAACCAACTTTTCAGACTCAGGTGAGATATTTAGATTATATTATATTTCATTTGGATGCAGACATTTCAACAAGCTTAAGATTAACCATCTAAATACTGTGCAGGGTTGTAACTCATGATTACTGAGTTAAGTTATTAACTTCAACATTTGTATTAGTTATTAATTCATTTTCAGGCGCTCCACTAATAGGCCAATAGCCTTGTAGTTTCAATAAAAACATTAGTTTTCCTAAAGCAAATGAAGAAATGTCAGTGCTTATGTGCAGTTTGACTGTTTTTAATGCAAGTAATCCAGTTTAAACATCACCAGATCGCTCACTTTTTTGTGCTAGCTGTTATCATCTGATTTCCTGCATCCAGTGAAAAAGGCAACGCAAACCAAAAATAAAAAAGCATTGACGAAAAACAGCTAAACCATAAATTTAAGCTCTAGGCTCTTACTTTCCTGCCCGACAAAATTGAATCTGTTACAGCTCACAGCTGTAAGGCCAAACTATAAAAAACACGTAAGAAATTATTGAACCCTTAAACAATTTCTTGATATGGGAGATTTAAAAAAAAATACTTTTCTGTTATCCAAAATCCACAAACATAAACCAACACTTTACTGTATAGTAGGCAGATACTGCAACATAAATATGGATCTAAACATATACTGTGGGTGTGTTTAGGATTGCAGCTCAGTCTTAGTCTACCCATAAAACACTTAACAATCAATTACTGTCCAATGCAGAAAGCAGCTGATGTTGCACCGTTCATCAATGTCCTCACTGATCAGCACCATATGAACACAATACTCAAACATATCCTGAAAACTGATGTCAGATATCAAATGTCAGGTGCATTCTACAGTACTTTGATTTAAGTGCTTCTGCTATTGTTGATTAGTCTGTTTGTGTGTGTGTGTGTTTGCCTTCAGAGTGGAGAAGGCTTACCAGAGGATCCATGGGCCAGCTTGCGTCACTGTCGATGCTAGTCCTCCTGCAGACCAAGTGCTTCAACAAGTGCTGCTTTTAATTAGGGAAAAATGCCACTTGTAAACAGTTCTCTATCTCCTCTGCGGGCAGCGCAGCACCCACTGGATGTAGTACCGCCATTTAACACTGGGTGTCAGTAAGGTGTTGCTAATGTGATAGCAGGAGCCCTCGTGGCCAGATTGCAGTGAGAGATTTTTTTATGCAGAATGAGTAAAGGTTGAATGGCTAAGGGCCAAAACCACATGCTACACTCAGAAATACATATTCATGTGGACACACATACATTCATGCACAGATTAGTATTGTCAAGAAGAAGTTTGAATTTAACCGCTGTTGTGACCTTTCACAAATCAGTGTAGCTGTCAGAAACAGAGTAGCTGCACTTATTGACAAGCACATGTATTTAGACTGACAATGAGACAATGGATGGAAACATTTATACAACTAGTCAGTTATATACATGTGTAATTTTATTGCATAATTCCTAAAATATATGCGAAAGAATAAACTTTAATGCAACTACACGATCCAGTTTAATTGCAGATTTAAAAAGTTCTAAATTGTTTAAAAGATGTTTTAGATTAAAGGAAGATTACACTAAACATCTGTTTGTGATTTCTTCTTGAGTGATTATGTCTTACATAAGCCATTCGAAGACGTTAACTGTAAGTGTCAGCATGTTTGTGTTCCGACCGGCTCAGATGATTACATAGAAACTCACAGTGAACACATTGTTTTGCGTTTTTCAAAAACATGTACCTTTCGCTGACACTGCCGAGGGCCTTTCCCTAACGTTCAACCATGGGTTAATGAAAAAACTGATGCCATTTGTAGCGATAATCTGTGTGGCTCTCAGTAGAGCTGTACAGTGCTCTGAGAACATACACACAAATTACAGTCTGATCTGACAGTCGTGCAACAAATCCTCCTTCATGGAGGCGCTACTGAAAGACGTTTCTCTTATTTTGTCCACCTTACTTATCAGTGAGGCTAGGCTAAGTAACCGAAACACACTTCTCTATGATGCACTACTTTCCAACTGCAGCCACCAGAATGGTCATAAAGTTGAATGAAAACATCTCTTAAAAGAGTTGTATTAAACACTGAACACTATAATGGTTATGACGGGAGAATTTATTAAGGGACTGTTGTATTTAACAGCACCCTGTTTAGCTTGGTGTATACAAGAAACTGTCAACTGAGTGTATAGTGGTGTTTGTACTTAATGTTTTCATGGGCACAGACACAAGTGTGTTATGCGTGTATAAATACACGGATAACACACTTGTGTAAATAGAAGCATAGCATATACTGTAACTCATTTATATAGGGACGAAGTGTCTATTTGGCCTATATGATGGGAAGATTAATTGGAGGTTTAGTAATTATGAGCTTGGCAAAGCTGCAGCCCAGAGAAGACAGAGTGACCCATCTCTTTTACTGTGATGCATCAGCAGAGCGCCAACCACTGCAGACCCCATTCATATGGCAATTAATGGAGCGCTGTATATCAGTGTCATTCCAATATTCCCCCACATAAGTGCATGCATGGATTACTCCTACTAGCAATTGCAGCAATGTAATGTTTTACTGAGTGAAGGGGTGCAATGGATGCAGATGTTACCATTACATCTAATAACAGAATCTTAAAGAAGATGTCATCATATTTATGGAGTATGGATTCCTACATTAGGTAAGTATCTGAGTTCAGGGAATTTTTAAGTCAGCTGCCTGGTGATGCTGTGGATTTTCTATATGACACAAAATGAATGAAGCGCAGACCTGTATGGAATTTTGATGGCCATTAACACAGTAGCCTCTGTCTCAGGAGAGTCCAAAATTTATGAAGTAGCAGAGCAAAGCAATTAGGCATTGGGCCATATATCACACCTGAATGTAAAGCTGCGTGTGCCTGTGGTGTCAGACATATTTCCATGTCAAATGTTGTTATGCTTTGTTATTCTTGGCAACAAAAATGAGTGGTGATTTCACGCGATTACTGCCCCTCAACACGGCTGTAACATGACATTAATGACCCATAATCATAGCACATTACACATGCATTGAAATAATTCCCTTTACATTTACTATTAGTGTTTTTTTCCCCCCTTTTGAGACGTAAGGGATTTTTTCAGTTGTTTTTGTCAGATGGCCAGAACACACTCAGAGGTCTTAACAGTAACAACAACTCCCACATTTACACACTAAATGCCTCTGTTCAAAGCTCAACTGTGGCTTGAGGAAAACGTTAATAACTAATGCAATGTTGCTTCCAGTCTGTGACCTCACTGCTGAAGTTATAAGATAAAAGTCCAAGTCACATTTAAGAGAAAATAAAATCTGCCTGAGACCTGCAGGAGCATACACACACACACACACACACACACACACACACACACAAATATACTGTACGCCTACACTACACAGGCACAAGCACACACATGCACACCTCACACAGTATGGGGCCACTTTGCACTACACTCCTCAACTTCAATATTTCATCTGCACAACAGAGAAGGAGCAGCAGAGAGGAGGAAAGCCCTCCATGAAATAATTAAAGATCCAGCAGGGATGCAGCAGCACAGCAGCCGCCATCCCATCCTAAGTAATAGATCAAATGAAAGCTGTCCCTCAGATCATTAATAATGAGTGTGGTATGGAGACTTAGGGCGTAGGGGTGGGAGGGGAGACGGAGGGTACAGGGCTGGTACAGGTTGGGGGAGGGAGAGAGGGCCTCTAGGAAGCACAAGGTGTTTTTATGTGTGTGTGTGTGTGTGTGTGTGTGTGTGTGTGTGTGTGTGTGTGTGTGTGTAAAGAGTGTGGTTGATTGAGTGGGGGTGAGGGGTTTGAATAGTAGTCTGGGTCCCCTGGCAAAGACCCCAGTGGGCCTCACTTGGCAGCCACATGAAGCGGCATGGCAAGAGGAGTCATGCATATGATTTGGCACCAAGTGTTTGCCAAACTCTAAAGACCCTACAGCCATGTCTATATACATCCCTTGTCAAATAAACATTTTAAACAGTGAATGGGCAGGTTAGCAGGGGCTAATAATGCTCCTTTCAATCAGTGGGGCCTCGGAGGAGGAACTGGATTTGAAGGTGGATTTTTGGGTGAGCTGAGTAGAGCACGGATGGGCTGTGTGATGTGGGGGAGGGGGATAAAGAAGGAAAAGAAGCTGAGGGGAAGACTGGAATAGGAGGAGAGGCTGGCAGAAAGAGAACGTGGGGGGGCAAGTTAGAGTGAAAGGAGATGCTGTGAATGTTGTCATCTGTGGGCTCAAGTCCCTCAAGATTCCTCCAGCTGGCAGGTACGACATATTTCCCAAACATTATCCTCACAACCAAATACACTCTGTAGCATTCCCCAAGCGCTTCGAACACCATCCAAGGTCTTTCTTAAGTATTCACCAACCCGAACCTCCTTTACAACTGCACCTCACATTAAATTGGATTAAAGAATCAGATTAAAACAGAGTTGAAGTATATGTTTATAAGAGCATTTAACATCTAGGCTTAAAATAGCTCACTAGCTAACCACAGACTTTAAAACAAGGCTCAAGGAAATTAATCAGATTACATGATCATAATTACAAAGTTGTATCTCACGACGGAATTTTGTCAAACCGGCCCCGTCTCTTTCACCAAGTGACCCCCACTTTCACATGCACCCAAAGTTACACACAAACACACATACATGCAAACACACCACTACCACTTTCCTCTGAACACAGCAGGTGGTGGCACACACCCCAGCTCTATTCTCTGTGAGTGAAGGGTGGTGGGATGTAAAAACATGAAGGGTGTAGGAGCTGAACTGATCGCTGGTGAAATGTTTCTCAAAAACACAGAGCAAAGCTCAAAAATGAGGTGAGGTAAAACTGGTGAGGTGCAAAACCAAGACAGAGACGGGGGAATTACTTTGTCGGGAGAAAGGAAAAAGTTTTGAAAATATCCCATCAAAAAACAGATGTATAATTCAACAGCTTTTCATCATCATGCTCACCCTTTGTCATGGTGTCTGAATTCCTTTTTGCAGGGGCAAAGACAGCATCTCTGTCGATAGGTGCAGGTATTAGGCACAGCAGGCTGTGTATTCAGAATGCCATTATATATTCAGGCTGTGCCTATTTTCTGATGTTTTTAGGCGATAGGTGCTGTACAGTGTGTGATGATTGCACAAAACCTCACCAGTTTTGCCTGGCGGCTGTTGGGGAGGCTTCACCAGGAACAGTTAAATATTTAAACACTGCTGTGAGATCTCATTAAAAACGGTACATCAGCCCCCATAAGGCCCTTGCAGCACTCCCTCACACACTCCCCAAAACCCAGTTACAACTCAGTGGAGTGTGACAAAACAGTTATTGTCTATTTACAGTGGAGAACTTGTGATAAATCATTGTATTCTGTCAAACGGAGCAGCTGGCAGTGGTGTTGACGAGGGGTAAGTCATCATATCACGGAAGAAAATGATTGAGATTCAGTTCTGTTTTGACAGCTGCAGACAAGCAGAAATACGGCAAAAACAAAACAACATGACAGCTAGACCAGACTAATATTTTCATAGCACACATAGAAAAACAAGACAGAGAACAAACTTTGACTCTCTGGAGTCTTCTTGCCTGCCCAGAAAATCTGCACAATTAATTCCAATGCTATTGTTTGGGGCTTCCCTATTTTTAGCTGGCTGCCCTCTCAAATAAATTGATTTCCTGTGGTGAACTTGGAAGGTTCCTTGTGTGCTACGTTTTTTTCCCACCCTGCAAAAGCACAAATACCGTCCTTCTTCCCCCAGAGGAATAAATCAAAGGCAACTGCCAAGTTCTATGCAGCTGTGTATGTTCATCTCTTTTTACACATGAAAATGGTTTATTTTTGTTTCAGTTACATTACTGCTCAGACACATCTACTTCATCAGGAATTAGCATAGAGCTGAGAAGCAACTTGCTTGACAGGCAACTGGCTGACTGACTCTCATAAATACCTACACTGACTCTCTCTCTCTGGTCTTACTTTTTCATTCAATCTGTCATGAGATACAGAGTTCAGGTCTTTCGTGGTCTTTACTACAGAAATAATGGCTGGGTCAAAACAGAGTAAGGTCTCCGATGGACCACACATAAATACAAGTTTAGGAACTTAATCCTGGATTCTTGCAACAGTGTCAAGAGAGTCGGGGGCCTTTGATGAACAGCACTAAAAACAGATGCATGGTGGATGGGGAAAGTTGTGTTTGCAGGGAAAGAAGAAATTACAATCCACACATTACACAAAGAGAGTAAGAATAATACAGAGCAATATCATCTATCAGAGTAAACCTTTGCTCAACTTCACTGGGACAAAGCTGTAACAAAGCACCACATTACTTTTTAATTATAATGTTGTAGAGTCATTGTACCAAGTGCTTGCTTAAGTTGAGGGCATAGTATGAACCCTTAAGGGCATCTTGCAAACCCAGATGACCAAGTATTTGGTGAGGGTGTCTTTTAAATTCCAACCACCCACCGATGTCAGGCTGCAGGGTGAGAAGTGAAGGATCGTACACACGGTCTTTGGGGTGTGAAAACAGAAAGGAGGGGGAGAGGGGCAGAGAGACCCAAATGAACAACAACAAAAGAGAATATACCATTTGATCTCAGTTGCTTATCCTGACTAAGCCATGGGAATCCCTCTACACCCATTTATTACTTACACCGAGGCTCTCCTATGTGAGCGGAGGCATTTACCTACTTTACAGTCTCCTCACTGCACCTTGGAAAATATTGAGTTTATAGCCACTTGTCTTCATAATCAACACTTTATACCCAACAGCCTACAGAAGGGACTGCATGCTAACAGAGGAAAAGGATTCACACTGCATTTACTTCAACAACTTTTCCCACAGGTCACTCCTCCTGCCTTCTAAACAGAGTTTAGTTAGTCAGTCCTCAGGGGCTGATGTAGGAGTAGAAATGTTTCAGGAAAGTCCCAGACTTGCTCACTTTGAAGCAGTTCTAGTGCTGTCCATCTCTGATAAGAAACATTTAATAGTCAAGCCTGTGGTCAGCCATGTGTAGAATACGATATGAAGAATGGGGATGACAGTAAATGGGCTACCACTTGCTCCTGCCGGTGTTTAGGGTTCTCCTTTTATTAATTTGATGCAATTTAAACAGACAAGATCAAATGAGGTCTCAGATGATGAGATTTGTGAGAGGAAAAGTTCGACACGAGTAAACCAAAGTGTAAGGAAGTAAACAAAAACTGCTCCCATGACAAAAAAAAAATTAAAAAGCAGAAAAGACAAAACATCTCGTCTTCCAAAAACCCTCTGCTGAGCCAAGTGATGATGTAGCTGGCTAGAGCCTGGCTGGAGCAGTTATACATCTCACCCTTGCTGCCAGCTGTCAGACTACACAGTTCCAGCTAGCCGTAGGTAGCAGGTGTAATCAATATGGATTCCACTGAGAGTCGCACTACCAGAGGCCAGTCTCCACTCTCTAACCCATCTCTGTCTCTCCAGGGGAAACAGTGGGCAGGTGGGTAGGGAGAGTGTGTTTGATGTCTCCTCTGGGCTGAGATGGAGCAGCCTACTATACCTCCATAACAGGGGGATCAGTAATCCTGCTCATTGGATGCAGCATCATGTTAGAGATTGAGAGGGCAGTTTTTATCTGACTCAGATGGATAATGTGCTCCTGCAAGAAGCTGTGTTGTTAGGGATCCTAGACGAAACTGTCACCTAGCGTTGATACAGACAGCATTAAACTTTTAAACTTGGATTCATCCAACATATGTTAAGGAGCACAACCAAGTTGTGATTTAGCTGTAAAGAATTACGAGTACGCCAACAATTATATCACCCAAATCAGCCACAACCTAAAAAACACAACTCATAACGCCATAGAATTTGTTTTGTGCAAAATGCTTTTGTTAAAAAGCATGAATGTATGGAAATTAAACACATACTTAATATAAAACAAGATAAAATGTTCATTATCAGAGTTAGTATTATAGAGACCTCATGTGCACAGTAAACACATTTAGCATATTTGTTTTTGGCTATTCTGCTATAAATTTGTATAAAACTAAACCTGCTTGTATGTGCTGTATAGTCATTAGTACTAATGGTAATATTCAGTGACAGAATGCAAAAATTACTTTGCTGTCAAGCTGTGTAGGAGTTTTGACTGATGCATCGTTAACACTAATTTAAGAGAGGGACAGGCAGCCATAGAAACACACACACAAACCCAGTCACACCCCTTAAGGTATTCACTACTCCACCTAATTTAAAGCACTCTGAAAGGAAGCCAAGGAGAAGAATAAACAGTGAATTTAAAATGATCTTTCATTTAATGACTTGTTGTTGTCTTAAAAAAAAAAAAAATCATTTTCTAAAATGTTTTCAAGGGATCTGTGGAGGAGTCTGCTAATTTAAATAGTGCAGATCTAGCCTGAAGACAAAAATGTTATGTATTTGCGTCCGTAGTTTTCAGCATATTCTACTCCATATGCACATATAGAAGCCAGCAATGCTTCTATAAGAGTGAAATATTGTTGTTTCCAAATTCTAGTGTCTCTGAGCTATTTGTGCTGTAATTACTGCATTCTTAGTTCTGCTGTTTAGCAAGAAAGTAACTTCTGTTTGGTCTAAATATTAGTTTATGTTTGACATTTACAGTGTGGCAGCAGTTGTGATCATTTTAAAGTTTACAAATTAGGCTACTCTGCCTGTGTAGCAACTGTATATATACACAATGACCTAGTGTTCCACAAAAGCTCGACAAAAATACTTTTTGCAAATGCAATTGGTAGATCTCAAAAGCACCTGACAAAGACCGACCTCTGGGTTACCCTGAAGGAGGTCTAGCAGCACAAGGCAGAGATACTCTTACAAGATTAGGGCCATCTTACAGATGCATGCACCTCCCACCTACGTGAACACAGGCACATATTCATAACAGGGAGGAGATGCTTCTGACAAACATGAAGTTGCCCTGTGGAGATGGAATACAGTATAAAAATAAATGAGTACTAGGAGTGATAATCTGATGCGAGACCACTGACCATCCGACTGCTTTTAATACGAAAGCAAACTCAATTCTGGGTCAACACTCCCACACTGAGTTACTTAATGGACCCTCGCCAACAGGCAAGTAACTAAAAAACCTTCAGGGTGTTATAGTCCTCTATACTGGTGTGATTAATATGCGCGCTGCAACATTTTAATTTGAAAAGTCAGTGGTCCATTGAATTTCTCTGTTACATGCATGTCACCCCAGAGACACCCACAATCTTCTCCAGGAGAATCCGACTCCATGTAATTTAGTTGGAGCCGGAAAAACCACTTTGTGTCCGTCCCTCTGACTCTTCACTTGTTTTTCTTTAATCACCAGCCATTTCTAACGAATTTGTCTTTTATCTCATGCTATCCGTTTTTTCTTTATTTATTGTTGCACCAGACCTCATGAATGTATCAACAAAGAGAAGCAGCCAAAAAGCAAATGATTTACGGCCAAGGGAGGGAGCACCAGAGACGAGCAGAAATTAAGAGAGGTGAGTATCAAATGGCGGCAAATAACTTGAAAAATATAATTACCATTAAAACCTCACTGAAATTAATGTATGCCCTTATTAAAGGCACTAAAATCTGGAATAGATAAACACAAGCACCGAACAAAGTCAGGTAGAGGTGTATTGAGCAAGACCACCATAGTGCTACAGTAGGTATGTGTCTATGACTTTCACTCCTCTCCTCCCACACTCCCTTAGCCTTTTCCCCCTGACCTCGATTTTCTTCCCTCCTAAACGACTGATCCTTTCAAGTGACCTCAAACTAGTCAGACTGCTCTAAGAATGATGGATTGGTGCAACACAGTGGCCCATTTAAAAGTTAACTCCTCTAGTGTACAGTATGTGTGATGCAACGAAGCGCTTTGCCTTGCAGAAGAGTGTCAGCTCCATGCACACAACAACACTCAAAGCTGCTGAGTGTATTTAAAATTCAGTCCGTTTTTATTGGATGATGTCCACAAGCTGTTATCACACAGCTTTAAGAAGTCAATCATTTGGATATACTTGAAGGAGAATGTGTTGTTGCAGCCTGTAGCTGAATCCTACACTACTCTAGATGTCTCTTATTGCTTCAAACAATCATTTGAAAGCAGAGAGGCAGAAATCACACCTGTTCACATGGCATGAAAAGGCTTACTGGAGGGCTGTTCCTGACTCTAATGTTTAGAACATCCTGTGTGTCGTCCCCACAGGCCACTGAAAACAGTGTGGATTATTTAATAGCGCTGTATAGTGATGGTAGGCTACAGTTTCACTGCCACTTTATGATCCAGAGCTGGGAAAGCTTTCAGCTGAAAAGATGGAGAATGCATGAGAAAGAGGCATCAGTCATTGCCTTACATTGTGCTTTACACGCCATCACTAGTGCCTTATTCCATTCTTAGGTGCACACAAGTCACGGGGCAAGACAACCTCCCTGCGCACATTAAATCTAGGTCTGCAGATAAATTGGTCAGGGCTTGGCCGGAGATTGCTTTGATTTATGGCATAATTACTGAGTTTTGCAGCAGCATTGACAGCAGTCTGTGCCTCTGTTCTTGTGTATGGTTAATAACAATGATGCTGTCAAGTCTCAAAGGCAAGCAGACAGGTCTGATGTTACCAGTGGTATGATGTGTGTGGTGGCATATCTCATGTAGCAACCACAAGTCATATAGAGGCATGTTATATTACACTGCAGTCTCCACTATGTCTGCGCATCCTGGCAGATAGAGTAATCAGATAAGATAATGTAGTCAGAGAGAGAGCGAGAGACACACACACACAGAGAAAGAGAGAGAGCAATAACTATAACACTCACTGTCAGAATGGGAGTGCATTTTGGGAGGGAGGATCTATCACTTTCAACGCTCAATGTAACACACACACAGTCATACCTGATGCACACACTTAAGGCACCCGCCCACACACAAAAGTTGAGCTGAAAAGACGAGGCTCTGAGTGTTAGTCCCCGACAGGGAGGATGTTTATAAAGCTGCCGGGCTCAGTGCATCTTTCAGGTTGCATTATGGGTGCTATCTAATTGGTGGTGGTGGAGGCAGAGGTGGGCCTCACTGGAGGTTCAACCAAAGGCTAGCAGTCTCATAGCATCTCAGCAGCTCGTATTTCACTGCACTCAGTGTGCTAAGAGGGTCAGTCTGTCTGTCGCTATTATTCACACATACACATGGAAACGTGTGCATACTGCTCACATGCCGATACCCAAATAAAAGTTCACTACATAACGGATGTGCAGAGGCCATATATACTACACCACACCACAGTCTCACAAACATATTCACACTTTCACACATGCACGCATGTGCCAAGACAGACTTGTGGACACCACCACACACACACACACACACACACACACACACACACACACACACACCAACCCCCCTTCCTTCCACTGTAATCCCAGTAAAGTGCTTTTCTTCATTAGGTAGATGAGCTAATCAGTGTCTTTTTAATCGTGTTACTGTCTTTGTTAACAACATTTAAACAGTGTTCTTCCACTTTAGAAAAGTCTCACGTTTTATTTTTTTAAAAAGGGCAAGACCTATAGCCAATTGAATACGATTTAGAGTATGTTGGTCATAATAGTTTTTTTTTAAGCTTCTATTTATAATATGGTTAAAATGCACTTACTTCACTGAATTTATCTGTTTAAATTCCTCCTGCACTCTGTTGTTAGCAAGCCACATAGAGGATTGAATCGACTGCATACCACAGCTAGGGAGGAAAAAATATGCAGTTCAATATGCAGATTTTAAGGAAAAGTCGAACAACATAGTAAAACTAAGACGTAATTTTGAATGAACAATCAATTTAGTACACAAAGGTTCCTCTGCTTTAACTTTTTTAAAAGTATAGTTTTATGCTCCTTTCCTTTCAACCAATAACAAACACTATTTTCACTGATATGACCCCCCTGATCATAACAGATATTGTGCAATCAAAGCTCTGGATTGTGCAAATTCAAGAGGATCATCATTTCCCTCAAGTTAATGTTTTGGACCCCCTCAGGCCCTTTCAACACTTACAAATCATTAAAAAGTGTTTTCTTATTAAATGACCAAAATAACAGAAAATATGTTTTTGTCCTCCATTTTGGTTTTCCAAAAATATTACATTTTTGTATTCACCTATTTTTGTTGAAGGTAGAGCTGAAAAACTACTGTGGATGCACCTTTTGGTCCATACAAGCATGTCTATAAACACTAACAGACATAAATCACTTACTCAGAATAATGACTAGAAAAGCTTAAATTACAGGGACAAAACAGCAGCTTCATGTTGATAAAAGTCTAAAAGAGAAACAGATATTTCAAAGTTTCCTTTTTTCCCCTCAGAGGATCACTCAGTTACAAATCACTTGCTATGCTGTAATATCCTTTTACTGAATAAATACATAGGAACAGATTACTGTAAGTGTTTTTCTATCTGCCCCATCGTGACAACATTTTTGTTTATGGACTTAGCATTTGGTGGTTTAGGTGGTTACTTCACTTCCCCTACTCATCACTTCTCTTCTGCCTACTCACAGTGTTTCAATCCTGTAATAATTGTGTTTCCTGTGGTTGCCTGTTCTGTGGTTTGCGTTAGGATATGGCCAGATTCAGGTAAGGTAAACAGACTTTGACACAGCATTGACCCACCTGGTCCCATCTGGTGGCACAGCTGAAACCAAATAAAGCATTCATTTTCTACATTTTGAGGCATCACTCTTCTGCGTTTTTAACTTTTTCCTCCCCAACAACTACTGCATTATTTACAGTCCAAGTATGGCTTAGCTTTGTAACTAATCATCTATAGTCTATGTCTAGGTCACTCTGTTGAACAAAGCTCTTTTGTTTATGAAAATCTTAAGTAGGACTAATTTGAATTCTGGTATAATAAAAAACTAAAAGACTAAGAAAAACAAACAAAAAAAAACCAACAACATTGTTTAGCTTGTCATTTCTCCCTCCATGGTATATTCAGCAAATTATGAATCATGATTTACCCATTTTTGCTCAACAGGTAACATGTTACTATAAAAAATGTTTTTTTACTCTAAGGTGGCCTGAACGTACAGTAGGTTGGGAAACTTTTGAAGCTTAAAATAAGTCAGCATTTATTTTTCAAAAACTAAATACAACTCTAAAATGAAGGGGATATTTGATTGAAGTGTTGTATTGCACCAGTGTGGGTGGATTGATAGTCACTCTGAGGTAACAGGATACAGCAGTGCTGAAGTAGAGCCACAATCACATGGAAAACAAAATGAGTGATCCTACAACATTATGCATGTGAGAGAGGGTGTAAGGTAACTTCTAAAACATTGTCAGAGCTTGAGACTTTGGTTGACATCAGATTAGCTGCCATTGACTTCAAGCCTAGAATCTGACAGAATGTCCGCATAATCTGTCCTCTGCTGTCTCCTCTACTTTTTGTCTAATTTCAGTCATATTCTCTCACCATCTTCTTTTTCAGTCCTCTATACATTTGAAGATTCTGATAGCAAATATAATTCATCCCCTATGCCTTCTCTGTTTTCCAGTACTCTGCTCCAGTGTGAAGTAGCCTGCTCTTCTTCAACTGATCACTGGGCCACGAAGATCCCACAGCGAGAGACTTGAGGGGCTCGACTGTGTGATTAAGCAAGCCTTAGTTCCACCGGAGGGCCACCGGAGCAGATGTTCTCATTAAAAATGCAGGCTCTGTGAGCGAAGGAGATTGCTTGTTCCAGAGAACACCGGCCTGGAGGTTTAAAGCTCTCATCCCTCTCACATGTAAGGCCAGCCAAGTTTCAGTGTCTGTCCACCCTTTAAGGAATGCGTCAACCACAAAAATAAATATTCCAACAGTGTCATACAATATTGGGCCATTCTCTTTAATTCACAGTTAATCAGGAAAGAGGGCTGTTACATTTTCTGTATTATGATCAAACTTTAAACTGTAACGTTGTCCTTTTTGAGGTTTTCTGGCTTCTGCATTGCTACTTTATAGAACTCAGTAGGGTGTACTTGTTGAACATCTCATTAGCTGACTGAAGTTAAAAGAAGCAAAAACATTTTTTTAACCATTTTTTTTGTAATAAAGTGCAGATGAATATGGACACTCTGGGTTTTGGGGGTTAAGAAAAAGCTGCTTGTGACAGCTTGGGTATTTCACCCTTTCCAGCTGGCACCAAGACAGACCGATATAATTAACATGAAACTACAGAGCACTAAAAAGTGCTGCAGCACTCTGTAGGGTACAACTACCCTCATAGTATAATACACAGCTGGTTAACAGAATCAAGGATATCCATCAAAAGCTTGTGTAAACCCACAGTGAGACAGCGGTAGTCTGAAATCTTTGTTGAACCTTGAGGATAATCTCAGGGCATTATATATTGTCAACACAGACACAGTTTGGCCTATGATGCTAAAGTTGTTGGGAAGTAGGATTTGTGTAATGTGTGTGTATGCGTGGGGCGGCATTCTGTTTTTTGTCAAACAACAGACGCGGCGTTCGGGTTTGATGTTGAGGTTGCACGAGTTTCAGTGTGTCCGTGTGTGCTTACACATACAGATGCATACTGTACTCTACACAGTGGATGTTGGGGGAAAGGATACTGATGGATTATAGCCCTCACCTTTGAGGTTGACCCCATTACGGTCCTTCACCTCACACCCCCCATTGCCTTCTCCAATCTCCCCTCCTTTGTTCTACCAATCCAACACACACTTACACAAACCCACTGAGAAACCTGGCAGAACAGCAGTTGCCTTGCCACATGAGCGCACACACAAACACACGTGAACTGTTGGATTGAAGTGTCAGGAAGTAGAATACATATTTAACATATTTAACTAAATGCATGACAAACAGGGCAGAGCAACAGGGAGGTCTTTCCATGCTGCTCTGGTTCATGGTAAACCAGAGAAGACCAAAGCTTATGTCTCCCAACATTATGTCAAATAACCTAAAAGGCTTTCTACCTCTCATTTTACATGTGTGGCTCACAGCTGTATCAAAGTTTCACTGACATTTCACTCATGCTTGGAAGTGAGTTAGGACCTGCAGATACAAATGAAACATGCTGAGGTTGAGGGAAAGTTCAAATGCTGTCAAGTGCTTCAGTTTTGTTTATATGTTGTGTGCTTCGTTTGTTGCATTGCTTTATTTGTCTCCAGTTATTTTGAGAAAGCATTCAGGGAAATACTTTCATACAGCAGAAAAGTTTGAGATGCTTCAGTCAAAGATTAGCAGGAAAAAAAATGCCGCATACTCTTGTGAGGCACAAAAAAGGTCATAGAAATGAGTAAATGACTACATAAACATCTTTGTTGGTAGGAGTATATACAACTTTTTTCCAAAATTGGCTAGGCATATCAGCATCATTATGGAAGGTTTTCAGAGACAAGAGTACAATTTTACACACACGCACAGTTTATATTCATGCAATTATAGACACACAGATTTATGAAACATTCTTGTTTGTAGCAGCGATCTCAATGATGCTCTCTAATGATTTACCACAGCAATATGAGGAAGAAAATACTGCCAGACATTTTACATAATTCACTTTTTTCCCTCCTAAATACGGGGCTGATGTCACTTTGCAGATTATTGGGGTGGGACGCAGTTCATTATGCTTAGCTATATCTCTGTCTCTCTTTTTCTCTCTCTCTCTCTCTGTTTGTTGCTTGTGAGTGTAACATATATAGTCCATAAAACAAATGGCAGTTGTGTAGGACAGATTGTGTTGTTAGTCCAAACACTGTTTGTAACGTTTGAAGGCAAGCAGAGTTTCAACATAAAAAGAGCAATAACCTGTATGTTACAAAGATTTATGTATCCCTGGACAGCGTGCCTCCTCCATACTGAGGATTGCCAGGTAGTAAATTAGGACATGCCTTTTGGCAAAGACTTGTACTCTCTACCCATACACACTTTGACACACACACTCATAGTATTGTGTGATAACTGCTATGTTTAGTCGCAGGCTTAAGCAGCAGCATTACAGATATGGACTCATGTATGGATGCATGGAAAGACACCAGACACATATGTGAACACAAAAGCACAAACAAATGTTTCAAAAACTAAATTCTCACCCCACCCCTAACCTCAACATGTTCCTCTGTACTGAAATGAGTTTTCAGCATTTTCCCAATGCAAGGTTTCAATCTTTTTTTAAGAGCCCATGACGTCACTAAAGAGGGGCTCTGAATCACTTTGAATATGAGTCTGGAAAATTACTCCTTCCAAACACGCACACACACGGAACCCTGGAAAAGACACCTGATTGGATACAGAAGTGTTTCTGAGACTTAAAAGGCTTAATGTGGACTGAAAGCTGTTGTCTGTTGCGATCACATGTGCACATACGTATTGTACACACACACACACACACACACACACACAGTATGACTGTGCTTCATTAATGAAGAGACATGGCTGCATATTTAATGGTGTTAGCAGATAAGAGTGAAGAGGCTGCCGGGTATGATCCATTTAGATGCATGCTAATAACAGAGCACACTGGGCCAGGGACAAGCAGGAAGATCTCTCTATAATCGACCATTCATCATTAAGATGCGCACACACACCCACCCACCCACACACACCTTAATCAGTGAGGTGACTTACAGAGCTGTGAATTCCACTGCAACTAAATGTCATACACCTGTTCTGAGTGAGGTTGGCCTCAAAGATCCAGCAGTGGTTTGGAGGTCAGAGTTGAATTTAGGGTAGTTAGTCTCTAGTGGCTTAGTGTCAAACCTCACCTCACAGCTTCTAGCTGGTCTCGGAGAAGGAGTAAGTAGTGGGGTTTGGCTTTTGCCCAAGCGAAAGCACTGTGGGGCCCGTCTGCTCTCGGAATACCAGAGTTGTTAGTTTCTCTGTACTACGCAGCTACAAGAACAGAGAGAAACATTATTTTTGGATTAAATAGGCATAGTTCAGTCTTTATACCAGGGCTGATACCCATTGCTGGTCTCCTTGTTATTTTTTGCACTGGAAAAATGGCAACTCAAGAAAGGCATGATGCCTCATTTTAGGATTTTACTGTTTCAGGTCAAAAAACAATTTTCTTCAGGGTAATCTTCAGGTCATCTTTACTGGTATTGAAACTTTATTTTATCTACTGATAAGAAACAATACTAAAAAGTTGTGACTGAGGAATCAATTGAATTAATTGTTAGACTAAGCAAAAATGAGACTTTAATTTTATTTTTTCTATCAAATTAGTTTTTACACCAGTGTTTCAAAGAGGCCTGATTTTTGGGTTTGAGAAAAAATTCAAGCTGGCAAATGTTTTTGTTTGATATTCGAACATTTCTCTAGAATAAATCATGCTTTGCTGCTATATAAAAGTTTGAGCCAATGATACATTCAGACACTTGCGTGCACACTTAGATCATGTCCATACACACTCATGTGCTCCATTAAAACATGGAAACACACAGGCACAAAACTTGCTAAGACCTACATATGGCAGACTGTGAGCAGGCGAGTTGGGCAGCTGGCTGGTATTAAATTGGATCCCTGGGTTCCCCACTGTTCAATGGGACTTAAAGCCATATTAAAAGGCATCTCCTACAGTCCTGCACCAGTGGGAGAGCATGGACAGTGGCCAAGGAAAGCAGCCCAGTGCCAGCCACACCCCTGGAGGACTGCATCTGCTCTCACTCTACACCACAACCCCTTTATGATCAGCATAACATATCGTCACATGCGCCCACAGGCTTGTAGTACCAGACGACATGTACTTTAATACAGGAGCCTAGTGCTCTTTGTGAGCAATAAAACTAAAATGAATTACATTTTCATCTTCAATTATGTGCATTACTGTTTTATGGGATGAATGTCTAAGGTAGATGATGGGAGCCTTAGCATGTTTATGCAAAAAGAGGTCACCTTTTTTCAGTTTATGGAGGAGCTCAATTCATACTGTCAGCTGAAATTTGAGTCCAAATTGTCGATCCCCTCCCTTCTTTTAGAATTTATGTAGAACATTATTTAATCTGTTGAAGCGCTAGTAGGAAGAGGGAGTGTGTTTGTGCTTTCAGTGACTGCTTGAGCCTGGCGACTCAGTGTGGTGCAGATTGCGTGGGCAGATGCTGCTTTATGTGCCAAGCTCATTTTTATCACAGGCTCGTACTGTACACAAGTGACATAAAGCTAGTGGTGCAGTCATGCCTAAAGAAAGTGAGTAGGGGTGCTTGTGGAATCGTTTCCCTTTGTACCTCATATAAAAATGAACTGCTCTCATTTCCTGCCAAAACAAATACAGAGGCAACATTTCAGAGGTGATTAAAATGTTTTGTGAAAGCACAAAAATGCCTGAACAAGTGAATGTTATTCTACAAGAGGGGAAAATCAAGTGTGTGAGAGAGAGCATGTTTCTGACTAGAATCAGCATGCAAAGGTGTAAATTCACAACTGCAGCTGAAGAAAAGCCGTCTCTCAAACTGCCACTTTGGCGGTGGCCCTGAGAGAACAGGAAGGATAATGGGAGTAGTCTAATAAGTTTGTTTGGCTTGTTAGTGTAATTGTTTTCTCACAAAGCTAATTAACTACCATGGCCTTAGGGACCCTCCATCCCATATCCCACTATCTCCACCCATCCACACACACACAAAGATACAGACACATCTATCTATCCCCACCTTGCTCACCCCTGCAGCCTCCTCCTCTCTCACCCTCACCAGCGGCAGCTCTCTGTCTCGCTGTCTTTTGTTCCTGTCATGTGAAAATTGATGGAGGGTCTAGTGATTGTCTGGTTGGTCCCAAGGTGCCTTTCCCTGCTACACAGGCATCCGCCGGTCTCTTCCTGGTCCACAGTTGATTACGATAAATCAATCCTAGGGGTCAAACACTTGGACTGGGGCACTGTCATCTCCAGTGGCTGTGAGGGTAAGCCTGCCTGTGATAAGAGGGTGTTTCCCGGAACCACTTTGACCCCCCTCGACCACTCTCGTTTTCATGTGAGACCTTCATTAAAAGGACAAATCTGTTCCCAGAGTTAAAATAAAATAATAAAAAAAGGGGGGGTAAGGGAAGAGCTGGTTTTTCATCACATCTCTCTCTTCTACCATTGGTGGTCTTATTTCTCTGTCCGGTCTGGCTGGAAACTGACAGGTAATGGCAGAGCAGAGCAATAATGCCATTCCCCTGGCCTGTATAGCAAATAATGCCGGAGATTTAATCAATGACAAGAGGAAAAGCAGGGCCAAATCAATAGAAGCCTGGTTGCATTGCTCCCCTGCTCTGAAGGTGAATCCAGGCCTTGCTATATAAATTGGACTAATTGAAGAGTATGCTAGGAAGCGATCGCCTTACAAAGTCTGTCTTGTCTGTGTCAGCACACTCGTATATGAAATTCATCAACCTGAAAGTGCAGAGGCTGAGATAAAAGCTGTCATAAGCCTGGAAAGAAAAGTAGAAGGAATAAACACAATATTAATTGGATCTCTGCTGATAACATCTGTCCACACTCATTTAGATGAAGAATCTGGATACAGCACAGCAGCATCCATCGCAATACCTTTTGATTTGGTTTGTGGAATTACAGCTCTCATTTTATTGTCTGAAATAATATGTTTTATAACACAATGTATCAGGTATGTTCCTCTTTGTACATCCATCACAGAAATGGCAACGATAAATGTTTTCATACTGTAAAATGCATGTGAGTCTTAAAAGGGCCCCCTGCGCACTGAGCTGAGGACATAAATCCAGTGACAGTGATACATCTCATCAGCGGAGACAACAAATTAAAAACACCCATCCATGAGACACCAGTGTTCAATAAAGTGGCCTTATTTTCAGGTAGAAAATGGGACATTCTCCACACAAAACAATCAATCAAAGTAAACGACCCTGCTATTCACAATTCCGTCACAGCAGAACACTGCTGTATTTACCATTGGACATATCAGTCGGTCAAGTCGAGATCTTCCCTGAGATCTCATTGCAGCCAAGGTCTCTCATGGGGGTAGGGAACTGAGGTCTTAGTCCTCGGGTTGGCTTTAATTAATAAGTTTTGTAGTAATGGTGAGAACAACAGGAGGTGTTAACCCTGTTAGCAGAGTGGCATGTTATAGCATTAGGCTCCTCTGAAGGGAGCCAAAGGACGGGGAGAATTAAAAGATCTCTGCTGTGGATTGGCTCACACTGCACCAGGAAGGAGATCTGAGCCCAAATGAAATGATTGTATCAGATAGAAATCGATAGCAATCCATGGCTTCCTTAATCCTGCACTAGCTCCCAGATCACTTCCTGGTGCAGACAATCTTTCAGCTGTCATTACGACACGCAGATCAATAGTGGGCAGCAAGGCCTCTGGTTAAGTTTCTGGCCACGCTGCAAAAGTTGGGGAGGAGAGAGTGAAGGGGAAGAAAGATGAGCCAGAACCATCAGGGAGGCCACAGGCTGTTAAGTATGTCTTTGGGTGTCTGACAAAGTACAACTGCACTGTTGTTAGAGGTAATTAACAAGAGAAGACAGAAGAAAACAGGTAATCTACCTTAAATCCTGCCAAAGCTCCAAAGAATAAAATCTTTTGTTGTGTTATTATCTCACAATAGGGGATTTGAGTTAAGCGCCAAGCATATTTCGCTTAAAGAGATGGATGATGCAGCTTGGAACTGTGTTTTATGGTTGTAATCAGGACAGGTGCACATCATCTATCAAGACATAATAAAATTTTACAAAGTGCTTTCTTGTCTGCAATAGTCCTGACAGTGCCACAACCAATGAAAGATACCATCCACGTCTCACTGGCAACATCTCAGGGGATGTGCGTGAAGAAAAACAGGCTTGAATTATTCCGGGGGATTTTGGTAGTGCAGCGATTGCATTCATGTGACGTAAAATACGAGCAGAAAAAAAAAAAAACAACAACAAAAAGGCAACAATGATAAATTTAAAAACCATTGCAGACTGGGAGCAACACCTGCAGAAATGAAGTAAATAAAACTACTTTGATGAGATTGCTTGTGCAGAAACCTCACAGGGTATTTGTCATGCAATTTCTTCATGAAAAATTAATTGGTGTGTTTATCATTAACACTAGTGGCCTGAACAGCTGGAAAGCGCCTTCGGGTCCAACCTCTGCTTTCAGTGTTTCAGAGTCAATTCACAGTGTCCGCTTAAAAACCCCTCAATTAAAAACGGAGAGCTGGGCGCGGCTTTAATGATAGCTGTGATTTTAATCAGGAGCACGGTATTCCTAGTAGGTCCTGGAGGTCTGGAGGCCTGACTGCACACATCAACTTATCTCTTTCCTAAAGCTCCCTTTCTAATTTCCCACCTCTGTCAAAGTCTGGTTCCCCTCAACAGACCTAACTGTTAGGGGATACATGTTGGGAGTAATTAATTCCATTAGTATCAATATTCCACTCGTGAGCAGCAAACACAGGCAGGGAGAGCTGGTACAGGAAATCTTGGAGAGTAAGAGCAGAGTATGGGGGTATGAGTGGGAAGATAGATAGAAAGAGGGAGAGAAGGATTGTTTACTCTGTCTATTCTCTGTCTTACAGTCCTTTTGTTCTTCATCTCTCCTCCTCTCTGAAGAAGCCTGCTGGCACGAAGGAACTTCTCCCAGCAATTAAGAAGGGTCGCAAACGCTCAGCGTAATTACCGCTGCACATTGCTGCTGTCACAAAACTCAGCTTGCCCTCTGGTCATAAAAAACACACTGAAGAATATTTAGAAATGAATTATTCAAAGTGATTGTTCGCACTTAATTATTCATGGGGCTCCGGCGAAGGGAGATTTGCATCTGAACGCTGTAAATATTATTAATCTTGCCAATTACAAAATTCTCTGCCGCTCCAAATTCTTAAAATGATGTTCCAAATGTGTGCAGCCTTGTGTGCATAGCCTTTAATGTTTGAGTGGCTTGAAATGAGTGTGCTGCAGCTTCAACAAATCATCTGGAAAACAAATCAAGCTGGGTGGAATGAGATTTCTGAGTGCATAAAACACAGTTACACTACAAAATTGCCGAAAGAAAAGCCTGGACTCAAACGATATACCTATTGGTGGGCTTAAATATGCAGCCCTGAAACAAGAAAGAAGAAAGAAAGAAAACGCAGTAAGCTGCAAACAAAAATTTAGATTTTACGAAAAAACTGTGGTACAGAAAGTACCACTCTCACACATCACTCTACTGTATTCATATAAGCCCTGGGTCTGAACCTGATGGCTGGGCCATTGTTCTCCCTGTGCCGGTTCACCAGTGATTAAATTCTCTGTAGGCGTGAATGTGATAATCAGTAGTTGTCTGTCTGTATGTCTGTGTTTTCATGCACACGGGGTACTCGTGAATTCCGCTTCCTCGGGTAAGAGGGAAACAGTGTTTATACGCACGCACACACACACTTTAGATATGATACCTGGTTACTGGAAATCAGTGTGTACATGCAACAGCAGAGTAACCTCATTTCTCCTCTACCTCGGGATTATTTTGGAAGCCTGACGCACACATTTTAGTGGAATCGTGACAGAAAACGCTACTTTCTGAGTTTTCTTTTAGCAAGAGTGAGTGACAGCGCAGGGGGAGAGAAAAGAAAAAAGGGGAGACACACACAGCTGATCCACAATGGTTTGAATTTTAAAAAAAATCCACAGGGGGAAAGTGACTTATTTAGACTTCGGCGAGGCACATTGTTAGTTATTTTCTGTCAGACATTAGGCAGTCTTTGTTTTAAAAATGAGGCAGCATGACCCCGTTAATGATCTCTCCTTTCGTTCAGGTTTTCATACAGCTGCATGTTTTAGTCTGCAGCTTTTTGACACGCAAATGCACAGTTGGAGGAAGCCAATTAAAAACCTGGATAAGACATATGCGTTCTCTGACATAAATCTACCTGGGAAACCAGGTTTCCCTTATCTCCTACCACAACTTCAGGAACCAGCCAAATTTAACCTGGTTATTCAAGTCCATGCAAGTCTATGTGTGGCCCTGATAGTGATAGACTGGCAATCGGAGGCCTACCTTGCCACTCACCCAGTGTTAATTTCGTTACTTGATTTTGAAAACATTTTATTCTTCTATTGAAAATGTTATTAAGTTTTAGCCAAGGTTCATTTACTGTATTTGTCAATTTCTTGATGTTGTTTTTTCAATTCATCATTTCATTTTTTTTATTGTTGACCAAAAAGGAAATACATTATCATAGTCTATTTTCAAGGGATATTTAATTATTTGCTATCTCTGAAGAAGATGAGAATTAAGAAAATGTAATCTTAATTTGAAATGTGACACTGATCTTTGTTGTTCTGCAATTTATTTAACTGACTGCTTTATGTTGAGCTAATTATAAGTTTCTAAACATCAGTTTTAATTTTTTTATTTATTTTTTCCACATGCTAGGTTATGCTACAATATTATCAAAAACAGAACAGCACAGTGATGGGCAGGGAGCCCTATCACAGAATCAGACACACAACACTATAGGGACACTAAAATGCAAAATGATTTTTCATTATATATAATGTGTAATTAAAAAAGGAAAGCAGGGTGTGTTTTTTTAAATGTGGACTGTGGGACTTCAGTCAGCTGACTTTCCTGCCCTGCATAAAAACCACCATAGGCCACCATGTAAAGGAAGCCCCACTAGTTTAGGTGATACACTATATATATATCTATACTATAACGTAAAGAACTTTTTAAAAAATGAAATACTATATATGTATCATCTCCTTGAGGATACACATTTGAGGTGCCAAATTCCAAAACTGTCGACAAATAAATACACCCAGCAAATAAAACAATAATAATGACACCTAATCGCATCATGTGAGTGCTATTAACCAGACTCTAATGGCATCGCAAAGGTACAATCTAACGTGACTCCATTAAAGATGCCTTAGGTGGGCTAAAGGTACAGGACAAATCCACCGGGTGGGGAAATGGCCACAGATCTGCATCCATCCATAAATAAATACATCCTTCCATTGAGTGGTAAATAGAACACCAGCAGCCTAGATTTCAACAGGAAAACAGTTTCTCCTGCTTGGCCTTCTGCAGCTTCTCAGGTCTCAGAATGAATGAGAGAGTGACACTTTGTAATGCTTTAGCCTGAGTTACTCACTCTAATAGGCCTAGACTTAATTAGTATGGGACTCCCTGTGTAAGCAAAGATAAATCCCAACCCCTTGAAAGTAAAGCTGCTGATGCATGTACAAAGCCAAATATATAGACAGAAACATGCATACACATTCAATATAGATGTATGCATAAATCAGATTGATTATCAGTTTACAGTGGCCTTTGAGCTCTGATGTGGTGCTGATAATACTAAAAAAGTCAAACATACTTCCTTCTCTTGTTCTTCTTCTCTCCCTCCATCCGTCCTTCTCAGATCCACTGTTGCTCTCTCTCGTTGCCTTGCAGGCTCCAGAGTGATATGTCATTTTATACTCCTGTGTTGGCTAAATTATATAAGGAATATCCTCTCATTAATTAAACCTGCTATTGGCAGTACCTGAGATAAAACAGATTATAAGAGCTAAGGGTGAAAACACAGAGCATAAACTGCCAACATCAGCACTTTTGTGTGTGTGTGTGTGTGTGTGTGTGTGTGTGTGTGTGTGTGTGTGTGTGTGTGTGTGTGTGTGTGTGTGCGCTCCCGAGAGTACAGCAAAGTGGAGAGAGAGCGACAGAAGAAAAAGACTGTAGGGAAAAAAAAGCACAGTTAAGATCTGTTAGTGTGCTTTTGTCTATAGATGGTGCTCCAGCAGTGAAACTGTCGGACAATACATACACCTGCTGTGTAGTTTATCCTTTCAGAGATGATTTATCTATAATAGGATTACTTTTAGGGTTAATGAACACTATTCACATTATGCACTGCATCTGGTATGTGTAGATTATACATAGAGTCTATAATAAAATGGTTTATATTTTCAACACATTCTGCATTTCTGGCACCAGCTGAAACTTACAGTAGCTGGAAATCTTTCACAAGTCTGTAAGGATCGTTTAGTCCTGTCGAAGGATCAAATTTAGCCTCACTGGTCAAACAAACTAGGGTAGCACATTATAGTTTCAGTATTGTCGTTGCAACGTACGCATCACAAAACGTGCAATCTTAAGTAAACCAAATGAAGTCCAACACACCATGCTGCAACTTTTTTGCTGTTTGGTACAAAAGACAAACTTGCTGAACATTAATGTTTCATGAGCTATCTGCAAGAGGCGTCTACAAACACATTTTTGGACCTTTGTATCCCGTTAAAACAATCTGCCACGCCAGAAATAAAATAAATGCACCCTTCATTCGTGTTTACACTAACAACTAACTAACACTAGCAACTAAAACTAGCATCAGCTTACTCTCTCTGGAATAAATACAGCAGAGACTGCCACAAAGGTTGATATCTGAACCAAGCCATGAACTGTCAAGTTCATGTCAGATTTAGCCAGAAATTTAGTAAGACATTCGGGTACAGGTGTGGTTCAGTCAAACAGGTTGATTGCATGTCTATGGTGATGCACAAACTTACAAAATCATACTTCAATGATTATCCTTTTCAATAAAAAAAAAGGTATTAATCCAACAAAAATTTCAGATTTTTTTCATATCACAATAATGTTGAAGGAGAAATATGTTGTCATTTTTTGTAATTTCATGTAGCTCTGAAACAACTCATGTGCTGCTTCCTTTTGGCTTAGTGGAAAGTATTACATAAAATTTGTTGTGCTGGGGCCCACTAACCAACAATGTGTAGAGTGTGAGCAGCCAACACTGGCGCTGATGTAAGGAAAAATCATCGCAGGTAAATATCTAGCATGTCTGTATGTGAGATACTGCATCTTATTTAAACAAAATTAATTCTAATAAGAATTTAAATTAAACAGTCTTCTTGCTAGGTGTCAAAATTGATTAATGAAAGGGAGAATGGGAGATTGAAATTGTGTATAAATAATAAGGGGGAATGCATGTTGCCTTTGAATGCACACTGTGTAGTCATTGTGGATTTCACCTTGGTCCCTTGCACATGAATAAATCACTGCCTTTGGACAAATTAATCACAGTACACAGCTGTTTCTGTGCAGGGCTAACTGGCATCCGAGTGGGCGGAGGCTCCTTCTCTGAGAGTGTTGCCCTACTCTCATCTAACCAAGAAGTCGACCTGAAGTGGCAGAGTTTGTCTCCTGAGTGATGCATTGCCACTTCTGAACTAATACTTTATCTCCTGATCAGGTGCTTAATACGCCAATTTGCTTCCCCCTTTGTAACCAAAACAATTGTGGAGCGTTTCTGACTCCTGCAACCACATCTTTAACACAGATTTCCTTTAATTTATTTTATGTAGCAAAACTGTACATACATTCTACACAATCTAAGAATAGTTAATTTTGACCATAAATGCAAATTTGGTACAGTCTGAGTACATCTTAATCCCAGCAGAGTGAACATATTGTTTACAATTCTTGGCAGATCTACATCTGTTTGTTACATACAGTATTTAAATACTGACTGGGTGCCATAACCCTCATTAGTATAATAAGAGAATGGGTGGTCTGTAATGACAGTGGAGATGTCCTGAGTCTCCAAAAGCAGAGGTTGAAAACAAATAAATACCTTTACTCAAACACTGCACTTACACTATGTACAATTTTGAGGCACTTGTACTTTGTCCACTTACTAAACTGCAATTCAGAGCTAGATACTGTATTTTCTGCTCCACTCCACTTTATTTTACAGTTTTAGTTTCTAGTTGTTTTTTGTAGATGCAGATCATTACTTCTAATACTACTTGCATATTCAGATTGTGTACTTCTGCCACTTGGGCCAAAATGGTCCCTCAGGTTCAAGGTTGTTTCACATTTGATATTAACTACGAGTACGCTTATGCAAAATTGCACGCTCGCACAGCCTGCATTAAATCAAAACATCAGTTGTGTACACTGTCAGAAATGAATGCTACACATGTGTGAGCTGCAATCCCGCATATTTCTGGTGGGGTAGTAATAAACAATCTTGGAAGCAGCTTCAAATTACAATGATAATAGTGGAATAAAGTTTTAGAAAATAACTTGCTGACCCTGTCCACAAGTACTCACTACATGCTTGTCACTCATGTTGTTGCGGTTTTCTCTGCTATGATCTTAAAGTTAACCTCTTTTTAGCTTTGCCATGGCTTTTGTATATGTTGTGGAAATGTAGACACTTATGAGCAAAAAGTGTTGTTGGTCAGGGTTGATTAGACCTGAGTTTGTCCTCTAGTAGCTAACATTTTATATCTTCTAGACATATACAAACTACGCAATGACGTATGTGAACAATGATGCCAATGACCGTAACAACCCTCTGCTTATTACCAATTTGTATTATGTACGAAATATTTCTACTTCACTGTATCAAATACTCTCAGTTGACTTGATTTGTAATTGAAATAGTTTATTAAAGCCTTAGTCAGCTGGAATTTATCAGGTACATATCAGCTATAATACCTTAGTGGGACTGGGGTTGAAAGTTGGGCCTGGACATTTGCCCAGACAGACCTACTGCAGTTGGCCAGACATCCCCCATTCATACACTCCCCCTTCAATAAGTATACCACCACGTAGCAGTGTAATGTCCTATTTATTATGCTTAAATGGAAAATGATGCTGTCTTATAGTGATACAGTTTTTCAGAAAAAATGTTTTGCCTTATACAAGTATTACTTTTATTTCCCTATTTTATAGGCTCCCCATTCACTCTTAACTGTTTTGGCTGTCTTATCCTAAAAACACTCTTTGGTTTATGTACAGTATTTCTCACAAAGCTACAGATTAAAGGACACACTGAAATGATAATTATACCTAGTAAAGTAAATACGGGGTAATTTCGTGCCACGCTTTGACAACAAGATGATATGGTTCTTAAGTTATTGATAGTTTAACTGGGTTGAGCAACTGGTGTCAAACAGTTTTTCCTGCTATTTAGCAGTGGTAATTTTTCTGCAACCTAGTTACTGCAGCTATTGAG
This sequence comes from Channa argus, assembly GCF_033026475.1. Taxonomy (NCBI): domain Eukaryota; kingdom Metazoa; phylum Chordata; class Actinopteri; order Anabantiformes; family Channidae; genus Channa; species Channa argus. The sequence continues at coordinate 11,740,703 of NC_090212.1, forward strand.
GGTTGTTTGTCATCTACTACTGTTATTGATTCTGATAGTAGCATGTGCTGCTACAACTTCCTTAGTTCTTAACTTAGATTCTCTAGCTTTCTTAAAGACAGTCCCACTGCCTCGACAGGAAGATTGTGACCCTCTCTTTCTCCTCACATGAGCACCTGTTGCACAAGTTTCAACTGCAGCAAACATCTTGGGGGATTTAGCACATTTGCAGTCTTTAAATCCACCAGTTCTTCTGAGCCTCTTTTTTTTAATCCCCTTGTTTGCTCCTACTTTGCATTGGACTGCACCAATATCTGCCTTTATTCTGTCTCTGGATCACAATAATATTTATATATAATATAATAATTTCAGCACATTTTGTTAGTGGATAGGATTTAAACACTGTAAGAATTAGGGAACAGCCACAGTGAGTATAGGGTTGACTAAGCTTTGTGTGAATTAGTACACTTCTAAAGGAGTATTAAGCTGGATGAGTTCCCATTCACACCATGCTGGCCTGTCTTATACTCAGCCTGGGTTTTACAATTTCAACAAATAAACTATCACAAAACAATTGTTTCTATAATACAACACTTTAAACACATTCCATTCAATCACCTTATCCCCTTTTAAGGTTCCCCTGTTCAAGACCAGTCTGAAAAATATGGAGGAAACAGAACAATCAGTGACCTACATCTTTAACTTTAATTTAACCCTGTACCCTTGAAAATACCTACAGGCTAACCCTACACTTGTTCTACAAGTCAATAAGCAGGTGCAACATCATGGATGATAGTTATGCACGTGATATGACTGTCACCTGCTCTGTCTCTGGTGTCACCATGCACTTAAGATAATGGAAACATGAGACATTTTGGCCCTCTCTTGCTCCTTGTCCTCATAATTCCTGAAAACATGCAATACCAACCGCCCATATTCCTGGATCAAGCTTTGGATGTTGCTATTTTTTCTGATTCCTGAACTGATTGTAAACCCACTGCCACCCCCTGTTCTTTCTATTATCTCTCTCTTGCTGACTGCTGATCTCCTCTGCAGGGGAAATTACTCTAAGAAGAAATTTACTTTGTGCTAATCCCATAAATGCCCTGCATCTCCTCTCCTTTGTCCCCCTATGATGCAGGCCCACAATAAACCACTTACATAAACTTCTCCTTGGAGACAACACTGAAAAAATTATAAAAATAAAAACAGCTGACATGTAAAAGTTCCACTCTGCCTTTCTCACCCCCTTCGGATGCCTATGATTTCCGCCAGGAGTGCTTTATTTGTATCCTTTATTACATGCGCTGTCCCAAAGACTTGAAGGGCGGTTTTAATATGTGAATTCTCTGTAGCCTTTGAAACAAGCATGGGGCACACTGAAAAAAATTGGACACTTATGAGCACAAATGCATTTCAGCGACCCACATGTTGTCAAGTGATCAATAAGGGCATCAGTTAAGGTGAGGTAAGAGCATTTCCTTGCTGTTGAGGTGAGAAAGGAATTTTTTGCATTTTACTTGTACTTGACTATGCAATAGCTTTACTGCAGTAGTAGTACCACTATCAAAGCCTCTATGACTATACAAACTTTAACAGGTATAAACAGCAGAGATTGATTTAAAGATCAAATTCAACAGGTTGAATGCTTTCAGTACAAAGAAAAACTAAATCTCTTTGTGAGGCTGCTGGGCACTTGTGAGCCCCTTTTAGATCATTATGTTTATGTTTTTGCTTAGTAATTTTCAGATGCATTAGAAAGCTGCAAAAAATAAGCCCTAGTAAACATGACCTGCAAATGATGCCTACAAATAATATAAATAATAAAAAAGTTAATATAAATATAGTTAGACTAGCTAGTGAGAACATCAACATCAACTATTCAGAACCAAAGCAGAGCTAAAAGGATCAAGTTGTTACATTACTACTTAATCACACCAAATTAACTGATATATTTAAAATCCTACAACAGTCTAGTTGCAAAATAAATATAGCCAGAGGTTGATTGTTTCATGTTGTGTTGTTTCATGTACATGTGAAACATTAAAACACAATCCAGTTAGACGCCAGCACAATTGACTGTACTGTAGCTCAGGAAAGATGTGAACATGTCAAAGTAAAAATAGTTATATAAATTATATGTCATTTAATAGTATGTTTAATAACACTATTATAGCACCCCTCCTTATGTTAAATCTTACCTTCAATTCAAATGTAAAGATATGGCTGGGTTCAGATTAAGCATCATGAGAGGTTGGTCTAAGCTGCCCATAAATCATCTCTGCTTTCTCATAACATACGACCATTTTACTACATCTACTGTCTGTTGCCTATGACACTGCCATAACCAACAGTTCATGCTCCAAGCTTGAACAGTTGCCCTCCATGACGCAGGGCACAGCAAGCCTGCTATAGACAGGCCTAGCATGCTACGACCTCCAAGTAGTTACTTAGATGAAACTTGTACACAAAAGTAACTGATAGGCTGACTTGGATTAAGAACGGAGGGAATACATCTTTCCTGGAAAACTGTAAATAATGTATGGGCACCAGGGGGCTTCTATTAATATGTGGGAGACTCTTTAAACCTCCAGAGAGGTGGGCTGCCTGGGTACAGATCAACTTGCATACACTACACAATGCTGCCAAGAGAAAGGTTTCATTTTGCTCAGAAAACAAAAATGCCAAAAAGTTACTTGCCCCTGAGAAATGCTCAGTTAGCAGAGAAGCCCATTTCCTATTCTAACTATGTTGGGATAATTCTCAGATACATTAAGTCTAAAAGTGACAAAATAACAAAAGTGAGTAAAACCATTTATGCTACTTTTTTGGAGTCATTCAAATTCCATTTCAGCATTTTTGCTTTGTCAGCTTTTAGGCACCTTTCTGTAATTTTTTCACTACCATGTATCAGGAGACTTGTGCGGGTACTTTAAAATTGTACTCTATTCTAACTGGGGAGACAGGACACATAGCCACTACCATCATTCATTACCTGCTCTTTTCCACTTCTTACATTTTTTTTTAATACATTTACACCTTTCTCCATCTTCTGTACTCAATTCTCTTTCCTCTCCATCTCAATAGAAGGTCCCACTCCACCCTGCTTCATATGATGTGCCATCATTCACCTTCAGAGACCTATTCTCTCTCTGAATGGGATCATAATCAGCCCAGCTTTCTTTTTAATAGCTAAAGCGACAATAACTTGAATGTGTGTGTCTCTCTGCGTCTGACACCTCTGTGGCTGCATGGATGAGCATAGGCAGATGTGCCCAGTGGAGCAGAACTGCCTAACTGTGTGGAGACTTGAACATTAATGAGATGGTGACAATACTTGCGCTCTCCAGTTAAAGAAAGTGAATGAGGCCATTTAAAACCGAGAAACTGGGATAGATGAGAAATGACAAGGATATCTTGTGCGGTTGGTATGGAGCAGCAGTTGTAAAGTATGTAGGGAATTCCCTATACAGCCCATACTGTACATCATATGTCCAATACTACTTAATAGAGAATAATAAGGGTAAAGGTAGGTAGCCCACAATATAAATATACTATATATAGAGTACTTTAGAGTAACTTTATTGAGAGCATGTCAGATGAAAAGAAATTAACTTAATATACTGAATAAAGTATTTTCACGTTGACTTTCTGAGCATCACTTTTAGACGTTTAAGGGGCCTTGTAGGGTAACAGGGTCCAACATGGTGAGACCATACTTTCCTTGTACACTTTAAGACTTGTTACTACAGTAAAATGTAGGGTTCTGTCACTCTTGTTTATATTTAGGTACACTACTACATTTTTGTTCCTACTATTGATCTTTTTAAAAATTGTCTGCTTTATCTGCCTTATGTCTGAATTGTGTCAAACAAACTCATTCATTCATGCAAACACAACTGCTCAAAGTGCCCAAGCAGCACCCCTTCCCCAATTACAGTATTTCTTTACGAGTGAGAACGCATCTTGCCCCGACTATCTCCCGATGTTTCTCTATATGTCTGAAAGGGAAACGCCAGACAGTGTCAGGACCTGATACTCCTGTCTGAAACAGGCTTCAGATTATGTTTATTGGGGCGCTCAACATACAGAAAAAGTGTGGGAGAGCTTTATGTGGAAATACTGTGTTAAATTATTGTATCACACAAATATAAAACTTCATTTCCAGAACAGTTGGGATGCTTTGTAAAATGTAAATAAAAACTGAAGGAAAACCTTTTTCTTTATTTGAAATAGTACAAAAATAAAATGTTAAATGTTTTGAAAAAAAAATTGAAAAGAAAATATATATATATACACACCACCTCAACACCTTATCTCAAACAATCTCAAGGAAACTAAAAAAGTTGTTTAACACACACACACACAAACAGACACCATCTGGTGGAAAATCTCACAAGTAATTAGGTTGTCTGTCTGTGAATTTACCATTAATGCTGAGCAATATCTACAGGTACAATAACCACATATGCTGTCAACCAGATAATGTATTTTTCTCTGGAAGATTTTGCTTAGTTCAGCAAAACATTTTTAACAGCATGGTGCAGTTACAGCACATCCAGACCATAACACATTAAAAACATTTGGTGCATTATTGGATGAAAAACTTAAAAAAATAAAAATAAATTGCTGGATTCCTATATAAAGCCAAAATGTGAAAAATCGAATTAAAAATGATCAACTCAAACAAAAAACTAACAAAACAAAATACACTTCTGACACATTGTCTTCATATCATTTAAAATTTAAATTTGGTATTTAATTATATGCAAATCCTTTTCCTTGTCTTTATTGTCACTTACCATTATCCCAAAAACTGTTATAGTTTTTATGAATCACCACAAGGATATGTGCTGGTACATCTATGGAAGGCCATTTATGTTATCTATCCTGAGAAAGGAAATATTAAAGAAAAAAAAAATAACATTTAAGCTGTCTGAACATGGGAGGAAGGTTCTGCTCCCACCCTGTGCAGCTGTTGGACCCCTCTGGAGTTAGTGCTGATCGACCTTCCACACTGGACTACCGGGAGCCCTCCAGAAACAAGCCAGTAATTGATCTAGTGGTACTGCTGGGAGTCCCATGGCACACCAACTCTTCGTGAATGGACATGTACGTGTGTGTGCGTGTGCATGCGTGCGTTTGTCTTCTACATCTGCCTTTGGCTTTGCTTCTAGCATCATCTTGCTCAGCTCCCAATTGTAGAATGTATACAAAGGTCATAGTATTAAGCCCATCCTTACATGGATCTGTTTTCACCTCTCTCTTTTGCACCTTGCTATTCCCCTATTTATTTCTCTATACAGTCCACAGCACCTATCTGATGCCTGATGAAAACCTCTTTTTACAGTCAAGTTTCATTGTGACTGCTTTGTGAGTTGCCCAGTGATCAAATAACTCTGTGGTTTTTATGTAGATGAAAGTAAATCACAGCTCGCCCAAGTTGTTTCAATGCTCCGCCACGCTCGATTGTCTAGTGATTTTGAGCGACTCGCTCACCATGAAAGAGCCCATTTTACTTCCAACCAGTTTGAGACAAACAGAGAAAAGAGGGGTGTGCCAAGTGAAAGCCTCAGTATTGCTTTTGGTGGAAGATTAGCAGCTGCAAGGGAAAAAACAAAAAACAAAACAAAAACAAACACACATTCACATATACAATACTTATAAACATGCAAACCAAATCCACACTGTCTCTCTCTCAAACACACAAACTCATATCTACTGTATACCACTGAACATGCATACATTCAGTCAAACAATCCAGTCACACTCTCTCTCTCACACACACCTCAATTGTAGGAGCAGTGGCTCTTACAGCCTCTGTAGAAGTGCATCTGCAATTCAAACTACTGTGGGTTTTGCCTCTGCCACATTACAAGCTCCATTTGCCAGCCTAATTAACAGTTCACAGCATTCAGTGAAATTTATTGCTGCAGCCCGGGTGCATGCCAAACCAAACAGGATAGACCTCACAGATAAACGTAAACTTGGCCATGGAACCTGACACCTTGAAAAAACAAACTTGTTACAGGGAGCTTGTTTATATACTCCTCTCTCCCTCTGTCTCTCTCTCCACCTCTGTCTCGGCTGACAGTCACTTGACTGTTTCACTTCACGGTATCCGCGGCACTGGTTGTTAAGAGGGAAAACCCAGACTCACAATCTATTCCTTTTGACCGCAATTCATTGTATGTTTGTCAGCGGGTGCCCCTGTGGTCAGTACTGTTTAGATGCACAGCTGAAATGTGAATACAAAGGAGAGGGCACAACAGGACAAGACAAAGCATGGATTTCGACCCAACTCCCAGAAATCACCCAAACAATCTCCTCAGTTTCTCTTTAGCAAAACAAAATCCAGTGAAACATAAACCGCTTGAATTATAAACTGTCACAACTTGAGAGTAAACTCAGACTTTCACACTGTATTAGATGTAAAAGATTTTGACAGACTGAAAACAAAAGAGCCTTAAAGGCTGCCACTAATAATTTGCTGCCCTCTGACACACACCGCTGTACATTTTACAGATATGTGATGATGGTTTGAGTTGTGTGTTAAAAATAAAAAAAAAGCAATTGAGCACCAATTGCTTTTTCCAACAAACTGTCCCTGATGCTCATGCACAGGTGGTGAAAGGTGTCCGGAGGGGATTTTTGGCATGTATAGCCCCTTTCAGATATGCACTGGAATTCAGACATTTTCCATTTTCCTTTCTCTGGGTGGGTGTATGTGAATGTAAAAGCCCAAGTCTGTTGCCCCTGATATTACTCGGATATTACCCAGTGAGCTCTGGACCAACTCCAACCGAGCTCATTTTTGAATAGAGGTGGTAATACTCCGGAGAATTTACCATGAGTTTGTGGGCGTGTTAGTGATGCTGATTTCCTGCGACTGCTGCGCAACCGGACAAATACAAACAACCGAAGGTGAAGAACTCATTCCTTCAACCCAACAGCATTGTCAAACTTTTCACCCTTTCGATGTGAAATAATGGGTGAAAAGACATATTTTGTCTTTTTACAGAAAACACTTTAAAAAGTTAAAAGCTCATTTTATAGGTTCTCTGCATTTCAATCCCCAAATTCCACTCACTCTAAATTATCTCAAATTATCTAAATGATCTACCTATGCATTACTGTCATACTAGTTCTTTTAAATGTATTTTGTTGATTTTTGTCTGACATGGCCTCGGTAGACTCTAGCACTGTATGGTAATTGGAACATTTCTTCCTGAAAAGGAGACTTTTTTTTTTTTTAAATCACAAAAGATCTGACGGTAGTGTGTTTGTGTGTCTCTCACACACACACACACACTTATGCAGTTTGATGGCAGAACATGGAAGAAAGAGAAACAAATCGTCACGCTTCCAACCCTGTCTTTCACTAGATTGCCTCCAAGTTGCACCACATGAGTAACTCTCCCTTCCAGATGTGACAACTACCTTAAATCTGGAAAGAAAGCAACTGCACGAGATAGATTGACAGAGCGTACAAAAATATCCTTTTCATGTTTCTAGGCTAGTGTTACATGCCTTTGGCTCACTTCTCATAGGACTTTTTTTTTTGTTGTAGGTAGAATCAGTGTCAAAGCCAGGTCTAAATAAGTCACAGAGGGACACAAGTTAGTTGTCTAATTGATTGATGGCTTGTTCAAGGAATTAAAAAGAGGAGGTTTGGTTCATTAGCGCAAATGAGAATCTAAAATTCTAACTCCAGGAGCTCTCTCCTTTTGGAGAATATTGCCAAAGGGAACATTTAAAAAGAAACAGAAAGAGAGAGAGAATGACAAAGAGTAAAAGAAAAGATAAGAAAGCCTGATGATTAAAACATTCAAGAAAAGGTTTACACTAAATTTATACTGACCTTTAACATCTTCCTTTTAAAACCGCAGAACAAAAATGGATAATGTTTTTGACATTTTTGAGCTGATGCTATTTCTAAAGAGGATCCCCTCTATTTTTTCTTATACAAAAACCACACTGCAACATTAAGTCTGAAACGAGTCCCTGTAATACCTTCTACATACAACAACTGGGTCACATATAAATAAGAATATACAACTGCATGTCATATTCTGCTATGAGGATGGTCATTAGTAGAAAAGATGCTGGACCGAGTTTAACTTGTCAGCCAGCTTCAAAGAAGACTGTGTGGGCCTCTCGGAAGCCTCCCTAGCTGATGGAAAATTATTGATTGTGTGTTCAGATATCTTAAGGCTCTGGTGTATAACACTGGGGTTTAAATTCAACTCTAATGCTCAGTCCATGCATAATTTATGTAGTTCCCATCAAAAGGTAGTAGCAATGCAAACTAAAGAGGTTTCAAGAAGGGTTTCGTTGAAAGTTTTCACACGTCAACAAGCTCAAAGCCCAGTATGGTTTAACAGCAGTACAGTAGGTCAGAATCCATTATTTATCTTAAACACACAATTTACATTGAGGAATAACAGCATCTGCAGAGTGTTCCAACTTATTAATGCACCATTTTAAATGCAAGATCAATTGTGTTTGTGGTTTACATATAATGACAGTGGTATAAGTACCATAGACAGCCAACCTTTATTTGGTCCTTATCTTTGCTATCAGCAGCAGAAGAGGCCGAGGAGTGTGGTAAAGCAGGTGCTGGTACAGTCTAGTGTACATCTTTCTGACTGACACTTTATTGGCCAAGTGTTTTCCTGACACTGTTGTATTGAAAATAATTAAACATAAATACTTATATTGAATCCCCATAATTTACACTGCTCATTATCAAAGATAGACATTACTATGTAACTACAGTATGTAACTTCAGCTAGTGCCAAGACAAAAATCTAAATCAATCTACTTTTTTTCACCTAGCCCTCCCTCTCACAGCTTCACTATGCTCTCCAACCGTCTGCAGCGCTCCACCACACTCTGCACAGCCCTTCAGATATTAGTCATTACCAAAGTAGAACAAATAAGAATGCTTCAAAACTTTAGCCAAGCAGAAATGACCTGCTTGAATATAACATTTTAAAGATTAACAACATAAAAAGAAGGGTTCGAAGTTTGACAATAGTGCTGATAGTTATGGTTAAAAACTGTAGATTAGAATACATATTACAAAGCATTTAATTAAAAAGAAATAGCAAACAGGTCTTTAATTTGTAATGGGGAGTTGTCAGCACTGTGTCAACCTGAGTTCATCTGGCTGTTAACTCCACATTTTAACAGCATAAAAACATACTTTAAAGAAACCATATCCAGTTTTGACTCCTGAAAGTAGTAATCCAGAATTGAGAGATCCCCTGGACTCCCACTGGTTCAGAGGATCTGATACAGTATGTACGCACCTTGGACCAAGATCATTTATTGATTTTTTAAAAAGCAGTAGTATTTTGAAATTACTCCCCGGGAAACTGATCACTAGTGGTGTGATCTGAAAACTATGCTGTTTTGCCGATTATGATTATTTGGATTTGGTGCTCAATACAACCCAGGTAGCAAGATTCTGGGTGAGGTGAAGCGGTCAGTCTCCTATAGGAATCCAGTCTGCTTGTATAAAAATGCATGTACAAATATCATGCTTTAATATCAGGTTTCTAATACTGTACTTGAGATATTGTATGGTTATAGAAAACTGATTCATTTGCTGTTGATTTAACATTGCTACTGCGATTTAGGTCACTAATTTAAGTCAAAAAGTTGAGTCAGAAGACCATAAGGCAAAGCCACATGGATTAATGCATATCAATTTAAAATGACCTCTGCAAAGTACAATGAAGTGAGAAACCTTAATGCTGCAGCCAGGAGAAGTCCCTTTTTTTTTGGCTGGATGTGAAGATTACATAGCTATCTTAAAACAAACAAACAAAAAAAAAAAACAGTCTCGGATTATACATGAAATGTAAAATAAAACATGGTGCAGTAGGTGAACATGTACAGTGAACATGCTGCTCAGAAACTATGTGCAAAACAAAAGCAAAACAAATTTGGGGAAATCTTAGAGTACTGGATCTGTAAAGAAAGGAGAGACTCAATCTAAAAGGAAACAACACTCAAGACCACAGCCTGGTATCAAAAGCATTTTATAATCACGTTGTGGATACAACAAAAACAGCTACGACTCACACAGTTTTTGTCTAATAAAACCAGTTTATGCTGATTTATCCACATTCTCTCCTAAGAGCCTAAAACAGGATAATCAGCTTGTTTAAGAGCTACAGAGCCAAAGCCAAATAAGAACCATAAAGAATCACTAATGTGTTCCTTAACAAGGGTTATGAATCTGTCCACAACTGTTTGGGAATAAAATACATTTGTTACTCTTAAACATGATTCACGGTATAAAGACAATAACAGCTAAAGAGTAATCTGTACGCTTCCTGTCATGACCAAAGCAGTGGAGAAATGGGCAGTGGAAGAAGTTTTACTACATTGTTTAAAAGCTCAGACTTTATACACTGATCAGTCACAAAAGTAATACCACCCGATTTGTTTAATTATGTGGTGGACAAGGTGCATCATGGGTACCCTAACTGGTCTGCAGCTACACAGCACATTGCCCAGCAAGCTGAGATATGTTTCTGACAACCGTGAATCATGGCCAGAACTAAAGTTTCTCATGTTGACCTCTGTCCAGCATAGCATTAAAACCACCAGGTGGATTTAATGCTGCGGCTGATCAGTAATGTCTACATCTCTTTGTCTTTAGGAAGCATTATACTGCTGAAACTGTACATTAAGAGCTTGTAACACTGGGGTTGTCGCCAGGGAAAAAATTATATAAAGAAATAAACAAATTATCACAGGAGTCAGTTTTGGATCCACGATTGTTCAGGGCCTGATAGAACACATAAATCTGTTGAATATTATTGTCTATGCTAATTATTTATGTCATTTGTGGTAATGGGTGTTTCATAACTTCTGGTTCAAAAACTAATAAAACAATTAAACACAGTTGTCAATATCGTGTAATATAATTATTTGTCATGTAATGTTAACTTTAACTATATTATTAATGGCCTTTTATTCTATCCTGATTTTACACAATGATCAATGAATTAAATCTGAAGCTTAACCAAATATTTCTATTCAAATATATTGTAATTGGATACCCTGTTGCCGAATTATAAGACATACAGATCGTGTTTATCATTTTCTGTTTGCAGCTCTGCCAGACTCCATGTGTTGTTTTGTTGACTTACTCCAATTTGCCGAAGATTCAGGTCGGGACAAGCGCCACATGCTGATTTTAAATGGAATGAAAACCAAGCCCACCAGGCACATAAGGCACCGGTGTGTACCTGTGACTGTAGCTTTATTTTGTAACGTTGCAGTTGTCCTGTGTAATTTTACTGTTTCTGGGTACCAACATGCTTATTTTCTCTTAACCATTAACTCACTGCATGCGCTTTGGTGCGGAAATTCAGTTTTTCATATATTTTTGTACTTTCTCTTAATTGAAATAAAATTATCCAGGACAACAAATCTTGGAATTAGTTTAATGTTATATGTAGGATTAATTAAACACATTCCAATCTAAGAAATAAGCCCGATTAAAATGTGTAATATCTAAAAAGGTGGTCAAAACCACTTTCTTCAGTGTAATTTATCCCCATTGCCCCTGGGCAACTTAAGAAAAATGCTTCCATTGACTGTAAATGTGGCTGCTGGATTTCTTTGTGGACTACACCAACTGCTGTTAAAAGCATCTTGATTTCTGAGATGTCTCTTGAACAGCACTTAACACTTCTGATGAGCCTTGTTGAACACAGTCCTCATTTATTAATAAATGGTACTGGACATTAGAGTGCATATATTTGTACTTGCATCAGTGGGGACTGCGAGAGATGCAGAAACACTCAGCACCCAGCTCATAGCATAACAGGTGGATGAACAAGGCAAGGGTTTAATAGTTTTTTTTTTTCCTTTTCCCTTTATTTATATGCACTGCTCATTATGCCGTCACATGTGTCTGGCACAGTGGGAGACTGGGTTTTGACAGTGCCCGTCCTCATTACTGGCTGGCGAGCACCTGAGAGATGAGATGCATCCTGACACCTTGGGTTGATTCTCACCTCCATTAACACCAGCAGGGGGTCGCCATGATCTGATTACAAGAGCGAATGAATACAGAACAGAAATGCAGGGAAACAAGAGGGGAGGGAAAGGAGGAGAGAGGAAATGAAGGAAGGAGGAGATGCGGGGGAGAAAGGGCAGAGGAGTGAACGTAGGTGATAAAGCAAAGGAATGGGGGGGAGGAAAGAGGGAAAGCCAAGCCGTGAGATGATGAAGATGGGTGCTTGGAAAATGCTTGGAGGGTTGATGACAACAACACTTGTCTGGACTGCATAGGCCAGTAGCCGTGGGGCCTAATGATGGAGGTCACTGGCACACAACTCGTTAAGGTCGACTGGCTGTGATCAATACCACCTGATGAGGTGCGAGAGATCCCTCTGATGTGCATCAAAATTGAATATGTTTTCCCCTCCCTATTTAATCGATGGGAAAAGTGTGAAACTAATTGGGCAAAATTGCAGGGCATTTATTGATTAATCAAGCAGAAAAACGAGGGGAGAATATCAGGAGCCAGAGCCTCGACATGTGAGGGCAACGACATGGTGTTTTGATTGGTGAAATAAATCTATATCTTGGAATCATTGGCTGGCTCATAAAACTTGGAGGGGCATGAAATATTTAAAGGCACCGTGGCAACAGCACCTGCAGATCCACAGAAAGTGGAATAAAAACAGACTGGCATCAATTTTGAATGCCAGACAGTGACTTACTGGAAAGCACCCCTGTGGATGATAAGATTTTTCCCCTTAAAATCTTATCTTCCTTTTCCAATTCCTTTCATGTATACACCATTTTCAATATATAGTCACTGTGGTGTGCTTTAGCATAAGTGTAGGTTTCTGTAGCTTTTCTCCAACATTACAAAAATCCTCATGACGTCGGTCCTTTTTTACATTGCGGGAACCTGTCCGAAAATGCTTGTTTGTGTACGGTGGAATTTTGGCACAACAAATGTCACAGTGGGGACCAGTGAAGGACAGTGCCGAGCCTATGATCCCTCGTCTCAGAATCACTGAACCCGAAGAGAGAGTTGGATCATGCACATGATTCACTCATTTAGTTCCACTACGATGCACTATACCACAAACCTGTACAAAAGCCATCTCCCTCATCAAAGAAGATGGAAATAACAATGGTGGGGGAGAAGGGCTGTTGCAACTACCTCCAGTCCACCAATTCGTTACACATCAGGAAGTGTACATATTTTTTTTCTGTCCTCCAAGCACATTCTAGCTAAGACAGACAATTCATCTTGACTATTCATATCAAAGAACATTAAAAAAAAGAACAAACCTGATGAAAAACAGCCACATGTACGAGAAAGAACAAGTAAGAAGCAGGTTAAATAACGTAAAGTCAGAAAAAGGAATCCTGAATAGAGCTATAATTTCTCGATGCTTTTTCCCAAAAAAATGTTATGGAAACAGTATAGAAACTATGATGAATAGGATATTAACTACAATCAGCCAATGATTGGTGGCAAGAAAGGAGGTAGGAAGACAAAGAGAGCAATGGAAAGATTTAAACAAAGGGGGAAGAGGGAAAATCAGCGATGCTTACTAAGGTCATTGATGTGTCAGGGTGGAAGAACACTTAGTGACTTGCACACGCAATTTAGTTAAGGAGATGTTAACAGTCTGGAGGCTACTGGGAGGCGGTTGATAAGTGTCTGGATCATGTATTGACCTCTCAGTGGCCTGACAATGCTGTTGATTGCCGGCTGGAGTCAGCAGGGAGGCTGACGGTCTGGTTCTCGCAACTCCTGGGCTCTGAATGTCTGTCAGTGCAAAGACTCGAGGCCACATTATTCTGAGTAGAAGTCCATTGGGTCTCGTTGGTTTGACCCACCACAGTCCTTTTTACATACTAATGAGAGATTTACTCTTCAGACAACAGGAGCTGAATAGTATTAACGTTTCTGTTCACTTGCCCAGGAGTTAAAATGCACGTAGGGTAATCCATAAAAACACAGCAATTTGAACATGGGCTGCATATTGTAAATCTGAAATGATCAACACTGGACCATGTTTATGGATGCAACAGGGTAAAGTTGAGGCAAATCAATAGACTTTAGCTGCTTGTTAGGAGTTTAGCTGGTGAGCTAGAAGGAGCTGTCATACAGTACTTATGTCCAAAATCAATGCACCCAACTCATTTTGACTCAATATCTGTGAACTTTCAGAATTTTCATTGATATTATAAAACTTAGGAGTGCTTCTGCCTCATTTCAGTGTACTGGCTCCTGCCCAAGTGCGTAAATCTCGGATAACAGCCTGAGGTGTGAGGTCAGGTTTATCTACATTCACTTCTTTAATTTTAAGACAAGCCAAATGTCTTTTGTTGCTATTTTTTGACATCCTTACAGTTGGAACATATGATTAAACTGTACAATTACAACTCCATAACAGTAAACAATATGATTATTCGGGTCTGTAACCAACCATAACCAAATCTGATTACGTCATTTAGTCCTCCCATGACCTTAAATTGTCGTTAACTGGACATAATTATCTTTGCCCCAAACGTAACTACAATGTAAATGCCATATGAAGATATTGTAGGTATAATTCATTTTAAGGGCATATAAGTTTAAAATAGCATTTTCTCTGAACACAATCCAGTTTCACTGAATAGTCCAGCAACAGTTTTCCTGTCTGGCAAAGCATTTGCTATGAAAACATTGAAAAAAAAACTAAAAAACAGTCCCTATCTGCACCAGTAGGCCGTGGTGAAAATAAGAACAAAATGTAGCCAAATTCAGTCATTCCCACAAATTCTCATGAGACACACATTTTGTATTACTTTATAAAGTCTGACCAGGACTGGATTGGTGAAAACATCCAAAATGGTGGTGACATCCATTAAGATAGGCTTAGGCAATAAATAGAAGTGTATTAGTTTATACTAATACATACAAAGTTGTCTCTCTCTGTGTGTGTGTGTGTTCCCTTAGGAGGTAAAAGAAGTGACACATGAAAAACAATGTATGTATACAAAGTGTTTTTATAAAGAGCTGCTTCAGTGATAACGCTTTTGAATGTGACAACTAGTTAAGAAAAAGAGCCTTACCTTGAGTCTAACACTTTTGGACACTATTTGACAATGCCTGTTACACTCAGTAACTCTGCCTTATGTCTTACAGGAAAGTGGCCTTCGGAGCAGCCCCTAGCAAATCTCTGAACACTGGGAACTCAGGTTTTAGCAGGGCAATGGGGATGTAGACAGAGGGACTAGAAAGGCAGACTTGCATTTACAACCTGTTTGGGATTTGGCTATTGCACCGTGACTAACACCCCTGCTGTACCACATATGCTGCTGAATTCCAAGTCTGGCAGACTGCAGGAGGTACAGGGTTAGTAAGACCACAGAACAAATGCCATCTGTTAAATAAACAAACACAAAATAAATCTCCAACCATCATTTTTCATGCAGAAGGAAAACTTTTTCAATCCCTGAAGTGAATGCATGCCATTACGCCTCAACTCCAGACGGCCAATTATGTTTTATTTTGGCACTTAAAATTTGCGAAGGAGTGCAGGATATTGCCCATAATATATACACAAGCATGCTGCCACCATAGGACCTATGCTTAAACGAGACCCTCGGGAGTCCTAAGGTGTGGAGGAAAGGTACCACAGAGAAAAGATCGCCACCTGCATGTGTCTGCTCCTACTGTATATGTGCAAGTTACTCAATGACAAAGAGAAGAGCCTGACAGGACATTGCAGTTTGGCAGATGCCAGGCACAAATGCTTTGCACCAGTTGGATGTCAATGGATGGGGCTAAGATGAGGCCTTGTTCTGACAGCTCAGTTGGACCGGGTCCAAGGAGGAAAATATAGAAGTCAATGCAGTGGTAAGAGGGGTGTTAGAGGCAAGCCAGAGGATGGGTAGTGGGAAAAATAATAAATTCATCTGTCTATACAGTGACAGGAGTATGACAAGCAGCATACGAATATCGGGAAGAAGCTTGTAGACCTGTCTCAGTGTTTTGTACTTTAACCATTTATGAGGTAGACAGTATGAGGAGGGGATTGTAGTGTGTTAGCCCAAGGCCATGTGGTAGCTTAGTGTTTGAAATTTGGATTTTATGTAAACCTGGCAGTTGTCATACAAACTAAGAATAAACCGAGCAGCAAAATAATGAAGCACATCCTACCATCCCGTCTTGCCTACACAGAAGCACTTTCCATCCCTCCTTCTTTCTCTCCATCTGTTTTTCTTTTTTGTTCCAGCTCCCCCGCCCTTTCATACACAGTATTGACTTCATGCCTAAAAACTGTCAGACATGGTCATACATTTGCTCATTGTATGCAGCTATTGTTATGCAGATAAGGAGGAATTCTGAAGGCAGAAATTGCAGCATTTTAGATACAGTATCAGAAGCACAGACACACTGCTGATAGCTTCATTGTAAACACCCTGAGAAATTTTGATTCCAACCCAGATGCAATACTGGGAACAAACCTTTTCTATGAATAAGAACTCAAGACATGATTGTTTTTAAAAATGTGTTTACATTTTTTAAATTGGTAATCCATGATGTAACAGGCCTGTGATTGTTGTTTATTCTCCAGTCAGAAATTCACATTTGTGGTAGTGAGGGTAAAAGGATTGTAAAAAAGGAGCCTCAGAAGCCTCAGTTTTTGTTCAGGGTTCAGTTATTAGGCAAAGCTACCATCAGATCCAAAACAGAGATACAAAAGAGTGACACAGACATATTTTGTCCTAAATGAAAGGGAGCTCCAGAATGAATTCAAAACAACATGTGCAGTGGTAAGATTGGATGGAATAGAGAAGGAATGGATAAGCATTCTTATCCTCAAGGTGCTTGTGTGAACAGTGTGTCTGTGTGTGATTTCAAAGCTGGGAGAATGAAAAACCCTCCCCTGTGACATTGGTCACCTCTGTTATTCATGTTTCATATATGCCATGATTACAAACACAGGCACACAAATGCACAGATGTACACCCACATGTAACAAAGAGCCTGGCTGCCGCTTTGTCTGCATGTCAGTGGCTCTCACAGAAGCCTGGATAGGTTGCATGACACCGTCACAGTATCCCAGAATCCCTGCAGGCAGCCTTGGGACAAGCAGCTCATCATTGCTCCTCGCACTCCCAGGTGAATGGCAGGGGGTCACACTATGATGAGAAGGAAGGGGTGGAGGACAGGCAATAGACCTGAGGCCTATTGTGGAGATGGAGAAATGTCCACATCTCTCACAGTGGCCACTCAGACAGGATATAAAACACACAAAAATGCATACACGCACACACAGAGCAGAGACAGCTACTCAGACGGGCAGTTCTGTCACCAGTGATTACCCTCCTGCCACTATGACATGGAGAGATTGGGGCCATATGAATGCCTCTGTAGCCCTAAGCGATGTTTGGGGGCAGGAGCTGGAGAGATGCTTATGAGGGGTCATAATCAGATGTGAAAGCTGTCTTGTACGCTTACAGGCATCATTCTGGCAAAAAGCGCCGCTCCCTGTAATATTGATGCCTTTTTCCAGCAGGTTGCATTAAGAGGGTGGCAGGAAATTGGAAACACATTAGCAACACCTGATAGCTTTGCATTTCAGGTTCAAGAAGTCTGAACTTGCCCCGCTCAAATAGAGGGGCTCAGAATGTTAATCATTCAGCAGAGTTGTCATCCCAGTGGGCGAATGACGGAAAGGAAAGAAACAAAATCACAGTACAGATATTGTATAACGTGACTGTTTAACCTTTATTGCAGATAGCAAGGTTAACAATTTAAGAGGTTAACAATCTCTCTTACAATGGAGATCCAGCCACGACCGAGTTGGAAAGAATACTAAATAATTTTACTCGTGTCCTGTCTACACGACAACATAAAAACACAGCAACATAAACAATGCTAAGCATAGCAAAGTATGGAAGCTCAAATACACAAGGAGAAGTGGTAGTTGATAAAAACACTGACAGGTAATGAGGGAACTTTTTACCAAACAGTTAACAAAATCTGGAAAACCAAGTACTTTAATTTAGTTTCTGCAAACTATTGCAGGTGCCTCAAGCAGAAAACATGAACACTTTCTTTCCCATTTCTGCCAGTATTCTGGGACAAACAGTAGATAATGAGTCTTGTGATCTAGGGAAAATTTGGAAGATGAGCTCCAAGAAATCTGTTTACTATGCTATGACAGAAGGTACTGTAATTATGATGCATTGAATGTTTTAAGTTTGTGACAACCTTAATGCATTTTTATATACAATATTTGTCCAATATGTGACGTCTTGTGTTAGTGCATAACAAGTCATCTTAATCAAGAAGTTGTGACAAGGTGCCAGCAACCAAATCTTGTTTGGCTTCCAAAGAAAAAACAAGAATTGTGTCAGAAAAAAACAACAACACAAAAACCTTCAATCTCAACTTTCTTCACAAGGTTTTCAATACGTAGCTTAAAAGACAGACATTCGTCAACCCAAACACCACGATATTTATAACAACCGGCAACATTTATTTTCTTCTCTCAACTTGCCACAATGTCTACAGTGTTTTTTCCCCTCGAATTACAAAATGAGAAAGGCTTTAAGAAGCATACACTGTGTTACTGGGCTGATTGTTGCATGAAAATATGAAATACTTTATTCTGTCAGCTACAGCAATAATAAAAAAAAAATGCTACATACATTCCTTTCATCAGGTATGCATCAAAATTTATTTTCATTTGCCCCTGAGGTTTTGACATAAATATCTAAATGCAGACTGTGGAAAAGGGTGAGATGTTTTGTTTTTCATAGTTCTTTCCCAGGGGTCTTCACAGTGAAAACTATTTATTAAATAGATATTGTGTTGGCTGGTCAGTTGGAGCTCTATAATAGGTGGGGAGAAAGCTTGTGGAACCTCAGATTTATTTGATGCAGGTTTTCCAATCTAGTGCCTCTTGATGGTTCCAGCGCTCACATATAGAGGAGCTGAAAATAGCAGAGAGCACATCTCTGGATTAAAGGTGCCTCAAGGGTGGCTATCAGGGCAGAGGAACACAAAGTAAGCACCTCACTCACATGCACACTCCAGCCCTCAGGGTCTTTGGGAGTGATGAGAACTGACAGTGGTCTGTGTGCAATGACTACTTTGGTGTTTGTGATCCACAGCTACTGTGCAGCGTTCTTCACAAACCTCCACCATCCAGCACTGACAACATGAGCAAAAGATCTTTCTGAATCACAGAGCGAGCACTTTCTTTGTCTAAATCAATGCACACGGGACAGTGTAGTGTAACAAACATGCAGGCTTTCAAAATGTTGCACCTGCAAATTGTCAGCGTCAAATGTAATGAAAAAGCTACAAGCAATCAGTGATGGCAAGTAAAAATACGGGCTGTAGCGAGATGTGTACATTTTAATCACCATGCATAATTAATATGTGCATTAGACAATAAACAATGGTTAATGATTGCAAAGTGCTGACCTGCAAAATTGCACGCATTTAAGGATGTAAGTTGAAGGTCTAGGAAGTGTAATTTTGAATGGTGTTGGTCTTTCCTCTGTGAGATGCATTCATGTCAGAATAATATGTTACCATATACATAAATTATAAGATGCCTTTCCCTTTTCCATTACATTAGCCACTGGAGTATGTGTATAAGCTCAGACAATCTAAAATATTTTATTTAGATCTAAAAACATGCAAAAAAAAAAAAACATGAACATGTGCACAGTAGCCGTTATTATTGCCGAATAATTCACCTTAAATTCGTGTCTCATTAGCGCACTCATGAGCTTGTGTTTTGCATTGTAATGACTATGAAAAATCTGATCAATTAATGACACATCACTGTCATTAATTCATATATGCAAATGCCACATACAATACAAATCATTTCAAATTACTTGAAATGATAAATTTGTGCCTATAATTATGGTGATGATTTAAGTCAATGAGCAAACAAATTTCATTAATGGATTAAAAGCTAAAAATGGTCTGTTATCCAGCACTTAGAGGGAGGGGATTAGCCAGCAGCCATATTAGACTTATCTTCATATGCAAATGAAAATGATTAGCAATCACCGGTTCCCCTGAAAGCAAAAGCGGCAAATAAAGAAAGTTACTGAAGTTGAAACAATAATGTTAACTACTGGAGAGAAATTAGTTATGTTTTTAAGTATGAAGTGTAGTCAAACGCTAACGTTGGTATTCCCACTCATTTATAATTTGTTGGTGAACTGGAACAAAAGAGAGCAAAGCTTATCATAATGCAGAACAACACAGCTGAAATAAAATAACCATATTCTGTGAATCCAACAGAAACAAATAGAGAGTGATAAACTATCTCAACAACAGAGACTGTGAGTCGATGGGTATTTTTGGCACAGATGACTGCATCAGTGCCACGCATCTTTGGACCACTTTCTATTGGCATTCCACTTATATTGGCTCCAGAAGGGCCTTTGATGCCTGCCTGAGCTCGTATTTAGGTCTCTGTGCCTGTTGGCGGTAGCTGCTGCTCTTAGCATCAAAATGCAGCACTTCCTCTCAGTGGAGCCAAGCAGCTGATAGCCCTTATCTCATCTCCAGCAGCACGAGCTGTTGGGCTGGGGGCACACTTTACCCTCCTGGTCTCTGCCGTTCTCTAACAACGCTTTCTCTCTGGGTGAATAGTCTCTGAGGGCTCAATTTAGACTGTGGATGGTCACTCCTGTCTCAGATTAATGTCAGAGCGCTGGGCCAATTCGCAGGGATTTGCTCTGGCATGTTCAGTAGGCTGTGTTAAAGGTCTTGGAGAAACAAACTCACACGCATGTAATGGTTATACAACTGGATTCACTTGCATGAAACAGCCTAGTGGTCACTTGTTTGACCTTCTCTCTCCCTTTCTCTGTCCCTGTGATAACACTTCAATACTGGTCTCCTATTCTCAGATGTAGCCATCAGGTCCAAAATCTCTCCTCTTTTAAAATGGTCGTGCAGACAGACTGTTTTTAATTTTGAATTCATGAAGGGAAGCTACAACAAAACCCTAATCCCTTGCCTCCTTATAAAAACCTCATGGCACAAATTATCTACAGTATTAGGGCATGGTGAAAATTCTTTTTTATCTCCAGGGGTCTAAAAATCATTCTGACTGACTGAGCCAGGGTAGAAAAACACACACCCTTCAGTACTCACATTGACTAGTTGTCAAACTTTCTTATTGCTGCCAGCTCTAGGTCAGCTGTCCTGATGCAAGCACCTCAAACGTGGAAAAAGCCTTTTCCTTCCACACATGACTGAGAAGGATCAGGAAGAAGTCACATCACAAAAGCACAAACATTTCTGGCTCGTCCTTATATGAAGAATTAACAGACTACTGTGTATTTCTTCCCATACATTACAATATGGGGATGCAATTTCGTCTCTTTTTGGTAAAATTCCTTCAGTAATTCATTGTATATATAGAGACGATGATTTATTTAAAGAAATCGGAATGAACCTGGAGATGCACTCCACTGACCCTACTTATGAGCAACAGCATAAATACCCTTGGAGTCACTGCACACACAAATGCATTTATATAAAATCAAACAAATGGGCAGGCAACAGTAGTTGATCCAAACACACAGGGTTTAAAGCTGATCTACTTTTTGAAACCAGTCATACTGAATTTCAAAAACTGATCTAAAATCTTTCGTAGAGCTTTCATTGTGTTGAAGACGATGTCTGTGTATAAGTCATGAAACCACTCACACATTAAACGTTTAAATTCTTCTTTTCACCATATGATTAAGTGTAACATGTTCGAAAGCAGCATTTGACAGATGAAACTAAAATTACTGATACTCTCACATTCTCAAATCCTATTACTATGAAAGCCTCTTATAATTGAGTCAGAAATTTCACAGCCTATTACTAATCATGCACTGCGAACATGTTCAAAGTCAGTTTCCGTGTCAGGCACTGTCTAATCCCTCCTTTTAATGTATCCGAGCCAAACGGTTGGCTTCATTAGGGTGGCTATAGGTTTCTCTTCCTCTCTGTGCTATAATGAAAGGAGTATATGAAATAGGGATGGAGAGAGTGTTTGCTCTGGAGAGAAACAGTAAAGTATTTTTTCTCTCCTCAGACAGTGTCCTTATTAGGGTTTTGCTTTCCAGAGCAAGGTCAGACCGTCTAAAGACTTTTCAGCTTTGTTAGCCTTGGGCCTGTCCTCAGGAACTAAGTGGCTCTCACACAACACCATTGAATGCAACCTCTGATTGTGCCTTATGTCTCACTCTCCTTTGCCTTTCATGTTACGCATTAGTTTTCTCTCTCTCTCTACCTCATCCTCCTCTCTGTTGCTTTCCGTATTGAAGTTTCCCCGCAGCTCGCCTCTTGCCTCCACCCAAACAGCAGCATGGCTTCTTCTCCAATCCTCCTCATTAGATTCTCCCTGGATAACCTGAGAAAAAGCTCCTCTGTCTTCTTCTGCTCTCTATCATAACCTCTGCCACCCCAAACACAGGATTCATCTGCTGGCGATGAGCGACCTTTGACATCAACGCCTTGCAGGCAGGATTACCAGTGAGTCCGGCTCACGCTTTGTTCCTGGTAGCCAAGGGAGCGGAGAGGGCCTTTAATGAAATTCAAACTTTGGGCATGAGGAGCCATAGACATCTGAGGACCTCACTTCCCTTCACCTCAGTCGCAATGTGTGGAGATCAAAAAACCTTGAGCCAAGCTGCATAGAGGAATGCTGCTCCACTCTGAATGCACAATGATGATGAGAAACAATGGGAGGTTTAGATGAGAACCAAGGGTTTTTGAAGGGCTCAAATATTTTTGCAAGGGCTGTCAATTACCACTTTTACTTACTGGTGAAAGCCAAAGAGATGAAAACAGAAAGAGATGAACACCTAAGCTAAAAAAGTGTTTAATAAAATGATACGAAAGACGAAAAATAAGTCATTCCACATAATGTAAGTTAACATTTTTCATTTTCATTTAGCGCTTTGGGAAACGTACCAAACTGGCTGAGGCCAGCAGGTTTATCAGTCTGTCAGGCACATCTGTGAAGCCATCCATCTTCTCACTTGAGGTGCAAAGCCATAATAACTGTGGATTCCATATGTTTCATTGCCTTTCCAGATTGTGTCAAGGAAGTTTAAGTGTTTTCATTTCCACACAGTTCATCTCTGTGTAACACTGCAGGTGCAGGCTTAACTCAGCACAAAACACATGCAGAGAGCAGCATAACATGCAATGTAGAAGAAAATCATCCCCCACACTAGTGCAACTTCCCCAATTAGCTGTTCATATACATATGCTATACACATCTGCCAATGGCTGGCTTGCTATACTGATTACTTTTGCTGCATATACTATATAGCAGCAAAAGCTCAGTTATCACCCTCATTTTTAATGAGGGCATATGTTTATATTTATATATCAAGGTTATGAGAGTCTGTTCCATTAGGTTGCGCTG
Organism: Channa argus; assembly: GCF_033026475.1. Lineage (NCBI taxonomy): Eukaryota > Metazoa > Chordata > Actinopteri > Anabantiformes > Channidae > Channa > Channa argus. Next base: position 11,764,138 of record NC_090212.1, read on the forward strand.
CTAATCACTGAGATACTGCAAAGAAATCAATTTAATAGTAACAATCGTATTAAATGTACAAAGTTTATATTACAGTGTAAACATCAACAATTAGAGTATGCAATTCAATCCCCACAGTTGGCCCAAGCACCAACTCTAAGACCTCAGTGAAACCTGTGATAATATTTTCCTCTTGGAATTGTGGTTGGAAAGTATACAGAAAAAAACCATGCCATGGTAACAGCTGTTGGGATTATGGTGCCTGATGCACCGAGATTTTTCAAAGGGTTTCGACGAGCGGGGCATCTGTGGACGTACAATTCCACAAGCTGACAAACTGGTGAACCACAAATGTAAATAATATACAGTAACTATTACACATTTAGAAAATCTTACAAACATGTATCCACTATAAAAAAAATTTATCTGTTTAATCAGGAATATTAGACAGTCCACTAATCATCATACTGAATCATAATATTCTTCCTAATACAGCGTAGACAGGATGATATGCCTGGAAACTGCGTGGAAATTGTAAATCCCTCCTTCCACCTTTCCATTACACCTGTCAGTCTATTTAGAAGAAGAGAAAAAGAAGCATGATAAGCTTTTCCATAAAATATATTACAATGAGATCTAAAGAAAAAAAAAGAAAAAAAGAAAAGATAAAAAAAAGAAAAAGCAAAGAAAGAAAAAGAAACACAATCCTAAAGGACTCATCAATCATGAGGTAGGGGGCTCCATAGCTTGAAGCCCTGATCTGGTTTTGTCATTGACGAAAAATGGCTTTCCATAGAAAAATGAGCAAGATCACACGCACGCACACCCCGGTCCTGTATTGATTTTTATGGTGGATGGTGGGTAGTGGAGGCAATGCTCTGAGAGCAGATGTCTAATGGTGTTTAGAGACTCTCCACTTTATCAAGCCAGGCCAGCACTGACAGTTAGATGCTGGAGGGCAATTAAAATTAAAGCCTGCCTGATTAGAATATCATATTCATCTGGATGGTAATTACTATGTCTGGCTCCGTATAAATAATTAATTATGCAAAACCCATGCAGCTGCCACTGGCTAGAGTTAACTGACTTTCTGTCAACGTCTCACAGTTCTAGAAAGGATAAAGAGATTTGGGAAATAAGCTCTTTAGCCGCTATCTGGAAGCCCGCTGGGGTGTGCATGCAGCTCCCATTGAAACAGTGGCAGCCTGCCCTGTGTGTGCAGGTGGCTTCACCAAGACATTGTGGGGTTTCCTTTTGATGAAGTATTTAGTTAAAAAAGAACACTCTCTTTAAGGACATCCTCTTTCTTCTCCCTCCTGACTCCTTAGCTAACACTCTGCTCTTGGTTCTCTATTACTGATCTTTTTGAACATTTACAGCGCATGTACTCAGGATATTATTTCCTAGTCTGTCTTTTTCACTGTTGCCACAACATTAAGTGGAGATTCTGTGATTAGTCTGCATTTCCGGTCTCGTCTTAAAGTTTTCTGACATTAATTGCCTCATCTCTGTCTATGCGCATGTTTTTTTGTGTTTTTGTAATGATACATTATAGTGTATTACTGATGAGCTTCAGATATTGAAGTTCATAATGAGCAAAAATCTCACTTGCTGTAAGGTGAGAGAGGCCATTGTGACTCAGCATCCGTGATACGGTTGGTTTGCAGATGGAGACATTTGACAGGTTATGGGCTTGTCGCTTTCGATTATTTTAGCTCAGCATTAAGAATAAACGTTCCTGCACATTTGACACCTTTGATTAAGTCAGCAGTGGACATTGCTGTGATTAAAAAAAAAAAAAAAGGAGAAAAGGTTAACTAGTAAACAGACTCTTAAAACAGACAGATGTTTAAGATTAGAGATGTTTTGTAGCCTACATTTTAAGGTTGAGTTGTTACTGTTTATGAACTGACTTGAGGTTGTAGTTAATCTATAGTTTGACATTCTATTTGCATTTTATATTATATTTGCACTGTTAATTGACAGTTAGACTGTCAGTTTCAAATTTGTCTGGCAAAATTAATTGGCATGGTCAACAGACCAACAAAACAAATCTCCGTGGAAACCCTGATCCAGAAGTCTACTATCTGATGGACCGCCGTGCAATTTAGCACAGACACTCATGATCATCAGAGCATTAATACTAAACGAGGGGTTCTTATGGAGTCATCGTCACGTCCTTTCAATTTCTATTAAATACTTTCAGTTATGACAAAACTAATAATCAGAATCAGCTTTACTTTAGTTTTTTCCTAATTAGCAAACTGTTTGCATGCTAACATAATTACATGGCAAACATGGTAAACATTATACCTCCAGTAATTAACATCAGCATGTTAGCATCGTCAGTGATCGTGTTAGCACGCCACCATTATCAACATGAGCAACGAGTATAGCTGTAGACTTCAAGACATGTTAGAGGATATTTGGAAGGTTCGTAGCAAAAAAAAAAAAAAAAAAAAAAAATTAAATATACTATGATAGTATTAAAACAATCCAAAAGAAAATTTAATTTGTGCTGGATTACACCAGTAGACATCTCTCTTTTTTTTTTTTTTGTTAGGCAGTTGCCAAGAGTATCTTACTGTATGCCTGAAGGGATAATTAGAAACACCTAAGGTGGGATGGTCAATGACAGGTAGAGAGGAAGGCCACAGGTATGGCACATTACGTCCACAGAATTCTCTTCTTAATAAACTTTCTAATCACGCAAATATAAACAATTAGCAAATGTTTTATAAGTGAATCTGAAATCATGTTTTTGGTGTACACTTCATTACTGTGACCTTCTCCAAAGACATCCATAGCTCACAAATTAGTTTCATGCTGTTAAGGAAGTTAATATGGTAATCAAATGCAGAAGGTTATATAAGCAGTGAAGGTTATTCCAGTGAAGGGAGAGACTAAAAATGGAGAAAAATAACTTTAAGATCACTTAGTGTATTTATCCACCTTTCACATTCCCTCGCACAGCATTTAACCAAAACTAATTGTAACATTTTGCAAAAGGAGCAATGCAGATGAGATGGAAAAGCTAGAAACAGATGAGCCTTCCATGTGATAAACAGTGAGCTCTTACGAACTCTATGCTCCAAACCGTTTTTAAAACCAAACTTCACTGGATGGCAGTTCGAGCATTACCTCTGAAACCACAATTGCTGCTTGGGGACCAAGTTAACCTCCCTGTCTGGAGAAAATCTACGAAAATAGAACAGCTGCGGGTCCACATTAAGTACATCTCCAGCTTTCTTTTACAGCAACAGTATGTTGATTTATAATTCAAGACAACATGTAAGAATCAAACAACTTTTACGGACCGGTTTTTCCATAAGCATGAACTGAGGCACTAGAACTGCATGCATGTGTTCTGTTGTTGTACAGATGTTGCTATTGATTTTAAGGTTCCAGTGACCACTGGGATGAGGTACTAATTATGTTCAGCAATGTTTTACTTGATATATGCATGTTTTCCCTCTTAGCCTCAAGGACTCTGTGGTAAGAGATGACGAGCTACACGCGTTCTTTGATAATCTTTTCGCAGTGGGAGGTTTGGTGATTATGGAGATCCCAAGGCTGTAGCTGTGGGATATAAGCTCCAAATGAGCATCATCAGAATTGCAGAATTGGGTTGAAAACAATACTGATGTGGCTTTAAAAAAAAAAAAAAAAAGAAAAAAAAAAAGAAATCTGAATTTCATTGCAAAATTAATGTAAAGTTTTTGAGCTGATGTTTTAAGTTGTTTTAAAGTTGATTTTATACATTCTGTGGTAGACAACAAAACTACAAATTGTTACAGCTGCTTCACAGCTACAGCTTCACATTTGAAGATCAAAATGAATGTCTAACATGCACACTTTATTATTTGAGCCAACAGTCATCCACAAAAAACCAAACAAACAAACAAACAACAACAAAAAAAAAAATCTGCAAACCACTAAATCACCAATAACAAAATCAGTCAATATTGTCTTTACGGCGCTCTCAATTCTCATGCAAAACAGCCCCAGGACAGCAGCCCGCAGCTCTATCCTGGCCCCCACAAACACTTCTGGAGGGGCACCTGGTGCTGCTGGCACACTGGACCTCACCGTGGGGAAGGGGAGTGAGGTTTTGGCTCAGATTCTGAGCTTCTGTTTGCAAGGTCACAGCTGCCTCACTGGTTACTCCCACTGCCTCGTCTGGCACCGATGATGTGTCCTCTGCTGCCATCCTGTAGGAGGCAAAGCATCCAAACTTCCTTGCGATGGCAATTCAGACAGCGTGTTAGAACATGTCATCATCCCACCACATAGTCATACCACTGAGGAGGCTATTCTCTGCCAGTAGCAGGAAAGGATTACATGCAAAGGTGAAGAGCTGGACTTGCAGCTTAGGGATGTATCCTACACATCAGCTAGACGGACTCCTTTAAAGACCGGATCTGTTTATTCGCTTGCAGTGTTTGTAGAGTAATAGATTCTGGGATGAATAAACCACATTTAGATCTTTCAGACACCCACAGAAGAAGGAAAAAAAAAAGGCACAACCCACAAGCACAGACACAACAGTTGTTGATAATAAGGTGTGTCATCCAGCTTACCCAGAATAAGATGAATGACAGTGATGTGAGCAGTGTATAAATTAAGTTCCCAATACTTTTTTTCTTTTTTCAATATCACTGCTATCTTTGGGCTCGGCTCAGCACCTGCTGTGGGCAGATATCGACTGGAGGAAGAGGGGAGGGTGGGGGTTTAGGTGCTGTGGCAACCGTCCATAGAACACTTCCCTATTCCTTTGACTGCATGTTGAAAGGCATGATTCCAGCCAGACAGAGAGGGGTGTGTGTGTGTTGAGGGGGGGACGGGGAGTGCGCTGGGAGGTTTGAAGAGTTGGGAAGAAAAGCTCAGGGAAAATAAATCAAGACTGCTTCATGTAAGATATGAGATTTGCATTGAGCCTTTTCAAATGAGCCCCTTCATGTTGGAAAATGAGTGACAGCCATAATGGTCGATTCACAGAAAGAGCAGAATGGAAAAGGGCAGGAAGCCAAATCTAGTTTCCTCCACAAAAACACAGCCTCTAAAATAAAGCACAGAGGACCGGACCAGCTGATTCAAGTTTAGCAAAGCTCATAATTTGGAAAAACTGAGAGCTCATCCTGTACGTAATTACAACATATCTACCGTTACAGAAAAAAATAAGATATATTTTTGCTGGCCTAAGTGCAATAGTTTGAAGTGCAGAAGTCTTCTTACTAACAAGCCAATAAATTAGCTATAAGGACCAGGAGATCAAGACTAAAGTAGAAGGACTCTGAGAAAGAATAACTGGTGCTTGTTGGAAGGAAGAAAAATACCAGTGGACCATTGAGGCATACGAGTAAATTGGCTGGTGAAAATCTGAGACAAATACTCACTGTTATGGGTACTTTTTTTAAATAGCAGACCTATTCTGTTGTGGTGGGAAATCTGACTACAAATTATTAGATGCATTTAAAGCAGCACATACAACAAAAACTTTAACCCTACACACAGCATAGAGTCACCAGAAGGTTAATACATTTACTGAGGTAAAGACATCAACGCATCTGCTCTGGAGGCATCAAATTACAACACATGTAAAAGTACGGTTCTTCTGTGTGTCTCAAACATGTTGGCGCTGGTTTAATTGGAATCAACACTGTGTGAACAAAACACTGTGATCCTGTTGTAGTGTCAAATCAGTTTGAGGAAAAGGAATATTTAATTTCCAGATGCAGATTGGGCAACAACAATACAATGTGTTTCATCATCAAACTCTCTGATGTGTTGCAGGAAATATGAAACAGGAACAAGCCTGCTAATTGAAGCGGTTACGCTTCCCGGTTTCCATTAGGGTAATTGGCATATCTGTTTAGGACATACATATTTGTGAGAACATGCAACTCAGCCATATGAAGCAATACTACATTCTATAGTCAACAGTTGCTAGGCCAACAGTTTTAAAAAGTCCCTTTTTTAAAACATTGCTTTACTTATTAATCTGAGTATCAGCAACTTGACCACGGTCTTAGTTACAATTGAGTCAGTGAACTGTATTTACACATACTGGGTCACTGCTTTCAAGCTTTTTTTTTTTTTGTCCTTTTGGTTTATCCCGTGAGTTCAGGGTCGCACAGCAGATCACTGTCCGCATGTTGATTTGGCACAGTTTTTACGCCGGACGCCCTTCCTGACGCAACCCTCCCCAATTTCTACTGGGCTTGGACTGGCACTGCACAGCTGGGAATGGGAATGGGCTGTTAGGGGTTCAGTGTCTTGCCCAGAGACACTTCAACATATAGGAGGACCAGGGATCGAACCACTGACCCTGTGGTCTACAGACGACTGCCTTACCAGCTGAGCTGCAGCCGCCCCAGCTTATTAAAAAAAAATTAAGCAATGTGATAAAGCAGTAATGATGGAGTAATGGCTAGTCATTTTGTATGAAATCATAATTTCACAATTACTGGGCAATATCAGTCTAAAGTTAATGCAATTACATTTAATATTTTATCAAGATATAAGGTCATAACAGGGTCATGTTTGCATACGCAGCTTGAATGAAGCAAATCCCTTCTGTAGTTATTATCAGTGTAGTATGCTTTTATAAGGCATTTTAATATAAGTTCACACTTCATTCACAGGTGTAACAAATTACATGAATAGTGACTATTGTGCATGCTGACTTGAACACCTAAATGGAACAAATACATGCAACAGAGTCATCATGAATATTAGATACACCTGTGTTTTTCCTGTGAGAAAAAACTCACTGTGAAAAAAAGCCTTTACTGCCAAGGTTCGACTTCAAACACAATTACGTGGAAACACTTGGTAGTTTAAATTTGAGTCATTAATCAGGGCAGGAAAATACTAAAACACATGTTTCACCTTAAATGTTATTTAGGTTTTGGTATAGCAGTAGACAAACTAAGAAATGCAGTTCTTAATTTTTTTTTTCTGCAGCAGAAAGTAATGCCATCAGCAAACTGACATTTTATCCAGTGGCTATTTAATTATATAATATACAAATATATAATGAATATATAATGTGACACTGAGATATCTGATACCCCTTCAAGTTAATTGCAAATCAACTGCCAGCGGATTTATAAGTGCCCTGGCACACTATGGAGTGTCTTGGCTCATTCCTGTACTCCTTGAGCACTTTAAGGTTAGAGATTTCCCACCAGCAGTCACCTGATGTTGGTAGTCTAATGATCAGGGTTACCCTGTGGAAACAGGCATCATGCCACCCTTGATCGTTCCCATCTGCTTTGTACAGGGGGTAGACCATTACCTAGTGGTGTCCTTGAACAGAAATGGATTAAACTATACTCTGTCACCAAGTACAGGGTTAAAAAAAAAAGATTTAAAATTGAGCCAAGGACAGCCCATTAGAAAAAAAAAGAAGTGAGGTTTTTAAATGAACATGATTCATTTAAGCTGCATCTGCTTATTAAAAGGTGCCCCATGGAGTCTTTGACAACTGATACTGCTACTGAGCTACGGGTTTTTAGCTTGTGCACATGCAGGAGCTTAAACACAAGAACACAGTGATTATCATCTATTGTCTATTTCAGATAGAAAACAGGTGTCAAGAATGTTTTTAACTTTGATTCCAGTGCAGATTTTTTTGGTAGGATTTCCATATTTGCACTGATTATGTATGATGTGATCATAGTGCACAAGTTCTGGTGTTTGTTAGTTACATTTATCACCTGAAACAGCAGACCAAAAGAATGATTTAACGCTTTGGTTTAAATTCACTAAAAGCTTATCAGTAAATTTCAGTCTATGTTAAATTAATTGTTAAAAGTTAGTTCAATTAAAAGCAGCAGTGTGAGGAACAAGTAAACAGATTAATATAATTAAAAGGACCTTGGTTTAAACAGCACTGTTAAAAATCCAGCCACTTTACCCACGTACTAACTATATTACTGTAAATATTTATAACATTTTTCAATTCAGATCTACGCAATTTAAATGACACGATGACAGCATAGGTGTGATAGGACTATGCTCTGTTTTGGTGTTTGGCGAGTCTTGAAATGAATAAAAACTGGAATAGACTTCAGCTACCTGTGACCCTGAACAGGATAAGCAGTTAAAGATAATGAATATATAGATGGATGGATAGATCAGTGGATGGATGGATAGAAGCATGTCTTGGTGTTTATGCTTAAACCATTTGACAATATAGTATGCAAATTAGAGAGGTTAGATAGAACTACATGATTTAATTTAGTAGGCTTTAGGCTCCAGTCGGAAAAAAAAAAAAAATCATCACTGCAATCATTTACATAAAATGTTCAAATTCAGGCCTTGTGCATTAATTGTTTATTTGGCAGAGCTTACACCATTGCTGTTAAGATTCTCCCTGTGCTAGTTGGGAATACGGTTCTTTCCTTTTCGTTCCTCACATGTGGAAGCAGCTATCAGAAGCGTCCACACTGGTGGATTATCCCACTAACCACCAATCCTTTTGCAACAGTTGAGAGGATGAGAGTGCCTGTTGGATCACCTCCAGGCTCTACTGGTGCCTCTTCTTCTCCCCTCCATAGGAGCTCCAGGCTGGGGCCTTTATCCCCATCTCATCATTCACTCTGTGCCTTTTCTCAGCCCAGGCCACACCCCAGCAATGACAGAAACCGGCAGAGCTCTGAAGCCTTCAGAAGGCTGAATGGGTGTAACTGCAGGCCCAAATTGTTTTCATTTATAGTGGTCTGTCCCCATGTCTGTCTCTCACTGGCCAAGCTCAGCTCTTTCACACCTGTTTTCTCCTCTGAATAAAAGCTTGCACATGTATAGTAACAGTAAACGTGGGAGTAAAACTTTCTTAAACATACAAAGGGACACATATGCACACATCTATGCATGGCTAACAGGTAATGTTAAGACACAGATGCACTGCCACCATTATCACATGTGCATATGTAAATGCAAATAGAAACATATATGCATGTTAAAGCATAAAAACACCTGCTCTTTAGAAACAGCCAAACACGCCCACATACATCCTGTAGACAGACTTAACTGTATCTCATCGCTTACATAGTCCCTCCCACACATAAACAAAGCTATGCTCAACACTCACAACTGAGCTCTGTGTGTCCCGTCTCCATTCACTCGATTAGAAGTAGGGGCCGGAACATTCCACACACATGCTAATGCCTAACGGCAACAAAGCCAATGATGAGGAGATGGTGTTCTGTTAAAGGCTGAATACATGTGCAATCAGCACGTACTGCTTTAGTTCAAACAATGCCTAATCAGAGAAAATAACTGAGTACCAGAACCTGGTAAGAGCGAGAAATTGATGGATTTTAGATGTAGAGTGAATGGTTGTGTAAAAGCCAAATGCAGAATCTATGCTCACAGACATCCAATCTCAAATGCTCCTAAAGTCCACTTTTTATCAGCTGTCTTAACACGATGAGCTTAATAAGTGGACATGGGAGACCTCTCTGAGAACTCAGACCGTAATAAACCATGAAAATATCTGAGTAAAGTCACACTTAAAACCCAGTGCTTGGTTTGGGCTATTAAGAATAGTAGACTGTTAAATCAGTCCTAGAAAATGATCTGGTACATAAAGTACAAAAAAAGAAAAGTGTAAGAAAAAGAGATCTGAATAGTTTAATCTATATATTTAGTTTAAAAGTTAATGCTGGTGTATGTTTTCAAAAATAAACTAATTTAAAACTGATTTATATGCAGGTTTTTTTAGCCAAGACCTTAATGCCTCCACCAGTCACAGTGGGAATGGACAGATTGGCTTCTAATGGTTATCCGATACCATGCAGCAGTGTACCTATGTGTTGTTTAATAAGGTGAACTGACCTTTCATCGTGGTTATAAATCAATGACATTCTCTCACATTGAAGCACTGCATGCAGATGCATAATATTATCTTCCCACATTTGCGCACAAACACACACACACACACACACAAACAAACACAAAAGTACCATATTCACAGGAAGATAAACAAAAAGATGAATACACAACTTCATATATTAGAACACAGTCTCACAGACAAACTGACTTCAGCCCCACTGTTCAGTGATGAAATACAATAAATTAATCTCCTGTGGCTGCTGTACAGTTTGATTTTTTTGTATTTTTTTGTTTTTTTCTTTAAAGGGCCTCAGAAATTACTTGGTAAGTGGAGAGGTGAAGCAGAAATAAATGAAGTAAGATTGTGTTTGATGGCAGGTAAATGGTAAATGTTTGATGTTGCTTTTAAAAAGGACCCGCTCTCCTTTCATTCTGTGATTACAATCCGTCTGCCAAAGCATAGTGGCTGAGGTACAGCCCAGTAATGAAGGCATTACAAACAGCATAATAGAGTAACAACTATAATGTCCAGATTCTACTCATTTTTCTCCCAAATAATATTTCACCTCACCCCACAGCAGCAGCAATAACCGCAAAGCCACAGCTAATGCCATCTTGTCTGTCAGAGAAAACAATATAAAAACAATAGATTTCTCATTACTTTTTCACTCGCTGGCGCTCTCATTCTCTCAGTTTGATCACTAAAGGTACAACCCTAAAGCAGAACAGAGTGCTTCCATTGCCAATGTAAAGTGCTGGAGCTCCTTCTCATCCAAATCACAATTTATTTTTGTATCATCAACATAAATGGAAAGGTAATAAACACTAACTGTGTGCCTAGACATACTTCTTTCTCATGGACCCTGTCACAAGCCAAGATAGAAACATAGGTCAGTGCACCGCAGCGTCTCTCTGTGAATGTGTGTGCGTAAGGGGGTATTTGGGATACGTTCCCTGACTCTCTAATAAGCCACCGGCTTGATGCCATTGCTCTCCTGCATGGGAGGAGATAAGACCTGGCAGAGCAGTGATGTGGGCTCCCACTGAAACTCAGTGTGCCGCTAAGCCCCTTCGCAGCCCCTAGCAGAACCCCAAAATGTGCGCGCCCACATAAACACACGGGCTACAAAAGCAGCCCCCAGTGAGGTAACATTGTGATTACAGATGCAAGAGCACAGATAGCGCATTGGGAATATGAGAGGGAGAAGAGAGAGAGAGAAAAGGAGAAAATAACAAGTATTAAGTCCACTGAGACAGCATTTAATAAATAAATAAATAAATAAATAAATAAATAAATAAATAAATAAATAAATAAATAAATAAATAAATAAATAAATAAATAAATAAATAAATAAATAAATAAATAAATAAATAAATAAATAAATAAATAAATAAATAAATAAAAGGAAAAAAAGCACAATGCTCTGTTTGTTCAAAAAGAGTGAGACTACTGAACTGAGAAATCTCTACTGCTTTTCCTTGAGCAGCCTGTATAAAAAAAATAAAATAAGTAAAAACTTACCGCACCAGTCTCATCCCCTCTTCGTTTACGGTCATTTTTATTTACACTCATATTTAAATATGTACTCACGTGCTGCAACAATAGTATTATTAGTATTGGTATTATATACAATTACTTTACTGACACATCAAGCCTTGTTTTTCAGGCCATAGGGGTAGTTGGGGGTATTTTCTTAAATGGTCGAGATGAACCCAATGCAAAGGTAGCAGATGCCAAACTACACAAAATCAGCACTTGGAGACAACTGCCACTGTTATGAAGGACAATCCACACCTTTTATTGCCAGTCAGCAGTAATTGCGGCGCTGTTGCTTATTCGTCTGTGGAGTGTTTTGTAAAGGAAAGACGTGTCAGCTGTTGTATTGGAGGAACGCTGAAGTGCTATTTTCCCTTTGTGGAAAATTCTATCACCTCATTAGCACATTAACTAGAGAGTGACCATCAGCTGTCAGCCATAATAATCAGAAGCCCAGAGACTGTGATGTCATTCTACTGTCTTTCCCCAGTGTCTGTATTCGCTTGCAGTTATTATGGTAACAGTGTATCAAGCTTCTTACATAGCTGACAATGGTGTGTCAGGTGTTTGTGCAACCAAGATTTTATGTTTTATTCCGTATAGTGAAAGAACTGAAAACTGAAACTGTTAAATAAGTCACAATTTCCTGAATTCCCAGTTTGTTTTGTGTCCTTTCACAAAGTTGTGTTACAAAAGAGATGTGATGCAGCACAATAACAATAAGTATTATTTGTGACTGAGTGTGGCGGTTTAGATTTTGTACATAAATCTTTTGCTATTTTAGAGTAAATATGCAACAAGAACAAGTTCAGTAATGTTTTCACTTGTCTCCCCTCTAACATTAGTACAGAAGAGAAAACAAATATAGTTCTTACTCTGCTTCTAATGGTCCTAGTCACTGTGGACCACACCAAGGCATGTTCCTGTAGCAGTACAGTATTATGCCATGCAGCCTTATGTTAATTTAAAAAGGCAGGATGTATAGAGCCCGTGGAATTTAGAGCAATGCTGACTGGACAGAAACTCTGACACATGTGGCAGTCCCACTGCATTTGAGGAGAACCCAAATATAACGGGATGGTGTACTTCACATAATTTGTAACATTATAAATAAATGTGATGTGTAGTGAACTTGGAAGTATGTTTTGACCGATCTAATCTGACTTTGTTCTCTGCCCTTAGTATTGAGTTAATATCCACTTATACTTACATTCTAGCTGAGTTCTCTTAAGAAATTGTGCTTCTCTGATTAAGATTATAATATAAAAGACCATTTGCTCCATAGAAGTTAACATGCTACATGTACCTATTGAGCAGCTATGTTTATTTTGTATTTGCCTGTTCCTCTATCGTAGCTATTATTTTTATCTAATCTATCCACTTTTATACATTACTCTTAGTTCACTACTGCTACCGACCCAAAATAAAAGAAATGGTGGTCACCAACATTTGGTGACATTTGGAATAGCAAACTAGTAAATGCTTTTATCAACTGTTGTAGAAATGTAATTACAGTATCAGGTGATCACAGGGAGCAACAAATAGACATTCTTACATGCAAACATCTTAAATTGTTGTTTTAACAGTAATGTGAGAGTGATGCATCAGGTAAAGACATAAGCAAATATCTCATGCTGAGAGAAGAATGAAATAGCAGCAGTGCAATGTGTGTTAGATTGTATAACCCACACTAAAGTCTTTGGCAGTCGAGAGTTTCAAGGGCCATATTGACAGTCTAAAGCAGGGAAAATCCCCCTCAGGAATTCCCCTAATACTAACCTCAGATAGTGTAGGAAGATAAGGAGCGTAACACTGAATGACTAAGGACACTAAAAACTTTGGGATTGAGTAAGAGAGAGGGTCGTCCATAGAAAACCATGTGGGGAAATGTATGTGGGCAATAAGAAGCAAGAAAAATAAGACAGATTTTGAGGATTTAGTAACTCAACCTAGCTGTCAAATTTATCAGTTCTCTAAAGTAACCTGTGGACAGAGCTGTCCGTCAGCTGGAGAGGAGAAAACGGCAAACAACCTAAGGTTACACTAGTACAAGGAGACTTGGTTTTATCCATTTCTTTAGATGGGGTTAGATCCTAGTGAAATAAGACAAGACTTCTTACAGACCTGTCTGTAAACATTACCATCCTGTCTTTCTGACTCAGGCTCTTTGACTCTTCTGAATCCTGATAAAACTAAAAGGAAAGCGATTAGAGGGTAAGAGGAAAAAAGTATCCTCAAATGTCAAAAAAGACCTTAATGATTTGCAAAGGTCATTGCATATGGTTTTTTAATAGAACGTCTTTAAATCCTGAAACCAGGTCACAAAAATGGAACATTACAGCATATGGGATAATCAACTAAACCAACCACCTTTTTAAGTCTTACTCTAGCTCTTTAAAGCTGCTTTCATGAGCACCACCACTAATCAGAGGGTAGATTGTAATTACACTGAACATTTGCTAAACTGTGCCATTCAATCATACTCGTGGATCAGTTTATGACAAGGTCAACATGTAACATCTCAGCCACTTTTCACTATGGATTTCACACAAACTTAGAAATCCAGACAGTGAAATCTGCACCACCTCATCTCACTGCAAAATACAGTACAAAAGTCAAATCTTGTTAAATCTGCTTCCTGTACATTGAGAGTGCGCTTACATGTTTCTGTGCCCATGTTTGTCTGTATTTCTGGGTATGTTTGGGTCTGAGGGGGTGCGCCTGTTGCTGGTGACCTCTCTATAGCGTGTGACAAAGCTCAGGCGAGCCAGCTTCGATCCTGGCACAGGCTGCAGCCAGGGGAGAATAGCAGGACTGAGCCAGCTCCCTCTGCAGCTGTCAGACTCTCTGAAAAGTGGTCCTGGAAACCTTCAGAGGGGTCTCAAATCAATTGTATAACCTGGGCCCCCGTGGCCTTCATTTTGCAAACACAGATAAATATGGACACATTGCTATGAAAATGCAAAGCAGACCAAGTTAAATCTTTAATCTATCTGTAGGACACAAACAAGCTGTTATACCAATAGTCTACTCCCATAATGTTAATAAATTTTATTAATCCAATCTAACCTGTAAGAATAACAGGATCTGTGACTGACTCCTGATTTAAGGCTGTTTTCACTGTTAATCAGAGGATGTTGTAGTGAGAGGATATCAACAGAGGGTGGAAAAATGAACCACCTCAAAAACAAACACTGGTCAGAATGAGTAAAAACAGAAAGGTATTTGACACATAACAGAAAGTTAACACCTTTTTTTAAGAGAATTTTTCCTTTTACTCTAGTGGTTCTTTCAACAATAAAATAAATAAAAGCTGGGATTTACTGAGGGTGGCAGTGACATTTTGCTGAGCCAAGACATGATCCCAATCCAGATTGTTGACAAGGATAGATTCAAGACTCAATGTAAATTATTAAACAAAAGGACAACAAAAGTAGGTATGTCCTGAATACAATTTTTTTTGGACTCTAAAGCCTCTGTACCAAGATTATTCAAATAGTGTTTGCAGGGGGAGGGGGTCTAGAAAATCCAATGGTCAGTGTTCTGTGCACTGACCATCCAAAATACAGAATTAGCGGATATTTCCTCTTCCTCTTTCATTTAGCTTGGTTTGTGTGTTTTACATTAGGTAACAGTCTACTGTGGGCCTTTAACTCAACTGGCCACCAGATAAAACGAGCCTCCAATTCACTCCTATGAAAGTTCCTCAGTAGCACATATGCTCATCAAAAAAAAAAAAAATCTTTTCTGGGTTCCAGCCGTTTTTTGATTCCGCATTTTTGGAGATCTCAGTTTGAGAGATCGACTGAAACTGGGATTTTACGTCAGAAAAAAACAAAACAAAACCACACAAACAAACTAATATCCAAAAATTTTTGTAAATTGAAAATGTATCCAACAAATGTCTGCTGTATGAATAATTGAAGCACACTACAGCTTGATTATCTATAACACATCCATCTAGTGTTGTGGTGGTGCTAGAATGGGTGAATTCTGCAGTTGTTTACTATAAATAAAAATCTACAGTGATTCTCAGAAAACTCAGTTCAATAATTGCATTGTTTACTAGTATGTAGAAGTATATAGAAGAGAGCAGTTGAGAGAAAAACAACTTCTAAAATCATTCAGTCCCTCCTCACTCTAGCTGACAGAAACTTCTCTTCTGCTGACCAAACCAAGTGTTGAGCTGTTGACTCAACATTTTTCCTGAAACAAAAAGTGAGAGACCGATCAGGGAGAGGCAGCTCAAAGTCACCTCAGGGCGCAGTCTTGTGTCAAGACACCTCTCACCTTGCCAGCTATTTCCTGTGTGCACAAATTTAATACTCGATTCCTGTTTCTCCAATCCTCCCAGCATCCCACCTTCAAGGGCCCCTTGGCCATCATGCATATCAATGCTTTATGAGTGATGGAGGGGAGGGACTGAGGGATTGGGAAGAGACGTAGAGAGGCAAAGAGAGCATACAGGGAGGATTGGGCAGTGCAGTGAGGCCTAGGCAACAGTCGGAATCAATCAAGTCTGCAGGATTACTGCTCCACTGAGTTGTGATCAATAGATCCTGAACACTATCCCCTGCTAGGAGGACTGACAGGGTAAATGAGGGTCAGAAACCCTCACCCACCTCCCTCATCTTGATTCTCTCTCTCCGTCCCCTCAGTCACAGATCTTCTTTTGGTAAGTGTAAAATAAGAGAAAGCAAAGAGGCAAAGATACTGTTTTTGTTGGTAGTGAAGAGGGCAGAGACTCAACCTTGGTCCAGTGGTTTTTAACAATGCCAGAGAATCGTTGCATATTCAGCTGAGAGCAACATCTAGACGCTGCCCTGAGGTTTTTATACCTCTGGATGGACTGGTTTCCCTGTTTTAGAAATTTTAGTGTATGGTCTTCTAGATCTGATCCCTTGAGTCTATTGCACACCAATGGAGCTGCTTACAATACTGTATTTGTATATCAGCATTTGAAGACAAATTGACAAGAAAACAGACAGACCCAGGTAATTTCTTTGAGTTAATTCTGCTGTAGAGAAAAAGTAAAGAGTCTTGTGAAATTCAAATAATCCCCGCATTGGATTCAATTAACATTTAACATAGTTTTTGGCTAATTGACAAGGTTTCAGGTTCTGACACCATTCTCCTCATATGTCGACTTACACGACTTTAAATTTTGTTAAGCCAGATAACTCGCAACTACTCTCCCTATTTCCTTGTTTGTTTATGTGCAACCCACTTTTCTCTGTGTTGCCAGCAGATGGCAGTCCTGTTATCCTGATCCAGTGGTGTGAGTCTTGGCACCCGCAGGCTGAGTTCTGGACTGTTCAGGGTGTAACTATGTGTAAAAGTACCCCAGTTCTCAAATATCTGATGGCTGAAGGAGCAAGAGAGAGAGATAGGAGGAGGGAAAAAAAATAAAGAGGCAAATAACAGGTTCCCTGGCCCTGAGCCAACAAACTCACAAATGCTCACACATGGTGCAACATAACAATAAAGAACACCATTCCTTTGTTAATAGCCAATCTGTGTTGCCATGAACATTTAGTCTAATAACTGTTACTGCTGTGTAAATGATGTCATTGTCCGTAAATTATGGTGGCTGTGTTTGATAAGTCTTTCTGTCAATGATCCACCTTTTTACAAGGTGACCGAGTCATCAGCTTTACATCATCATGAAATAAGGAAAATAATTTAATATGCCCAACCTTTGAAAGTAGCAAGTACTTTAAATTTTATATATAAATAGAGGATAAGAACATTTTTCACTGTTTTCCTTGAGTAAGGGGGAAAAAAGGCTTTCCACAATGTGCATAACACACTCTTCTTTCAGGACTTGGCTCATGTATGACAGCAAAAAGTTCATGTGCTAAAAGCCATTAGAAGCAGAGACATTTACAGAAATACACAGCACCACACTGACCCAGCTCCAGATGAACAGGACATGAGACAGAGGAGAAGGGGAAAAAAGAAAAGCATAACCTAATTACAGTAGTAATGAGTGAAGAGAAATACTTGTGTGGAGGCAATGACCCAGGCAGCATAGCTTACCTGCAAACTTGTAGCAGTAATACCCCTGGTCAGGTAATTAGTTATGCATTAATATGTATGATCTGATCTCCCCAATTAGAAAACAGCAGCACCATGACTCAATCAAACATAATCGCCCATTTTGTAAATCCAACTAAAACAACTGAGTCAACCTGAATTTACACTCAAACATCCCAGGTCAGAGTCTGTGAACTGTTCCACAAGCAGTTACAAGCCTGTACTATATTATAGTATATATATAGTATAAATTACAGTGATAAAGAGAAAGAAAGTGGACTAACCTAAACAGAAACCTCGGACCAACCTGTTGATGAACGAATGTAGTTGTTATGATTTTGTTTTGCATTTTGTTAACAGTATTTCTACACTCAAGAGTCAAACTAAATGTGACCCAACAAAACACGAGCTTGCCAGCTCCTCTTCTCTCTTCAATGGATGGTCCTCTCTGTGAAAACCAATAATCCAGGCAATGCACAAGCCAAGTGCACCTCACAGGTCAGCACTAGTTAACATGGCAATAGACCTTTTCCCATATGTAAATCATGTGTCAGAGTGCACCTGATAGAACAATGAGAATCAAAGGAAATTACTGCAAAACTAAAATTGAAAAGTCAATATTATTACTCTACAGGTGTTGTCTTCACCCTACTCCCCAATGCTTAGAACACGTTTTGCACAATCAGCAGTTTACTACAGTGTAGGCGTAATGGAGCTGGTGTATGGAGACCTCATTTGTGTGTGAAGGAAGCAGGCTTAAAATGTTGCCAAATATGATGCATGTTTTCAATCACTAGGCTTTAGGATACACTAAGCAGAGGCATGAAAATGGTGATGGTTAATGTGTACTTTATTTGTGTATCTTGTGTGTAGGCTACGTGGTCCTTTCAGCCGTGAACTGCAGTCTGGATTTGTCTTGTCAATGACTTGTACACTTAAGGGCTTATGGGCCAAAGCCTGAAACTTCGCCAGAAATTACTAATGAATGCCTGTGTGCCATTAGCTAAGTCAAGACCAAAATACATTCATTATTCACTCTCCAAAACACCACAGCTCTAACAGCAAACTACTTTGTACCCCAACCCCATCCTCAAACACTACTACGACTCAATCCACTGTACATTGTGGGTTTGATACATAGAATAAATGTCTCTAAAGAAGGTATATGCAAACCTCAATAAAGAAAGAATTAAAAGCAGAGAGAAATATATGTAAATCGCAAATCAAACTATTCATCTGTTACTTCACTGTGTTCCCTTATGGTTGGCTGGTCTGCATACAATCATTACATTACAGAAAATAGGTATAAAGCTGACTTGATTAGAGCATAGCTGTACTCTAACCCATGGGAGTCTGGAGGAAGCACCTCCAGTGTTATGTGCAACTGCCAAGGCAGTTCCTGGTTACATGTTTACTACTACATAACAGAATTGCAAAGGCCAGCTGGGCATGAAATCAAAACCCATTGGCTTACTCCATGTGTGTGTGATGTTCGCACAAACGCATTTGCCCATTTACGAACACACAGGGGCTCACACATGCACAGGGTCCTCCCTGAGACACAAGCTACATACCAAGACCCTTTTCATCTCATTCTATTGACTACTGTTATATCCTGTGGCTTGATTGGACCACACCAGACAACATCTCACGCCGTCTGTATTCCTGCTCTGCTCGCACCCTCCCTCCCTCACCGAGCCACCCACCCACTCCCTCCTTCTATACCTCCTCCCCGGCCGCACCAACAGCCTTCTCGTGTTTGCCTTTCATTAGCTTTCATCTCTCCAGCTTACTGATCTCCACCACTGGCATCACAGTGTGATGCTTTGATGGTGTGGCCGCTCCTCAACATAAATCCATATTTGCACCTCTTTACATATTTTCATGCTAACAAATGATTTACAGTGTCTGGCATTCTTAGGGCAATATAGTCCTTACACATCACACTGATGTGTTCCTGGGGCCCAATAGTAAATAAGGTACACAGCCGGTTAAATTACCCACAATTTAGTTCAATGTTCCTTCAAGTACCTGCCCAAGAGAGAAAGCTAAAACTGTTTATGTACAATATATACACAATCTCTGTCTCTGAAATACAGTAACAAAATAATTGGACAGAGGAGTGTATGGGCTAGTGGGCAGGTATTCTAGGGGAAGTTCAATAGGGAAACTCCACATATATTGATACACATAAACAGGAAGGCTCACTCAGTTTGCTTTGAAGTCCTGCATCCATCTCTTGTCCCCCCCCAACACACACACACACCCACCCCTCTAGGGTACAAAGTGTTTCATACTGTAGTTGTGTGATGCTGTATGTTGAGTGGATTTTGTTTTCCTGTGGGAATGTGTGTTAGCAGGTGTTGCACTGTTCCTTCATGATGGAGGATACAGCTCTCAGCAGTGTCTTGCTCTGCTATATTACATCATATTTATATATAAATATACATTAAACCATGCAAGTAAACAATTTAGACTTTTCTGCTGATGCTTATACATGCTCCCATTTGTACAAATTATTATTACTATTTCTACTGATATTATATTGCTAATATATTTTCACACTCACTGTATCTGTTGCTGTAAATGTCATGAGATGATGTTGCACAATGCTATCCAACACCATGATGGATTGTATATGAAATCCCGTTTAACTACAGCTATGTACTTATTGTATAAATGACAAAATTGTAGAATATGTTGAATCTAACAGAATCAGAGCCTACAACTTCATTAATTCTATTCCACGTGCAGAAACAACATATGGAGAAGGTATTCTCTGCCTGCATTGTTGTCCTGAATGAACAACTACAATTATATTGGAAATGTTGGCTCAGTGTTACATCACACCATGAACCAAAGCAAGGCCTTGCCAATTTATCATAACAAGATTTTATCATCAGCATCTTATTAGAAACGTAGAGGGGGAAAAAAAAAAGAGACCAAAATAGACTTTCCTAAGCACCCTGTGGTGTTAATTGTTTTGCTTTCTGTGTCAAAGCAGTCAACAACAGAAGACCCCCAGAAAAATCAGTGCTTTTTAAACACGATTAAAAATTTTCGCCACAAAGTCAGAATAATAGTCTAATGTTAAAATGAATAACTTGCAATGCAAATGAGGTAAAGTGATGGGGGCCTTGTATTTGAAGTTGAACCTTTTGTTGTCAGCTTCAACTGTACTCTGTTTTTAAACCCAGCAAGGGACCTTTTACACATTTCAATAGGGAATTTGGCTTTGAATAATTCAACAGACTAATCCACCATCGCCAATGCTTTGGTCTGTGTGGGCCTGCTGTTCGGAGCTAGAGCCAGTGCGTAGTCGATACAAAGAGACTGAAAGGGATGGAGAAAGAACAACACGGAGATACAGACGAACACAGACGGAGGCAAGGGTTAGCGGGGAGAGAGAAGAAGAGAAAAAAAAAAAAAAAAAAAGGTGAGAATGTGGGTGTGCTACCTAATGTTAATTACAGTGTGCTTAATCCTGGAAGCTAACAATGTCATGGGGCACTGTGGCTAATGCTGAAGCACAACACCTGATATTTAAGAAAAAAATAGACATTCCTTGTGTACAAAACACGAAAACATGTACAACTTACTGCAATAATTGAAAAGAGGTTATATAAAATATATAAAAATGTGTTGTTTATGCCATATAAGGATTGTTTTCCCCATGTCTGATCATCTTATTTTCATGTGATAACATTCCTTACATATATCATTCATTTCATTTTGGCTGCTATAAATTTTATAAATGGTAAATGGTCTGTACTTATATAGCGCTTTTCTACCTATTGGCACTAAAAGCGCATTACACTGCTTCTCATTCACCCATTCACACGCACAATCACACGCACACTCATACACCGATGGGGGAGCTGCTATGCAGCTGGCCAACACTCACCGGGAGCAACTATGTTGGGGTTCAGTGTCTTGCTCAAGGACACTTCGACATGTGACCAGAGGAGCTGGGGATTGAACCAACAACTGCAAGATTGGTGGACAACTGCTGTGTAGTTCACGTGTGTGTAGTGCATGTGTAATAATATTAGAATAATATTAGTGTATAATGCTAAACATGCCATAAGTACTAATACAAATAGGTAGGGGATCTAATCAAATGCTCACACAGTTAATATTCACTAACTGTTAATAATGACAATAATAAGACAATAGCACAGATGTAATTATATGTAAAAACTTGACTAGGGTCATGCCAGTGTATATTTATCTCTAGGAATGGAAATCTAGCTTATGCATTCATTTGACTCCATTTTACACACTGTACCTTTACAATGTTTTACGCAAATTCTGCAACATTTTAAGAAACAGTGTGTGTGTGTCATATGTGGGTTGAGCTGAGCCGTCTGTATGGCTGTGGTAGTCAGGCTCTATGGTAAAGAGTGTGTCATGGTTTGGGGAGCTGTGACACATGCCTGCAGGGGCCTAGGCTGAGGACGATGGAGCTGTAACCCCTGAGTAAATAAATACACACATATATACACAGACATATGGTTCTCTACACATTTAAACACATTTAAAAGAAAAACAAACAGCAGACTCAGACATCTTGCCACTCATGACACTCAAGTATGTACATAAATAAAACCATTTATGTACATGAGAGGCAGTGTTTTAGTTATCATTGCACATCATAGATGCGCTCAGTGCATCTAATGTCTGCAACAACTAAACAGTAAAACATTTGCCTCTAATCTATGAGAGAGCAGGAGGGAGGATGAAGGATATGGTAGTTGAACACTTTCTCAGTATAGTTAAAATTATGCAAAAGCACATTCAGTAGGATGAAAGATCAAAGATAAAGGCCATAGGGCATGCACATTAAGAGTTATAACGAGAGCCCCTAGCTGTACACTGTTTAATTATTGAAACAAGAAACATCTCAGATATTTTAAAGAGCCTCTAATAATGTAGTTTGAAAAGAAACACCCCCACAAAGACAAAAAAAAAAAAAAAAAAAAAAACACACCTTTTAATTTGCTGAGTAGTTGGAGATCGTTTGTTCAGAAGATGAGCGTATTGGTAGTGTTATACAGCGCAGTTGTCAATTTCTCCCCAAAGCAAACAAGAACTTTCTACAAATGAGGCCACAAGAGCCAAATTTGTTGCATGAAAAAAAAGAAATAAAAATTGTCACTGTGGCTTTTAGTGCACAGTTTAATTATTTCAAGTGCTTACAAATACAGAGTGTAATTAACATCCACAACAACTCTCAAGCCTACTGTCACCCAGTTATCATTATTGGTTTACGAGTGTATGATTACGAAGCCAGTGCATCAAACATTTAACCAAACTGTCACACTGTGGTATTGTCATTATGAAAGACATAATGTGCAGTTTGTTTTACAATAAAGCGCTGTGAACTAAAGTTTATGTTTATCATATCCATTATTTCCATTGTCGTTTCTTTTAACCAGCATGTTTATTAAAATTTTAACTATTTGACTGCTGCTGAACACAAATATGTCAATATTCCAAGTTTTCCTATTTGGAAAACATTTCAAAGTGCATACCAGGCGCTAAAAAAACTCTTTGTAAATGCCTCCAGGAACATTTCCAGGGCAATGTTCTAAATATATAAAAGAATCTTGTGTGTGATAGCCTTTGAGTACCAACAGGTCACTTCTTGGTCCCTGGCTTTGAAGGCTGATAACAATTTCATGCATTTACCCATTAAGGGAGAGCTTATTTGAGGGGCCAAACATTTGTGTGACCACATGCAGACAGAGGGAAAAAGGGCTAAGGGCCACATTAATCCATGTCAGTACAGGCCAAATTATTTATCACCTTGTGCAAACAAACAGTGTCTTGGACAGCCTGTCGGAGGGGGAGGAGGGTGGTGTGGGAGGTCCATGAGGGCTGCCAACGATGCTGCATCCTGACCCCCATCACTCTTCTTCTTATCTTTGCTTCTCGGCTCTGCCTTCATTACTCCTCAGACACAGGCACCAGACCCTAGTGACTATACACAGAGCTGCACGTGAAGCTATTTGGAAGCTCCCATGTCTTCATTTCAGACGCCTATGACATTTTCCCCTACGTGTTTCCCTTTTTCATTTCCATTTGAAGCTCTCATCTGTGCTCCAATGATCAAGTCTGGTGCAGGGACTCTCAGCGGAATCTGCAAATTTATGTGTCTACGCTTTGTGTTTGTGTGTTTATGGTTAGCATGTGGAGAAGAGGGGGTGAGCTGTGGTTGCATCTGGACTCTGGGAAGCAGGCTGATCAGCCTCTCTCACCCTCAGCATAGCCCAGGCGGCCTAGGAGTTTCAATCAATAACCAGTCCCTGCGGCTGCCCCGAGCAAGCTGTTTGAAAAGTCAGAGTAGCATGAAATGGCCATTATTAAATTACTGGGACGGACACATTTAGAAGGCCATTGCATTAAGAGAGCAAGCTCTCCCAATTAGTGGATCAGCACATTAATAGCCTTGGATGAGAACACCATCAGATCAGAGATTAGATGCACACACACAATCTATTGACCTATTTTACAGACACACTGATAGTATTATACTTTACAAATGCTATATGTAGCTAAGGCGTGTCCTCTAAAGAGAATGAATAGCTGAGGAGTATTTCTGTTTTTTTGACCTCACCAAGGTACCACAATCTTACTGTGATCGTTTGGTTAATTAAACAATATTCATTTATAAAGGAAAGTTTTGGTGAAATAATTTTTTTTTTTACTATTACTCATGGTTTTATTTTGTTTTGTTTTGTTTTTTTTAGATCAACGAGACTGAAAATGGCTGTAAAAATAGTGACTTGTGTCAAATTCAATCCAAGCTCAGTGATTAAGAGTACATTAAGAATTTCCACTGATTAAAAAAAATATTAAATGGAGAAATTTGCCTAACTATATGCACTTCTTTTTAGAACATGAGGATTGGTTTAGCTGGAGGAGGATATTTTTCATGATCTACATACATCAACACACCTCCAAGTGAGAGGATTCAGTGTTCCCCTTCACAACATGTGCATTTTATACAAGCCTTCCTCAGCTTGGCACATCATTTGGTCTTCAGAGCCCTGGGCTTATTTTTAGTGCTTTTGTGAGTGATGTTTTAATATGAATTATTCACCCGAGAGAGACGCTGCATTGGATGCTAGCCCTTGTTTTTAAAGAGCACCTTGTTTGCTCCTAATTTTACAGCCGGTCAGGCAGAAGTACAGTGGCTAACCTGCAGTTCAGGCTGACAGCTGGGATTTGCCATTTCCCCCAGCACGTTCAGTGCAGTTGCAATGCCTCTGAGTAGACAAACAGAGGCTGAGTACATGTAGGCAGAGGTTACAGTGTACCTGAACTGCATGGGTGCCAGGATCATTATTTCACTCTCATTTCAGGGTTGTATCCACCTCCAGACCCCTCTACAACACCACAAACTCATACCAATCACATAACCCCTTCCCATCTTTGCACTGTGTAGTTTTGCTTTCTTACTCATCCTAAGGCATGAATGTTTCCAACAGGCCACAGTAGCTGCATGTGTATATTGATTACACACTCTTATATTCACCCACACAGACACAGGCACAGCATCCAGTTTCACTTTTTAACCCTTGACCTTTTGGAATGTGTAGTGCAGTATATCAGAGTTGTAGTGTACTGAGATAGCAGGCAATATACTGTAGTGTTGTAGTAAACTGAATTGGCTTTATGAATGTTTTACTGTACACAATGTACAGGTTTTTAGTAGTATTACTGGTGCATGGGACACACGTTTTTTGAATACATTCCACAAACCTTTTTATCCTTTATCATTTATTTTTAAATGGTTTCTAACATGCCAGACAGCCTGTGAAAATTAAAATCATCTCCTGTAAAGCATCAAAGGCCCAAAGAGGCCACTGACTCCAAAAACCTGCTCCTGAATGTTAGCCTCAAAACTCTGAATACTTGAATTTCCAGTCAGCAAAACTAGCCAAGCCAGGCAGAACTGTATCTGCAAAGTGATGAAATATTGAGTCTGTTTTGATTATGAACTCACCCTTACCTCTCTTACCTCCTGTGACTTGGCTGATATATTGATGAGGTGAGATTTTGATTCACATTTTACTTGTCTGCTGTATTTCTGGTTTTCAGCTGAAAGAATTGGATGTTTAAAGAGAAAAAGCTTTTCAGTCTCATGTCAGCTGGCCTACAGTGTCTGCTTGTTTGCAGTGGGAAGACAGGGATACATACTCTTTCTTGCTAACCTATTGGTTAGGAAAAAACCAATTGGCTAAGAGAATCATGTGAGAATATTTCATTATCATGGCCTTACAGAATTCTACAGTATGCACACCCCCACAGAGTGCCTAGTGGCCTGTATGTCTTATCCTACTGATTCAATCCCAGAAATCTGATTGGCAAGCATCACCTTTAGGCGACAGAGGCTCTGGTACTGGCATGTTTCTCCCCTCTATTTCCTCCCCAACAACCTTCTCTGCTCATCGACAGCATACTCGCAAGAACAAACAACAGATTAGATACCAGCAATAAAGCTGCCTGCTGCTGGCCCACATGGATGTGGCCCAGATCTGCTGGTGAGGAGAGGGAGCTGTGGAAGCCTGCTGCCAGGCCGAGGGCCAAGGTTTGATCCCCGGTCGACTGGCGTCCTTCCAGCCCAGAGGAGGGAGTGTTCTGCTGCAGAGCAAAGCGTGGGGCTCGCACCCCCCACCATTACCACCATCCTCCTGAGGATGATTGATGCTCTGTCCGCTCCCTACAGCAGGGAGAAAGCATTAGACATCTGTATAATTGACTGAGGATGGGAGAAAAGAAGGGGGAAGAAAGAACGGAAAGTGAGGGAAAAGCGGAGAGACAGATTATGTGGGTGTGTGCTTGTGCTTAAGTAAGACATCTGGTATAGACCGTGTGTTTTAGTTTAGCTTTTCCTGTGTGTTAAAATGAAAAGGGACATATTACAGAAAAAGGAGAGTAAGAAAAGTGGGAGGTAAAGAAAGAGTGGCAAAACCTATGAAAAGGGAGGGGTGGGAGAGGTGGGGAGCTGGCACAGATGAGGCTGGCTCTCACTCAACAGGACATCCTTTCACACACATTACACATGTCCTCTCCAATCCTCTCACAGAACCAGCACTGGAGCAGCTCCGTCAAAAACAGACACATACACTTCTGACTGATGAAACTACCAATATTTCATGGCAGTGTGGTGCAGCCTAGAAAAAGACCATTAATGTGATCCAAAGTCTCTCAGCAACACAATTATTCCAAGGGTTTAACATTACCCTCACAAAAGGGCAAGGGTTGGCATACGATCGAAGGGGGTAATCTCGTTGGGAAGAATAGACCAGGATTTCAGAAAAGCAACGAGAAACAAGTCTCCATCCTTTTGTCTGAAATATAAACACATCCAAGGAGATGAGTAAAAGAGGCCCAATGTGCCACTCACAAAACAAACCAAATCTGTTCAAGCAAGGAGTGTTAGTTTGCACAACTGCTGTGCTGAACACAAACAGGAGAAACTTGATAAATCCCCATCATGTCCCAACATTACACCAAATGGGCCCATTTAAGAAACATACTCCTCAATGCTGGCTGGTGTCCACGTATCAAAGCCACACAACAAAAGCGAGATTGCAAGCCGAAGCACAGAACTTCTCATGGAAAATAACACAATTAGAAGAGTACACAGACTTGTTCATTATTAATGTAGTTTCTTTTCAACTGCCTCACTGAAAAGACTTCAATTATTTATCACCACGGAGACACATGTCAAGTCAGTGTGCTTGGACACTTCATGAATATCAAATAAATATGCAAAACAAAAAGAGCTATACATCATTAAGCACACTTTACTGTTTTACTGATGTTTGTTACAATCCAGGGATCCTTGCTTGTTCTCTGCACCATGACATCAATAACGATACCCCTATTTAATCTTGCTTCAGATGAGAATTCTTGATGAAACACTGTGGAAAACACTGTACCACAATCACTGTGCCACTTGGAGCTTAATGATCAATTTGAAGGGAACTGGTGAAGACAGAGTAACGTGGCTGGTAGATTATGCTTTAATGACAATCCTCGATCAGTTATTAACAAGACGTTTCTTATTAGTTAATTGAGTAACTGACAAAATGGAGTCCCACTCGCCTCATGACATTGGATTTATTTAAAACATTAGAAGATGATGAACTTGAGATGAGAGGGCTGACTAATACTCTTGTCTTTACCACTGCTAACATCCTGATTCATACAGGAAGATATGGGTATAGAACTGAGATTTACTGCAGTGGCAGTCGTTAATATGAAAGCAATTGTCACGTGAATACAAACACTGTACTGTACAGGGACATATGCATTACTTAACATGACTACAGGTTTCAAAAAGATCTGTGATCCTTTTGGCATAAAAAATGATGATAAAAAAGGAAAAACCTGATACCAAATCAAGTTTTAAGCTTCATGCTATTATTTATCCCAGATAAACATTAAAAGTGATATGTCAGTGTTGTGCTGTATCGACTGCTTTGCCCTCAAGTGGCCAAAAAATGTTTTTTCTTGCCCCCCCCCCCAAAAAAAATTAAATCTGATTTCTGTTCATTCATTCAAAGCCACACTATGTAATGGGTTCAGGAAAGGAAACAGAGCTCTGTACCAGTCATGAGACACAGTTATGCATGCCACATCAAAAGTTTGAATGCTGTTAATATGCAGGGTTTATGCAGGTTCAGTAGTCTGACATGTTGTGAAGCAGCTACCTGTCATGTCTTCTCTAAATGTGGCCCTCGCTAAAGACCACTACAACTTATTTGGTTTTCTCCTTGATTTGCTTCCTACATTTGTGCACAACTGACTCATTTTCTTCAGTCTTTAACTATTGCCCTCTTCCTCCTTCTCACTCACTAAGTCACCAGAATCACCTACTCTAACCACAACAGTAGTAAGTTACAGACAGAGAGCCTTCCTTGCTTAAAAAATAAATAAATAAAAAATCTACCACATTCTACCAAGGAACTACAGTAAGGTGGTTTCAGGTTCAAAACCATATCCTCTAAATTTGGCCAAAAAAAACCCTAAACACTTAATATGTTGCCAGAACACCATAATTGAGAGGATCGGATTAGAACATAACATGCAAAGCTACACCATTTGCTGTGCATGCATATCAATGTGTATTTGTTTATTCTATGTAGATGGAATTCATGTATAGAGATGCACAACACATCCTCTTGGTTTAGTCGGGTCAGAGTGGAGGGGTACTGTGTGTGGGTGTGTGTGTGTGTATTTGTGTTTATCAGGGAATTGAGGATGTGGGCCTATTTGAGGGTCCTCAAAGCAAGCAGGTGAGATTATGCTGGGTGTTCTCTCGGTTCAGTGCTAATGGTATTCAATGTAGAGCAATCCTCACCCCATAGATCCCTGTGCACAATCATTATGAGCTTGCTAATTTTGGCTTTGCACTCTGTTTCATAAAGGCAGAAAATTTGGTATACTGAAGTGTAAATACATATTTCTTTGGCAAGGTGTTTAGTTAATAAAGTATATATACAGACCTCCACCAAAATTTTCATTATTTTTCCTCATTATTTTGTGACTCAGCTGTAGTTAATTTTATCCATGAAAACTATGATTAAAACATTTGGCCTTTTTCCAATATAAAATAAAGACTAAAACCAAAAATACCTGCAACCATGGTAAGTTTACATAACAAATGTTGAAAGCTCTGTAGAAAAAAAAAAAGTAAAATAAAAATGCAGAAAAAATAAAAACAAAAATCAAATTTCCGTAAGAAAATCTGTTTCACAGAAATATTTATTTACTACAATTGGTATTCAACACTCTACCTGTATCACTTCAGTCCATTCAAACTTATAAAAAATAAAATAAAATTAAAATATTGCAAGAGTGGTCACAAGGTACAAACCCAGTCAAACACATGGTAGGTTATCAATCTTTGCGTCATCATCTTTGCATCACAAAATAAATAAATAAAAAAAAATAAAAAATAGAGCTGATGCAGAACATGCGTGCATTTTTATTATGAATGTGTATTTTAAAAGAACCTCGTCAGTGGTCCCACATCAGCACTTTCCCTGACACTCAATACTCTACTTGATAAATGTCTGTCGTTGTCTTTTCTTGCGAGTGTGCCACCGAAGTTCATCCCTATTGACTGTTTCTTTTCACAACATGAGATTAAGCATCAGTGCCTCAGAGCAGTCTGTTCAGAACAGGAAATTCTCTGCACCAAGCTACAGCAGTATTCAAAAGAGGATTTGCATCATCTGTGATGCGAGATATGTCAACATATGTTGACGCTGTAGGTAGAGGTTAGAACACCTACAGCATGGTACATGCACTGTGAAAAGCCCCCCATATAGGCTGGTGTGACCAGTGACTGAAAATAAACGCCTCTTTTGTTCATGCAGTGCCATAGGGCCACTCTTACAAGATTTTCCCCTCCTTGCTCTCTGTGTCCTTTCCACTTCTCTTTGTTCCTCTTCTCTGTTACTGTTCACCCATAAACAGAACAGCCACTACATACATCATCTGCCCCTGTGGAACTCAGAGGTGCTTGGCTGCTCAGACCATGTTTTTTCTTGACTGTGCAGAAATGGATCACTGTGTGGACTGCATCCTATGATCTACACTTTATTCAGGTCTCTTCAACATGCAGGAAAACACTGCACTGAGCAGTGTAGGAGACAAATTTACAGTGCTATGATCTTATCATTTCTCACTTACTCTCTCGCTTACTCCGTCAGTGGGTCCATGGTGAAGTAGGGTGTATTGATCTATTTACCCCTCTCCCTTTCCCTCCCTTTTTTGCCGTCTCTCTCTTACACCATCAGATTCTCTGACTTTCTCACATCACACACATCCTATTTCCCATAACAGATGTACCATTTCATCAGATGCAGACCAAGGCCAAGCCTTGAGCTTTCAGTGCAATACGGATCCATTTATTTTGCAGGAACATGATGGGAAATAAGACCAGATATGCCAGACTGAACTCACTTTGCCATCCATGTCATAATGAGCAACAACTAATCAAGCTCATCCTTTTACACCAAGACGAAAAAGGCTTTGCATATGTCTCCACTCTGTGTCATGTATTATAAGATACCATATGGCAGTCGCTCGATGGTGCTCTATTTACAGACAGCATCCTATGGCTAATATGAGAGTGCCTGACACACACGTTTACATGTGTGACGTATGGTCAAAGATGCTGGCCCCTGATGAAATTAGCATAACTTAGATGGATATTCTAAAGCAACCTCATTTTACCACACAGAAAATAGGTTACATCTTCTTTACCCTTGGTGATAGTCTATCACCTTATAATTACATTATGTATGTCCTGGTTTTAATAATTTTTCAACATGTAAATGCGTTACCAGGAACTGAAGCAGAACAAATGAATGAAAGCACAATTTGTTTTTTTCTAGCTAATATGTATACATTTCCTACTACACATAGGAATTGGCTTATGTGCTTTATAATGTGCTGAATGAAAATCATACTCAAACTACTGTGGCATACATTATAAAATTCACCTTGTCCGTACACATCTGTAGCCTTGTTCTTTAAAGAGGGAAAAAAAATGCCTTCCAAACTTTTTATACTAAATAGTCCATTTCCCAATCTCAACATAAAATAGAGGTGGCCTCTCAGAGGGATTGGGGATCTGTTTTTGCTGAATCCACTCTGGTGGTGAGGGCACGCAAGGTGGGCTACCGCTGATGCCGCCTTGAGAGTGAACAGAGAGCCAGAGGTCCAGGGCATGTCGAGCTTCCAGTCGCAGCTGGATGTTAATGTACTGAATAACAATCTAAACTGATCTGTCATTAGTATCTGTAACCACCATGCCATGCAGACTGAGTAATGACTCAAACACATACAATGGACGAGAAAGAAGGAAGAAATAAAAAAGGAAGCTTGCGAACACTAACTTAACACTATGAAATCGTTTATGAGATGCAAGCCCTAAAGGGCTTTAAACATTGACAAACTCATCCTAACTACTGCATATTCTTTGTAGTTGGGAGAAAAAGTAACCGCACCACAGTTAACCAACAAGAGTGCTCTTTTTTCCTCCATGCCCCCGTTGGCTTTTTCTCTCTCACTGCACCCACTTCAGAAAGAAAAGCATTATTCAAGTCCACACCAATTGAACAGAGATTACACATACTGCAGCTTGAAGTGAATGATAAAAAAAAAAGTGATAAATTGATTCACAGACATGGCTGAATGGGTGAAGTGACACCACATTCCTCCAGAGCTTTTTGTGTTAGCACGTGTGTAAGAGCTTGCATTTAATTCCATCTCCAGCATGACAGCACAATCCTACTGTTTTTTTATTAGTATTTTTTGCTTGTTTTGTCTTGCACAAGGCTGCAGCCTCACCTCCTGAGACACTGTCCCTCTGGAAGTCCATACACACAACATGGTTAGTCGAGCAGAATGTGTGCACGCGAGCGTCAGTTTGTGCTTGTGTGTGCTGAACAAGCACACTGATACACATAGCTCTGCTCCACACCTCTCCGTTCACTATTGCACTGCAGTTTCATCATCCATGGTGCAGGTTTGATAGACAGTTCCTCTTATTAGAAAACCTGGAGGGGGTTAGCCAGTTTTAAAACGAAACCCTCTTTATCAAATTGTCATGAAGTACCTGAAGTGAACACAAGGTTAACTAAACTGCATATCCCTTCTGTTGAACTCTTTACACTCAACCATCACCTCAGCACACTGAATTTTAAGACACGGGTTTTGTAAGTACAAACGAGATGAGAGACATGTTTCTCTAACTTAAATCACTGTGAAATGTGTCTCCCTTGTTAGAATTGCAGCTCTGATCTAGCCGGGGGCCGAGATGAAGAGTCTGAGGTATTTCTGGGTCTCCAGCATCACACCATTGCAGCTTTCTGCTCTCTCTGCACCACACCTTGACAGTGACTTTGTGTGACAGCAGATATAATGTGATTTCTTCTGTCCCCAGGGTTTGAGGCTGATGATGGAGACTTTTGGGCCCTACTTTGCTTGCCGGCGACAGCCATGACAGAAAGGAAAAAAAAAATTAAAATGCTTCAGCATGATGATCAGTGGCATTTTTCACACAGTTTGGAGATCCCTCAGTCTGTGCCATGTTGCCTATGCTCTACTGACAGAGAAATTAGGTCCCTATGTTTAACTGGAAATTTCTTGGTGTAGGCTTCCCTCACTCACTTAAGAGGACACACTGTCAAGTGACCTTAGCTTGTTCTTAAACCAAAACAAATACTGTATAACACTTTGTACATCTGGGTTTCCCTTAGTATATTGTCATATTTGCAGAAATTGAATGAGAGGGGTGGGCAGGACACCACTGTACTGGTTAACTGTGTCACATCAGTGAAGCTGTGGTGTCTCATACCTCCAGGCTTTACAGGCATCTGCTGTCTCTGCGGCTTAATAGCAAAAACAAAGCTAACGACTCTTGTCATGTGTGTTTTGTTTAGGTGTTCAAATTCTCAAGCATTTGAGAATCTGAGGTTTAGTTGTGAAAGCAGGACGTGTAGTGTTTAATCTAGTCCTGCAATAGTTAACTGATTAATAATTTGGCTGCTTTTCTGATAATCTATTAATCACAGTTATTTAACAAGAAAATATTGCTAAACACTAGCTGGTTTTACCTTCTCTTCTATATATAATCGGTAATTAAATACTACTGGGCTTCAGTTTGTGGGACAGACAAAATAAGCACTTGTTTCACTTTGTATTCTAGAGAACTGTGATGGGCATTTTGTTCCTATTTTTTGATATATTACTAATAAAGCCGTTGACTGATCATAAAAATTTATTGTATTTATTTATGTTAAGTATTTAAGCTGTACTTAGCCAGGCACATACTGTTAGGGTTACAAATCTCATTTTTAAGGGAGACCTGACCAAGCGAGTAGCATAAAAGACTTCAGATTTATCAATCAAAATCTTTCATTTCTGCTATTTGGGGTCCAAATACATACATCTTTAAGCTTTATTTGTTAAGGGTAGTGTTACTGAGAGGCTACCTCTTTTTTGGGAGAAACACCCTGATAACATTCACACTGTTACACATTCAAAACCTGAAGCTGCCCAGCGCAACCACAGTGACCTGTGGTCATTAGCAGCTCAACTAGAGCAGTTGGGATTAAGGGCCTTGCTCAAGGGCACCACAGTAACGTTGATAAGAGAATTGCAAGTGCTGCTTTTAACCTATCCCACCCAGATTCAATTTTGCTGGTCCTGGGGATTGAACAGGTAACCCTCAGCATCTAATTTAGTTAGTGAGCTTTAAAACCTATTTTTATTTTGTTACCTATTTTGTTTTGTCTCACGTTAGGGTAACCAACTTAAGATGGTTCTCAATTTTTTTATTTAACCACCATAGGAAGAAAACAAATACAGATCCCAAAATGTAAAACTAGTGCTGTGACCAATTCATTTTCATGTTTGATCTGTGAGGTCTAGACAACTTTGCCTCATCTATAATACTCACACCACATGTGAAGAGCAACAGAAATACTGGATATTTTACAACCTAATAATCCCCTTGGTAGTGTGCAAACACAGCTACAGCCATTGTTACAGGCTCCGGTCAACATTTAAATAACACTGGATGGTTTATGAAACACTGAATCCCAGCTTCCTTCCTCCCTTCCTTCCGGCATTTTATTCCATCTAAATAATGCAACCACAAGGAGTCATTTGGGGGGATCCATTATAGAGAGACTGATACAGAATGCAGGGATGCATGATCAGATACTTATGACTTTCACAGAGCATGTTATACTGCAACAGGGAGAACTTTGTATTGTCATGTCTCTCCTAAGTGCCTAATCCTTTGGTTGATGTGATAGTGATATGCATCCTGAACAGTTGGGATATATTAGACTATGAAAATCTTCCACATTAGATCCAGATAATTTATGATGAGGCTTGGGTGTGTGCTCATGGAGTGTAGTTAAAGGACATTTCAGGGCCAGGGTGAAATTAAATTTGTGCTGCAACAGCTACTGTGAAGTGAGCGACTATAGCCGTTATGGTTAGAGAAAGAAGATGTGGGGGGCAGAAAAATAAAAATAAATAAATAAATAAAAATGTACCCACCAGCTACATAGCGGACTCAAAAAACAAAACAAACAAACAAAAAAAAACTTATCCACCATATCCATTCCCAGTAGCTTCTGAGGCAGCGAGGGCACTGGTGAAAAATGTCATAATAAGATTGGAAGCGTTGAAGAAGTCAACCTTGCCAGATGATTTATTTGATGTCTATTCATTTTATTCTCGGCAGCTTCTCTGAGAGGATACTGTTAATTACATATAGTCTATTGAGGAGCAAATGAGCTTGACAGTGTTCCATCATGTTGTCATGGGGTGGGGGGTGGAGTGTGCGTCTGCATGGACACACTTATTCACAGGTAGAGTCTGTTATGCTCATTCTCCTTTCCACTAATCTGCCTGTCAGTAATGAAGTCTGAAGCTTAAGTGTGGGACCGAGCAGGCGTCATCCATTAGTCTCATCCATTTCCATTAATGTTCACGGATTACTTATTATTCCCTGATTAATAAACACTCGGCAAGTGTGTCCTCATTGCAGTCTCAATAAGGACAGCTTCATTAATGATTAGAATTAAGGCTATTAATATCGCAGTTACTGGCATTCACAGCCAGCAGTAGCTTGACCTATATTTTTTATTGTGAGTGTTTTGTGAAAACATCTTATGTTTGCAAGCGATGAATAAATATAGGTACATTAGTCATTGACATTAGCCCCTACTTTCAAGGCAACAATTTCATAAACAATTCACATAACCCTGGTATTTGGACATCCTCAAGCAAAAGCAAGTAATCCAATTAGTAAACTGAGTGAAGCGCTATTGATTTCAATAAAAACATCACCCAATCAATTCTGAAGAGGTAATGAAATTCCTTTAGTTTGTGCTCCAAAACTGTAAAAGCACAAATTGATGTGCAGGCTAAGAGCATACACACACACACTGTTGTTTATGTGCGTGTATGTAACATATTTTAAATAAAATGTTACTCAATATTTAAAATCTATATAGTTCACTTTAGTTCTTTTTCATTTAGTTAATTTTTTTAAGATTTGCAAAATGAAAAATAACTAAACAACTGTTCTGTTGTTTTCAATCAAATCTCTGCATCCTCAGTAGCAGTCAGTTAAACAGTGGCACACACAAATTGTCACACTCGTCTTCCACACCACACTTCTTAAATATTCATGTTAGTCAGGACTTGAACTCCTGTCACTGTAACTCTTAGTTGGATTATATATTGGACACAATTAGATTCTAGTGGAGTGGTATAA
Organism: Channa argus; assembly: GCF_033026475.1. Lineage (NCBI taxonomy): Eukaryota > Metazoa > Chordata > Actinopteri > Anabantiformes > Channidae > Channa > Channa argus. The sequence continues at coordinate 11,799,858 of NC_090212.1, forward strand.
ATAGCCTAAGGATGTTTGCATGAATTACGGTATGCTGGAAACTATTGTAATGCATCGTGTTGCAGTGCTCACATTTTGCCTGTGCAAATCTCCCTGGTCTCATGACACTAATCCCTAGCAGAGTAAATTCTATGTTGTCTCATTTTACACCATGCCCGCGGTTGTTTTCTTTTCAATAATCTCATAGGCAAGTATAACTTGATTAGACTGAACAAAATTCAAGGGTGAAACTATTGATTGTATGCAAATGGAATTAATCTGAGACACAACTGTGTTGACCATCTTTCTTGCTATTTATTTCTCTGGGTCCTTTAAATCCGCAGCTTTAGCACATACACACTTAGGCACAAACTCCAATCCAATTATATAGATAAATAGGCTAATCATGCCACAAAATTTTAATATGAGGTCTACGGGCAGGTCGATAAGCATAATCATTCACAGTGCCAAATTTACAGCACAATTTTAGATAAGAGAGATGGGAAAAAGGCGTGAGAGGGCAAACTGAACAGATAAATAGTTTCATATTAGACATTAACATATGGATCATAAGGGAGCCAGATAAGAAAAGAAACATTTTATTACAGAGAGAAACATTAGATTAAAAGACTTTTCTGTTTACATTACTTCCTACAATCCATGGGAATGTGATGAGCACTACTGTCCAAACACTGTAGCAGCTTTTTTGTGAACGGTGACAAATGTGACTTATATTGCTGAAAGAGCAAAGAAAACTGCAATGATGAGGAAAGTGTGAGTTTACAAATTACTGAGAATAGGTTACTTTTATGTCTGTCTCCTAAAACAGCCATTTATTAAAGCTATGAAAAAAAGTAAAATTGCTTTCTCAGCTTTTATTGATAAAGTTGGAGATTGTAAAGAATGGTTCCATTTGTCTTTGCAATCTTTATTCTGCTCCCATCATAGATAAGTAAAGCATGTAATATACTCCCTCTGCTTTTAGGTATTATCTTTACTATTTAAAAAAAAAAAAAAGTATAGTTTTCATATTTATTACCTGACAGTCACATCATCCCAACAACTTCTTGGCTCCCAGATAAATAGATAACTCCAACATCCTGCTCGATTAAAGATTCTCATTAAAGTTCTGCTTGGTCTATCTCCTCCCTTCTCGGACGTGTTTATTTCTTTATTTCTTATAATCAATGATAGGTTTCTTTGGGGATCTAACTGTGGATTCCTGTATCTAAGCACATCTGTTTAGCTCATGGCAAGACAGACAGCACAGAGTGTGTGTGTGTGTGTGTGTGTGTGTGTGTGTGTGTGTGTGTGTGTGTGTGTGTGTGTGTGTGTGTGTGTGTGTATGAGAGAGAGTGAGACAGAGAGAGTGAGACAGAGAGAATGAGTGAGAGAGAGAGAGCATGGAAAGTTGGGAGGGGTGATGTGGCTCCATGGAAATGTTGCTGTCCGGTTAGATTCCCAGTGGAGAAAAGAGGCTTGTTTTAAAGTTTAGAACTTCTAATCTAGTCATTTAAAGAAAAACATGTCTTATAGATACACGCCCTCTCTCTCTCTCACACACACAAAGACACACGGTTGTATAAAGTGCATTCACTGTTTTCTGTCTGAAATGGGAAATACTTTTCCTCTCCACATGAATGTCTACTCAGACTAAACACAGCACAGCATGACTGTCTTCACAGACATCAACCAATAAGAAACAAATGCTTGCACAGTAAAGCCTCATCTAACCATGATGTATTTCCATCTGTGTGTATGCTTTTCAGTTTGGATTAAATAACTATTGCTAAAACTGTTCCAACTGAACTGCCTGATCTCAATGCATTGTGCACAATAGCTCAGATTTTTATGTGCAACATTACAGCAAGTGATTTTAATTATCCAATAATGATGATTATTATTATTATGTGCAATGAAAAACGCCACTTTATAGTCACTGTATAATGGCTGTGTTAAACTGAAATGAAAGGTGTCATTTTGAAATATGCCACTCTTCAACAAGCTGTACACCCTACACAACTGAGTGCTCCCGATCACACAGACCTCAGTGATGTCTCAACCATTAAAGAGCTTATTTCATTACACTTGCACAGTGACAGTTTTAGTGACAAAGTCACCTCTATTGATAGTGCTTTCCCTCGTGAAACTGACTAATGATCACTCACAACACAATGTCTCCACGAAAGCGAAATGTCGTAACACAGGTTGAGTACAAAGTAAACCCTAAATGTAGAACACCTTGAAAGTAACACAGGCCTAATTGACAATCCACTAACACAACCATCTAAGGATTCAATCAAATATCAAAGACCACTCAGACAATGATTTAATCGGTGTGTAATGATGCAGCTCAACGAGGGATGTGTATTTGAAAGACAAACGTGTTTTTACTCCGCTTTACTTAATGAATTTCTTTGTCCAAACACAGACTGTAATTAAGGTTGACAGAACCGCTGCTGGGATCATCCTGAGCTACAGGGTGAGTCAGACAAAACATCGTTGGTCAGAAAAAGTGCGTCATGCCCCTGTTGGGAAATGTTTTTAAATCAATAAACAATACTAATCTTGAGAAAAATATCAACCACTCATACTCTAGTTCTAGTTGCAAGGGTACAGAAGAGGACTTTCTTTTTAAGCACCTTCTGCACTTATGATCCTCTAATCACTGACTGGTGTCAAGTGCCTCAATCATTAAAGGAGGGCAGCATTGCTACGTTTCGGTCACTACCAAATGCCATTTATCATTGTGATGAAATGTCCCTTTGAGAAATGAGCGATAATTTTCTTCTCTCTACTAATGTTCAAGAACATTTGCAGTTTTTAATCATCTGAAATTGATACAATTCTTCTGTGAAATATTTAATACATTATTAATGAACAAGTTTTGTGGTTGCGTAGTATGTGGTTTGTGACGCCCAACATCATCTGACGCCAATATAGAGCCATAGTAAATGTAAAATCATTTTAACAATTTGGAGGCATAGACGCCATCTTGTGGGCTATGCCGTGTTTATCTATGACTGCTACGGGGGTTTTGTTTCCTTTGTTTGTTTTGTTTGGCAAAAAAGTTTTAATGAATTAACTTTGAAGGGGATGGGAAAAGATGAAGTGAAGGAAATGGGACTTTACCTGGAGAAATTAAATCATAAGAGCATATATCAGTATTTGGAAAACTAATGTGTTTTCCACAGCTGCAATATAATTGGGGGAATGCACAAGTATACAGTAGTGTTTGTATAATCATCTCAAACCTCAGACCTCCACTGCCTGTGTATATAAAAGGTAAGGGGTGTCACTCTGATACACCTGTACAATCAGAATCGACTTTCTGAGAACTTTTCCCAGTAACGAATCAATATATAATTGTCAGAATCTCCCAGTTAAAATGATCAACTCATGTCAATAAAAAAAATAAATCAAATTGCAGTTCTAAATAGCCTAGTTGCAAACTATAATGTTTCAAAGTCAGCACGCTAAAGATCAGCCACATTACTCAGTTCAAAAGATTGCACATAAATACAACCCCAAGTCCAAAGAAGTTGGGAAGTTGTGAAAATGTAAATAAAAATGGAATGTAACGATTTACCAAATCTTATCAACCCATAATTTATTCACAATAGAACATAATCATATCAGATGTTTAAACTGAATAATTGTACTATTCCATGGAAAATATTAGCTCATTTTGAATTTGATCTAATCTAAAAAAAAAAAAAAAAAATGTTAGAACAAGGTGACGTTTACTATTGTGTAACATCCTCTCTTCTTTTAACAACTGTAAACGTCTGGGAAGCAAGTAGTCCAGTTGCTGGAGTTTTAGGAGAGGAATGTTCTCCCATTCTTGTCTGATGCAGGACTCTTGCCGCTCAACAATCCTGGGCCTTTGTTGCCGGATTTTTCATTTTATGATGTGCCAAATGTTTTCTATTGGTTTACACACTGCATGACTTTTTTGGAATTGGGGTTGTGCATGAATAAAAGGTTACTGCCAGGTGTAGCCACTTTCCAGAAGACGTTCCAAACTGTCTCACTCAGCTGGAAAGACACTGGTTCCTGGACAACCTAAGCATGACACAGACATGCCATGAGCTGGGTACTGCTTGAACACCAGTGTCCTATTCTGCAGTCAAGTTAGTTTCACATCACCATGGACTGAAAGGCTGCTGTTCAAAAAAGTAACCCCTCCTCAAAAATCCACACCTTATAGCTCAGCTAATGTTGTTCCATACTTGCTAAGGGGATTTTAACCAAATGTCCTGTGCTGCAGGTGTACTTTTGGACTTGTATGTATAGTTTTGTGTCCCATCATATTGCATTTTACAAGATGCAGGGAACAAATCCAGAAATCTAGAAAAGTAAATCATATCACCAACAATCTGTTTTTTTAAACAATGTTAAAAGAGCACTTTCATAAATGAAATCAATACAAGCAGTGATAGTTATAATAACAAAACAATGCAGATTTGAAAAACATTTCCACAGCTTGTGGGCTGAATAAAGTACATGACCTGGAATGAAATGTGCTCTCAATAAGCCAATCAATTGGTAATGCTAGGGGTGATGGTGCATAAACGAATCCCTTGGGTGGCTGGAGGGAAATCAGGATTATATTGCATTCCCACTCAGCAATGACTGCTTCTGCTGGAAGCCAGAGCCGGCTAATCAAACAACATTACTGTAGAGGATCAATAGACAGACAAATTGATGTATTGTTCTGCAGCCCAGACTATCTATTTCAATTTTTATTAAAAGCTCATTTAAACATTCACATACATCTTAATCCAATTTTTTGTTGGTACCCAAACTTTTAAATTAAGTAATCAGAAAGATCAGAAGATATTGTTTACCCTGATGTCTGTGCCTGGCTAGTGCTTCCCTTTTTGTTACAAATGACAAAATATGGTACAACTTCTGCTGAATGGTGTATCAGAACACTGTCCTTTATCTTATCTGAGCGAAGTAAGAGGCACTGTGCAACACTGATATAGAATCAGTTCCACAAAGGTTCAAAGTTGGTTACTGATTCATTGCTGACTGTGTCTTCTTTGATAGAGATGGTACACATCCATAATCACAGCAGCTCTGAAAAAAAAAAAAAAATTAAAACACAAGATATTATTTCTAAACAAGCAATTTATTCAAGATAATCGTGTATATTGATATAGTAACTAGATTCAAATGACGTAAGTGGGTTAAAGCATGTCTGTGAGGGTTTTGGGAGGCAGTATAAGCATATAACCTGGCTATGTAAACCAGTACCCACAATCAGTTAAGAGGAGCTGCATACATTTCTTTCACAAATAATCTAATCTTTTTAATTTGAGAGATAAGGCAGAATTGACTGTAATTATGTGCAGCTGGGTCTGTGAGGAATTCAGAAAAAAAAAAAATGAGGCTAAGCCCATCTGCTGACTGGGAAACTGGGGGAGGCAGCGACATTGGAGGGCGAGAGAGAAAGAATGAAAGGAAGAGACTCTAAAATCATTAAATCAGCCACTATCTTCTCTCCTCTGTCACTCAGAGAAAAAAGAGGCACTAATGAAATATTAATGCCTTCCTTGTTTTGAGATTTACATTAATCTTTCCTCTCTCTCTGTCTCTCTCCCTCCCTCCTTCTCACTTTCACATCTCTGTATGTGAAATTTGAAAGCTGTGCTTTGAATGACTTGAATATATATTTCTAATGAGATGCCTGCACTACAGATAGTCTAATTTTTCTACCTGTTTTGATTTCCAAAGTTGCATATATTGCAATGGAGAGGGAGTAGGGAGAGGTTGTTTGATCTAAAGCATAAAGCTAAAGAGAATGAGAGTGAAAGTGAGAGCAAGAGACTGAATGAGAGAGCGAACATTACTAACTGTGGCTGTAGTAGCAGAGAAGCAAATGTTCAGCCAAGAATGTGGCAGTTTCCTCTGGCCTCGTCCCACTTGGCACATGTTCAAATGGGAAAGCAAAACAAAAAGCCAGGGTGTGGATTCTCCCAGGAGGTGGGGAGGAATTAGGAGTGTGTCAGGTAAACCAGCAGCAGTTTTCTCAATGTCCGCCCCCGCCGGGACCTGAAGCTAAAGCAAATCTGACACCACGGATGCTACCACCTCTTTCATACAGTACACACAAAAGCCTTTAAGCATGAGGGTGTTCAAATTACCTCAGTTGTGCTTAGGCATATAAGCACGCGCACATGCAAAGAATATGAAACCTGATTTCAACTTCTGCAAACTGCTAAGAATGCTTTTGACTTTGGAATGGGTTGAGAAATTATACAGTGTTCAGCGCTGTTGACACAGATCAAAACTTATTTATCCTGACAACTTTAGTATGAACCATCTTCTTACATAGACTATACAAGAAATTGTAAAAGCACTGAAACAGCTGCATTTTTACTACTACACTGTGAAACAACATGTGCAGTTAAGTTAAGTGCAGATAAGTATGGGCCATTGATTCTAGAAGTGAGCATTTCTCTACAGCATGTTGCCTACTGCTGTCCCATCAGTGCTTCATCATTCCCAGGGTGAGACTTTCCTGGCAGAGCAGAGCATTCCCAGGCTGTTTTACACAATGCAGTAATTTCACTGTAGTGTTCCCATTGCAGCTACATACATTTACCACACAGACATGCAAGTTTCCTCATCCACTGGCCTGAGCATCACTGAGGCAAACTCACACAGTACTGGAGTGGCAATAGTAGGCACACCACAGCAAATGGCAAACTGCAACCCAAAGCTGTTGCTGCTATGCTGTTTGATGCTGTGTTTGCCTGCAGGGTGTATGTAGGAAGTTGTGTGTGTGTTTATGTCTGTGAGGTGAAAGTTAGTGAGGTCGTGCGTGCAGGTATGTATTGGGTGTATGCGTTAAGAGAGAAAAAAAAAAAAAGTGATACTACACAGTGCCAATAACCATGATAGACATTCTTCATCTTCCACAGAGACTGAGAACAACAAAGAGCTGAGTTAATAGGCAGACATGGCTCAGAGGACACAAAAGACTGCCTCCTAACCCTGAAATCCACACACACGATAATTGGTTTCTTTTAATCATTATTTCTAACTGAAAATTTCTGTTTGTGCAAACACATACATAGACAAGTGATGCCATATATGGTGTGTATCAGTGAAATGTCCAGCATACTGTAAGAAACAAAGAAAAACAACAGTATGAACTGTATGAAGTACTGTATTAAGTGAGCGAGTTTATAATTTATGGTGTGCTTCGTTAAGACTATGTATTGAAAACATTTGAAAACTAATTTTATCCAGTATTTTAAGTTCTAAAACACCCACGCCAATAAACATCCATCCCCGTTTGTTTCTGCATTTAACGCTATTGACTTTAATGTCAACAGAAGGGAAACAGGTGATTCCCCTTCAACTTAGAAACGAGTAAAGCAGAAATTGTATAATATTTCTGGCTCTGCTCCACACATTGATTATACCAAGCAGACAACATCAGCAATTATGGCTTTGTTGCAGAACAAATAGACAAAAACCTTTGTCCATTCAGACAAAAAAAAAAAGTTCATGTACTTTCAAATGTTTATTAAAAAAAAAAAACTACTGCCATTACATGTTTAGCTAGCAATGTAATCGCATTTCTACCAGACCTCCTTTCCCCCCCGTGGATACTACAACATTAAACCAGCAATCCCAGATTTATACAAATTTACGAATTCACTGTCATTCCCACTATCACCATTATGTTCATCACTAGTATCATTATCATTAACAGCACCAGAGAATTAAGGGGTAATAGACGCAAAAGGTACCTAATTGTTTTATTTAGTTTTTAATTAGGAATGGGCCGTTTTAGATTAGATCCACTGAGCTCTAACAGGAAATCATCCTTAAAAGTACTAATGCTGAAACTCATTATCTGACATTTCAAGACTCGGTGATGCACTGAGTTGTTTCTCAAACTCTCAACTCTCAAGTACAAGACTAGAAGGCACCTTGACAGCATATATTTTTATTTCTGTTCTTCAGGAATAAAAGAGAACAAGGGCAAAATTGATCTAGAGGCTATTCCAGAAAATATGTATGAGTGATGGTGCTAGTCTCTCCGTCTGTCTGTCTCTCTCCCTCCCCTCTCTCATTATCCAGTCTGAGCTACCGACATAATCCTGGAAGGTTTAGTGCCGCTGTGTTGTGATTGGTTAGACATTACATCAGGGTGATGTAATACTCATAGGACTGGCTAGTGTGTCGGGCATGGGGAGGGAAGTAGGGAGGAGGGGGAAGTGGTGGGTGGACTCTGAGTGAGGAGAGAGAGAGCAAGGACCGGGGTGGGGGGGAATTATTTAGCAGAAGAACTCTGTCTTTCTTGCCTGCAGCCAGTGAGTGTGCATGTGCAGCCGCCACAGAAAGCCTCTAATCCCAAAGCACACAGCAGTGCTTTGGAGAAGGAGGGAAATAATCAAGACTGTTTCCATAGGCCCCCATCTAAAGGCTGGAGATAAGCTTTGCTGTGCATGCTGCCGTGTGTACTAGTAGCAGCTGTGTGTATTGGGGATACACACAAAGCAGAAATGGGATTTTTGGGGGGCTGAAATTCAATCATTAATTGCAAATAGACAGAGGAGAGGAGGATGATTGTTTGTCAGGGACAGAAAATGCCAAGGCATTTGGTGTTTGTGCATAATGACTCGTAGCCAATTTCTCACTTCAGTGCAAGGTGATTTTTTTATAGATCCAAAAGGTGTTATACCATATCTCTGACTTGAGATGAGGTTTGTGAACAGCAATGCCCAGGGCACAAGCAATGTGTTTTCACCTGATTGCTTTCATGCCATGGTAGACAATGCTTTAAGATGCTAAAACCAAGTGATTGGTATATTTCAAAATTAGATCTCCAAATTGAAATATAGAGTGGTTAATAGCACTGAACTTTTAGTCTAATAAAACACTTAATAGAAAGAAATAGTACTGCAAGACTAAAAACATACATGGCTTTTTTTTTTTTTTTTTTTTTATACTTGACCATATAATGTATAGTACATCAAAAATGACCAAACATGAACCAAAAAGGGTGCAACACAAAACAGATCAGAGGAACAGTCATGATGTCTATACCCAAATATTACAATGACAGATTAAAATGGCCAATCTCAAGGTTAAGCACTTGCAGCACTACCAAACAGACGATATACTCTGGGCCTTTAATTTAGCCCTGGAGCTCTATGGATGTATGCCATCAGCCCTGAGTTTATTTGAGGGTTATTATACCCCTTTCCGAAATCTACAGATAAAGAATTCAGAGTGCTTAGGCAATCAAAGGTAAATATGGCAAAATACATTCTTCATTTTGGATACTGTAAATAAAAGGGGGTACTTATGAGCCAGAAAATAAAGTTGCTTTTAAATCAGTGTCTGAGTAAAAAAAAGAAAAACCCTGAGGAAACCTGCTGAGTATTTGAGCCTGGTATGAAATGAAATGCTAAGTAATAGAATAAAATGTGGATAAAATGTGCTAGCTAAAATTATTAAAGGTTATAATAACTAGCCTGACAGAACTCATTAGCTGAGAATGGTGTACCCTTCTGTGCTTAAAATAATCTATTCTTAAATTAAAGACCCATAAGATTGATTTGTACGGTAAACACATGTATTTTGTGTTACAAGAACCCTTCTGAGTCATGTAATTATAAAGAGCAACTTCACCAAACTTGCTTTCTATGGCTTTACTTTAGTGCCTTTAAACTTCCCTCTGACTTCCCAATATTAAAATATGTCTCTGGTTCTTTTTAAACAGTTCCTCCAGATGACATCACCCAGGAGTTTTTCATCATTAGGGGTTCAGATGAGGTAATCTGAGGGAGCTCTGTAAAACATGGTTTACCATGATTACAACCACCATAGTGTGAGCAATGAGATGACATAATCTGAACTCAAGGTTCTTAGGGAAGTCAGAGGGAAGTTTAATGGCATTTATGTACTTGTACAACCCAAACTAGATCCAAAGGAAGCAAGTTCAACATCAATGAAGGCATCTTTTAATTCTTTAACTTGAATCCAAGAGCCTAACTTACTGTTGATGTATACCAATCGACCAAAACAAAAGTACCAACTGTTGGTATAAATGTTGTGGTAGACAGGTCAGCATGAGCATTTTGATGCTTTAAAAAACTGAAAGAAACCTCCAAGCTATTATTAAAGCAAAGTCAGACAATCTTTGAAGGAAACATTTAAAAAAAAAAAGAAAGAAAGAAAAGTACCTGAATGACAACTTGTCAGAATGAAAGATTGCCATTTCTTATTTTGCTTCAGGCTAGGAATGGGAACTAGGTAATGACTACAATGACCCCCCCCACACACACCATTACAATGGCTGTGTCTGGCAGTTTGAAGCCTTTCTCCAGCGCCTCATGGTCCATTTCCAACACAAAGAGATGTTTAGAGTTACTGAAGCTACAGTTTAAACACCTGCTTCCTTCAGTTTCTCATGTAATCCCTTTACAAAATTTTTATTCTAATAATCTAATAATAATAATTTATTCTAAATTTACTTCCAATGTGAATTCAGTATTAAGTAGTTATATCTGTATAGAAATCTATATATCTGTATTTACATTTCTTACGCCATTACAAATATCATTCTTCTTTACTCATTTCCATTTTTATATAAGCTGTCAGTACAGATCTTTGTAAACCCTGTTTTCCACCAGCCAGCCTGTCTGCACTATTCTCTGATAGTCCGTCTCTGGCTGTACAGCAAGATGTTGTAACGCATCTTCCTCTGCACTCAGGTCTGTGTGTTTATGCTCTGCCTGCATTGCCTGTTCTGTTATATGGCCGTCTGGAGCGCACTGCGCTCCTCTTGCTGTGACAGAGGTCAGCGAGTGCGCCGAGCCCGACTGACGTCATGCTGCTGCAACCATGCAGACATACCAGCAGGCAGGCAGACAGACAGCCCAACAGACAGACAACAAGCAGACTTGGTGTATTTATAGACTCCCCACCTATGCATCCTTACAGCAAGCTGCATAGTTTATATATGCCCTTAAAGCAAACCCATCAAGACAGGTTGTGTTTATTACAAGGAATCCACAAGTCTGCACTATACAAGTATACAATTTAGAGCATCTCTTTACGTAGAAAATGTTACATTAACAATCAGTGATGTAGTAATCACTTCAGTTAAATTATTACCTCTTTCTCCCTTCCTAAAAAAGGTATATATGTGCATCTCCCACAGACAATGAACACACTGTATTACACATTAGCTAATAACAGTTGTGATGTGCGCTTAACACAGTGCCTTACACCATTACTTATCTAATAAACTGTAGGAGGTGCCTGCCATTAGCTTTGGCATTGATGCTGATATTTGCCTCCCACTGGCAGGAACCTGCAAGCCAATCTGCTATATACTGTATGCAAATATGAAACTGTTAGTATCAGGATGCAGACTAATTCCACATTATTCTCCAGGTAGTGGACCAATCAGGTTGACTTTGAAATGGATTGTGGATCATTAGCCGGGAATGCTGGGAGAATGCCGAGGTCTCACTAGTGAACCCTGCAGCTGATGCTGGATTGAGCGGAGCAACGATCCAGGTAATTAATTCCTTGACAAGCATCAGTGATTTGGAAAATCAGTAAGAATGGCAGACGCTGATCAAAAGAGAAACATGTGGAGGGATGTTTAAACAGCGGGCGTTCGAGGTGTCAGTCACGGAGGGCCAAGGCACAGGGCCCGGTGCCCAAACACCACAATGCACTGAGCTGACTATCAAACAACTGCCAGAGGATACCCTGTGTGCTTTGGATTGGCACGCACAGAAATGCAAAAAGTTATGCACTGCGTAATGCAAACACCCATTCAATTAACAGAAGTCATTTCATTCACCAAGATCTGATACACACATCAATACACAAACAGCCATGGAAATTTATCCATATGTACAATCTCTCACACACACACACACACACACACACACACACACACACGCAGAGTATAAACACACTTTACAGAGTACTTCACATGTATGATAAACAAGTCATGTATAAAGACCCAATATAAAAACACAGATAAACCACACGTGTATATTCCAGTCACAAAGCCATGAGTGCCATACAAATACTATGAACGTACACACCAGAACCATAACTCAATATACACATGCACATGTGGTAAAGATCAATTCATTTTCAGTATTTATTATACATACTGCCCTAAGCCTATATCTGTTGAATGAAATGCAAACAATGGAATGATATTCATGAGAATGAGATCATATAAATGCAAGTGCGTGCACACACAGACACACACAGAGCACTCTTCATAAATACACACGAGTTTGAGTTGGCATTATTGTCACAGCCTTGATTGAATCATGTGTATATCCTTTATTTGATTGTATGGATAAAAAATAAAAACACACAATCATAATTGGCACAACTATTACAGACACACTGTCCAGAATACAAATTTTCCATGCAGGTGTTTGTTTCCATCCACCACTATTCATTATGCAAGTGCATGTATCATTAGGATGTAGCTATTGATCCTGTCTTAAATCTCATTGTTATGTTGCTATTCAGCTGCAAACCAGGTGAGTGAAAAAAGCGAGGTGACCAAATGTCATGGTGACAACATGCACCATTGTCAAAGGTAGCTTTATCGATCAAGATAGACAGACAGAGAGAGGGGAGATATTTTAGCAGGACCCCAACCGTCTGACATTTTAGAAAAGCTGTCCTTTCCATTTTGTCACCCTCTATTGTTGCACACAAAGACCACAGATGCCTTGACTGAGGCAATTTGAGCTATGACCTTCGCACCCAGCAGAGACAGTGAGCGGCTTCTGGTGTAGCTCGGCTAAGTGGGGACTCTTGTTCATTATATTTATCAGTGGTAATTTCCCAGGGCTCAAGCTGTGTTTCAGAGAAGGTGGGCTATGCACTGAGTAAGTATCTTGCTTTGACATTTTAAAGGCCTTGCTGTCATACCTTGTCAGCAGTTAATCTAAAATACACTGAAGATGGAAGCTCTGGTTTGGTAAGGGTCCAATTAGTTTGCCAGACATGTACAACAATTCTTTGGACAACTTGGATGACTCAGAACAGTCCCTGTGGGACTTCTTTTCTTCAAACAGTCCGAGGACTGATGGAACACAATGAAGCACACAGCCAAGTGGGCATGAATGACTAAATGAGTGTTGTCGTATCAAAGCAGAACTACCAGCAAACATGTCAGATTAGAGCAACAACACAATAAGGGCAGCCTAGTGCTGCAACAACTTGACCTGTTGGTTGCGCAGTAATACAGATCAGAAGGTCTGGAAGTTTGCTGGCATGGCTTAGCATTTCTCCCCTCTCCCTTTCTGTCTGACTCACTCTCCCAGGTAATTAGCACAGACCTGATTTTTTTTCCCTGTGTATGGCTTAAAGCATCTTGTGTTAAAGCAGTGCAGACCAAAACGACATGTCATACCATATTATCTTCAACATTGCTCCACTGCAACAAACCTGCTCTCCAGTTTGCTCTGCTCTTCCTCTGCTGCCTTATGTGTTTATCTGTCTTTAAGACTGGAAAATCTCCCCACTCACTGTTTTACACCATACAGAACCAAAGAACAGATTAAGAAGATCTTCGGATCCATAGAATGACTTTTCAATGTACGGCAGGAAGAATGAGAACAGCATTAACTCTACACAGAGGTACACTCTTAATTTAACACACCGCAATTCAACACATATGAATCAGGGTTTAGACGGAACAACTGTATGGTCTTACCAGGTGGGTCTCAGTCTAAAAGTGGACTGAGGCCCAAATCTGAATGAGCAATATGTGGACTGCAATTCTATTAATCAGAAACACTATAAACAAAGCAAACCAAAAAAAGGATCAAAGAATAACATGCAGAAAAATGTAAACCACTGTTTCTCACTGCAAAGTAGCTTTTTCTGCTGCACACAGTATCCACTTGCAAGTTATACTAGTTCCTAATGGTAGGTTCATACAAGGAGCGCAAAGAGTTGCTTTGCTTCTCTTTAGTTTATAAGTCCTCCAAGTTCAGGAGTTAAACAAAATATCTGCTTTAACACTTAAAACACAGAAAGCTTTTTAAAAGCCTTTAGAAGTCACGTTTAAAAAAAACATTCCTCCTCAGAGCAGATTTTCAGCTCTTGTCTCGTAACCATCAAAGTAGGTAATTGATGCATAACTTCCGTGACTCAGATGTGAAATCTTGCATTTTTGAAAGATTCAATATTTACAATATCCTTGCAGAGGTCTTTAAAAGGGGACAAAATTTAGAGGAACAATTTTTCAAAGTGAACTGACTAAATTAAATAATATCGTTAACTACCCAAATCAATAATTTGTAGCAGTGGAGCTCCCTGAGTGCATTATCATTACACTTAAGTAAAACAGTTACAACTGTCTTTCTCAACTTAGAAGATTTCTTAATGACATGTAAATGTGAAACTGGTTTAATGTAATCAGGGCAGGGGATTATAGAAACATGGCTTCCCAAGTTCCATTAATTCTGGAGAACACAGATTCGGCAGCCAAGCAGTAAAAGCGGCAAAGTCAAGTGTAAGGATAAAACAAGAGATCATCATAAAGTGAGCTGCCAAAAGTCAGAATAAAACTAAATTAACTGAATTTACCAATAAAAACAATTGACAACTGTTATTTTCTCTTTGCCTCCATTTAGCAAAATGTAAAAAAAAACATACGCCATCACTGCACAGTTAACATTTGTTAGCAATGTCTCTAAAATAAGCCAGGTCTAAAAGAAAGCGCTAAAATTCTGAAGCATGAAAAAGTGGATTTACAATGACCAGGTTAATACAATACATGTAAACGTGTTCCCCAATTACCTGTGTAACCTTATTTCTCTGAGTAATCTGTATAGATAAATCTCTGTTGTGATTCACAGTATTTACTTTTATGTTGAAAACACTAAAAAAACCCCACCAAAGCCAGAAATGAAATCATTAAGTCTGCCAAACTACACACAGTTTGTGCAGTCACGGTCTAGTTTTATAATTGACTACATGTAACAGCTTAGATAGTGATGTGTTCACTTACTTTTGAATGCACTTAAGTTGGTTGAATGATGATTCAACACTTATTTCTGTATATACTGAAGAGTAATGTATTCCCTTACTATTGCAGATGATTTGAACAGTGATGCGACCTTTAGGCTTAGGATAAAAAAGTAAACAAACTCCTTAGTCAATGATGGCAAATCTTCCAAATAAACTGAGGTACCACATTGAATTCTTCTCCAACTCTCATGAACGACCAACATCTATCAGCTAATGGCACAAATTCTCACAGGCAGAAACTCCCTATGCACTAAAACAATGAGTGCTTCCCATGGTAATGGGAGATTCGATTAATGCCATATTCAAGTAATGCAAGTCAAAAAATTGTGCAATGTGAGCTAGTACTCACCAATTCAAGGGCTATCACCTTAGGCAGTGATAAGAAAAGGAGCACTGTCAAAGGTAAGAAGAGGCTCCAAGTAGATTTCAGGCTGAATAACGTTGCTGCACCAGTCTGCAAAAGTACAAGTTAGCAAGCAGTAGTAACAGGTTCCATAAGAGTTTTCTAGTCCTCTCTAAATTTTATTTTTGTTAAACAAAATCTTACATAACCATGTCAAAACGAATCAATTTAAACCTTAGCTGAGCTGACAAAACTAGCACACATTAACTAAGTAAGCTAACGTAACTGTAACATATGCTGCTAACATTCCACATTAAGAGCTATGCTACAGTTGCTAGCATGCTAACGCGGTAAAATCTCTAACTTTTGCAAACTGCAGTTATAATTTAAACATAACACACCACACACACATACATGGATTTACTCTTTGTAGATGGCAACGACCCCTTTGGTGGTTTAATGTTGTAATGATCGAATTTATGGACAAATACATCATCTCAAATACCCCGAGCCACTGCTCATACACTAATATAGACTTTGCCAGGTGGCCTATATTGTAGACCCCGCCCCCTACCTTCACCGTGACAGGTGATTGGTCCCCAAGTTTAGGACAACCAATACAATTAAATACATGTCAGAGTAGATTGTTCGAGTATCACATTTAAGGTTAGTATAACAACAGTAGTCTAAGCATTTATTGTTCTACTTGTTTAAAGAGCTACATCTTTTGAATAAAATATGAATATCACCTGTTTGGAATAAACTTAATAAACTTTGCTCTATAAAAGCTAGTGGAATTTAAAATGCCACTTTTATATGAATCATTGCTTTAGTCCAGCATTTAAACAACCAAGGTAATTTAGGCCTGCTTTTCCCAAACATGTTTCAACTGCAGTTTATACTTTATCATAAATTTGGGTACACATATGAGGTTTTATATATCTATCTATCTATATCTAAATCTCTCTCCCTCCCTCTATATATCTATCATATTATATATGTTATGATATTATATATTATTGCTTTGTTTTCAATATTTCTCTCTCTCTCTCTCTCTCTCTGTATATACTGTATATATACAGATAGATAGAGAGAGAGAGAGAGAGATAAAATTCCCTACTCACCCCCTCTTTCAGGGGTGGTCTTATTACTTCCTTCAAGCTCGGGTCCTCTACCAGAGGCCTGGGAGCTTGAAGGTCCTGTGCAGTATCTTAGCTGTTCCTGCACACTTCTGGAGGGGGATTTCAGATGTTTTTCCTGGAATCTGTTGGAGCCACTCTCCCAGTTTGGGGGTCACAGCCCCCAGTGTTCCTATAAGGAAGGGCGCCTTCACATCTTTTATAACTCCTTTTTCAGCCCTTGGTATTTCACAAACTTCCTGTGTTCATTCTTCCTGATGTTGTTCACTTGGGATTGCTACAGCTACCACCACGGCCTTGATCTTCTGTTTGTCCACGACCATTGCCAGTTTGTCAGTCTGTTTCTTATTATTATGATCATATTAGTAAAATATGAGATGATATGAGATTATCATTATAAGTACCTCAATACTAGCATAATACTTTAAATAAGATTTTGCTCTTTTCAGAATAGCAAGAGTTTTATTGCTTTGTTTTCAATGTTATTTAGATTATTAACACATTATTCTGTTAAAGAACTCCAGCCTAAATTTGGATTGTTTTCTTTAAAAACATTGATTTTAAAGCCTTAATTCCAGTCTCTTGTTGCAGCTGTTTTTTTTTTATTGCTTTATAGTGACTGTTGCAATGTGTTCATTCCTTTATTTTATTTTAAATATGTTTAAATATGTAATTATTTTAAATGTGTCTAATGCATTACTGAGGAACCTCTGGCTAACCAGTCATTGTTAAAGACAGACAGGAAGATCATGGGAAGTTTGTCGGTTAACATCTAGGGGATAGGTACAGTAAATAGTATGGCAGAAACTTTGTCTGAAAACTGTGCACAGCAATAAAGTGATATACACATGAATAATTCAGGAGCATTTAGTTCAATGCTTAGGCAGTGGGGGAATCAAATGTCCCTGGTGCCCTGAAGGATCCCAGTCTACTGAGCCAGCGTCTCTGTTCTTGAATAGACCAACACAGACCCAAAGGAGGTGCTTTGTACTGTCCTGCCAAGATACACATAAGACAAACAGACAGACACATTAATGACAGTTAACACACATACATAAATTACCAATTACCAAAAACACAATTGTGTGTTCTGTTAGTATTGGAAAACTGACTAAATACCTTGCATCTATGTAGATCTACTAGCTTTACTTGATTTTGGGAGTGAAAATCTGGAAAGTAAGTGAATGATGGACAGTAGAAACAAATGAGTTTGAGTGTTAATTTCACTAAAGATCTCATTTTGTCATATCAGCTGTTTTTACTAGTTTAACTAATGACCACAAAACTAATTACTACAACTATACAAATTAAATCTTTGACTTTTCCTTGCCACGCACATTCTCTTTGGCTGCCATTCAACTTCTTCTTGATCTGATTAAAATAGGTTTTTGGCTTTAAAGGAATAACACACCCTATAACCCTATAATATTTCATTCTTTATTAACCTGGGCAAATGTGGTATCCTTTTGCTTCTTAGTTAGGCTTATATAACACATTTACACAACTTATGTACAACATTTATGTAGTGGTAGGTGTGTTCAGTATGTTGACACTATTTACCAGCTTTGCCTCCACATTAAACCGTTGGATTTCCATTCAAGCAATGCAAATGAGGGCAGAAGAGCATCGCTTCTGAAACATATGAAGCTCCCCATTTGCTGGCAGAACCAGTGAGCTGGAGACAGGGGCGGTGCCGCACTTCACATGGGAATGGTAATTCACCAATCAGTGAGGTGACATGCTTTGTAAAAGAAGGGAGAGCCGCACAGCACTGACAGGGACATCAGTTTTACGAAACATTTCCTCCTCTGCACCTGAAAGCATGGCATAATCACGTGCAGGGGGCGATGCACCATGAAATGGAATGGGAGCCCAGATCCGGGGGAGCGGACACAGTGCCGTGTCCACAGAAATGAGGGTCATTCTTTACCGAGAGATTTACAGAGATGCCATTGTCAGTAGAAAAGGGCCCTGCAGCCCCAGGTCAGACTGTCACACGTGCAGCTTCATAATGCCAATTAAACTTACATTTTTGAATAGAATGAATTTATACTGTTTATAGTTTCAGTGAATCAAACTAAACGACACTGCACTGCACTTAAGTGTATACATATGTGTGCAGTTTGCCTCTTTAAATTTGAGAAATTCAACTGTTCAACTACAGTTGGAGAACTATTAATTTCACCAATATGTCAGTTTAATCTGAGGACATTTTGCTTTGTGGAATTCAAATGCACACCACACCTGCCATTGTTCCATGACCCAATGGAATCAGTACATCTCCATAAACCTCCTAGTGTGTATGTTTTTTGGGTAATAGCATGCATTTCCAAAATCCCCCACAGGTCATGTGCATTGTAACAAATATGTGCCGAGTGAGATAAGAAATAACTGCTGCTAATAGACTTTGCTCCCAGAGAAGGTTCAACCCAGCCAATAAAATAAACAAAAAACATGATTTGAATCCTCAAACTAGTGCCTTTCTCTATCTACCAGATGTATCAATGTTCCTCCAAGCAATCAAGAAGTAATTCCCTTTATCGGCCAACATGAATATTAAAGTTTTTTGCTAGAGGGATCGAGTGTATAAACACCACTGTCACCAGCACCTGTCAGGGACTGCGGTGGGTAGTAGATGAGCCGAATGAGCGCTCACAGTGCAGTAGCATGACTGTTAAGATACCAATGGTGACATCGGCCAGACCTATAGAGCAAGAATGCTGATTAGTAGGACCGATTAGTATCTTTGCCTTCCGTTCCTTGTCATCCAACACATGTTAATTTAAACCAGAGCAACAACAACCGAGCATCACATTAATGTTGTTTACACCCAATTGAAATGATAGGTAAACAAATACATATCTGAATACAGAGGCGGGAGGGGAGGGGTTCCCCAGACTGAAAACCTTTTACGCATATGCAAATGACAGTTCTCATGGCATGCATCTACCAGGAAATTAAGACAGAGAGAGGCAGAATTACAGAGCAGTATGTAAATGTGCAGATGTGTGGATATGCAACACTGCTTCATTATGACCGGAAAAATGGCCCGTGTTAATATTCAAACATCTTGATAAACAAAAGACACAAATGAAGGCGGTCCCCCGAGGACCAGCACAGAACACTGATGAGCTTAACACTTACCAAACAACATTCAACTCCGGGACACAATTTGTCTCTGGGCATTACACAATTACATAGTGCACACACACACACACACACACACACACACCCTCTTCACTGAATAAACAAAGAGCAGAACATGCTGGAACATTTATTGTGCATCTAGGGGTCAGGTCTGGTAATATACTTAGAAACGAGAAGAGTGGCTGTGGTCATGAACACAGTCGACACCTGCAGACCATTTATCAAATTGGTCTGTGGTTGTCAGCATTTTTAAAAGGTCCTGAGTAATTCTGTCACAAATGCTTCTCCAATTTCCAACAATCTTCATAAAACAAAGTCCAACTTTTTCTCCAAAGATGATCCAGATTGAGAGAAACATCTTTTTCTCTTGCTGAATAACCAAATGCACAGAACAGATTTTACTTTTCTTTTTCTTTTGTTTGTTTTTTAAATTTGCATCATCTGATTGTGTGCTCTCAACTTCAACAACATCATTGTCTGTGTTTACAGTGGCATTAGGGTCATCACTCCATCCACAGTTAATGGACAGAGAGCAGAGAGAGAAAGAAAGAGAGAGAAATTATCAAGCCAATTGTCCTTGTGTGAAGCACACTACTGTTGACTTTGTCATGGTGCCATGTTGGATGGCATCCACTGCATCATATCCATGCCCAGATGCTACAAGAGAGATAAGTGGATTGTACAGAACAGGCTTGTCAGGGATCCCATATATTCACCCAAGATCTGGTGGATAGTAGAACACAAATTGGCTTTTAAAGTGAAGTGATTTAGATTGGGTCGGGGTTTTTTCAGTCTCTTTTATTATGGATTGTTTTACACTGAGATCAACTTGGCTCAGGCTGGAGGCATGTTTCTTGGAAACAAAGCAAACCTGCTGGCAGTATCAAATGTTTTCAATGGCTTTTAGGGGCCAGAAAATGTAACATTAGCTACCTATTTGAATGCTTTGCTCATGAAGAGTGTAGTAAATGGGAACTGGAATGAGTCCTGAAACATCATTACGAAGACACGTCAGAGGCTGCCTCTTCTTGAAGTTGCACTTTACATAATCAGAAACCAATACAATTTGATGGAGAACTGAAAATTATTACACTTCCCTCTGTCCTTGTGTTTATATAATAATGAATATAGCACTTGACTTTATAATGAGTGTTTTAAAAGGAAAGAAAAGTTTTAATTTACCTGTTCTGATTGGATGCTCTGGGCATTGTTTGCAGAGCATTATCAGACTTTATTACCAACATATTATTTTGTGGAATGGCTCTCTCACAATAACACCACCAGTGCATTAAGTCAAGATAAAAGCAATCTATATGAGCATGCATCATGGCTACACTAAATGCACTGGACTAATGGTTTCATTATTTCAAACCAAAGGGTTAATGTAAATTCAAAATCCCCATTTACTCAAGCAGTTCTTGCATATACATGGCTCTTAACAGACATTATAGTTTGTTTTAATTTGCACAATCAACATAGGGCTTATGATTTCTAATGCAGCTATACTGGTGTTCATCGTTCTGCAGACAATCACACACTCACAAATCCGTCTCCTGCACTGCGTGACCCTGTATATTTTTGAACCTCAGCTAGCTCTCTTCTTTAAGAGTCCCAAACCTGGTAGCTGCCAGTCAACTTCAAAGCAGCAGGGCTGTCTTTCTTAACCTCCAAATCTGGCTGGTCTTGTTACAGCTGCGCTGTGGGGACAGAGTGGGCAGTGTTTGCATTTGTTTATGTGTGTGTGTGTGTGTGTGTGTGTGTGTGTGTGTGTGTGTGTGTGTGTGTGTGTGTGTGTGTGTGTGTGCGCGCGCGCGCGTGTGTGCCCGTGTGGACAGAGTGGGCAATGTGCTGGGTTTGCTGATTAACCCCTGGGCCAGGGCCGTTCTCTTCAGCCAGACAGATCGCCTTTCACCAGTCCCAGCCCCTGTAACAGGAGCCTGCTCCAACAAGCCACTTCAAAGAGAAAGGGCCAGCAGGAATGTCAGGTTCAGAACCAGGGGGCGCAAAAGAAAAGGGCCAAGAGAAAGAGAGAAAAGCAGAAGGAGGAAGAGGAATGTGTACATCTTTGTGTGTATGTAGCTATGTTTGAATGTGTAGAGGGGTGAAGGTGGAGGGGGGTTTGTTTCACTTCCTGGTCAGCAGCAGGACTTCAGCCGTATTTGGACCTTACTCGCTCAAGCGCACTTTTTTTTTTATTTGCAGTGGAGTGATGTTGTTATATTTTATTTGGCTCCAAAGCAAGAGGCCTTTGGATTTGTTTGGCCTGTGTTTAGATTAGCTGAGCTGCTGCAAAGATGGGCAGCTTGTGTCAGAGCCTTTTTTTCCACTGCTGTTGCAAGGCAATGCCTCATCACTTTTCTGACCTCTGGGGCAAAGAAAATCTATCACAGCCACATATTTTTGGTAAGCTTTGCCAAAAATCGAACTACATTACAGCCCTGAAAAGAATTATATAATTTTACAGTCGGCAGTGAGTCTGTTTCATTTTATTACAATAGGATAAAAAGTGGAAAGCTGACAATTTAAGATTAAAGATGTGTTTGCCACTGGATGTAATACAAGAAGAGAGAGGAAGATCATAATATTACACCGTCAGTACTTAAACTTTGATCTTGTCCTAATTTGTTACTGTGGTGTTAGTGTGGTGTACTGTGTGTGCATCTGTGTATGGGCATGATCCCTTAAACGTAATGTGTACTGTAATGTATATTAAGATATGTATATGCTCACATATGTTGTACCCGATATCTGTTTTTAATTTATTGAATAATATATTCATTATGTTTAGTTTTCTCTGTGCAATGGAGTAAAATCATAAAAAGGAGTTTCTAAGAAGCAGAATACCTTTACTGCTACAAGTATACAAAACCCACGTAGAAATGTGTTGAGTGTAGTATGAATATGTGTTTCCATGACTCAATAAACAAAACTGCAAGTGGCGTGACAGGAGGTCTAAGTGTGTGCACGTGTGAAGGCGACTCATTTTGCAATGAGATTCCTTGAAGTCACCCAGGAGAATCCCCTGTGGAGGTTAGGTTTGCCGAGGCTGAGGAGTCAGGGTGAGCCGCTCCGTCGATCACCCGACACTGTGCTGCCTTTTGTGTCTCAGAGACAATGGGCCGCTCCTGGGGAGAGAGACAGGCAACCTGAACCTGACAGAGGAAGCTCTTAAAACTACACAAAACAAACTGCTGAGCTCTGGCATTTCCCCCTACTGAAAGACTATCTCCACCGTCATTAAAGGTGAACTCAATCGTCTAATCTCCAAAGTCACTGTGCAACCACTATCACTCCTCTTCCCCTCCCTTTTTTCTCTCTTCTCCTTCGTTCTCACCATCCACATATTGCAACTCACCTAGGAAGCTGGAGACCATCAATGAAATGCCATCAGATCTCTGGGGGGTTAGAGGTCGTATGACAAAAAGGGGCGGCTATAGCTCAGTTGGTAAAGGCAGTTGCTTACGGACCACAGGGTGAGTGGTTCAATCCCCGGCCCTGGCTATATGTCGAAGTGTCCCTGGGCAAGACCCTGAACCCCTAACAGCCCATTCCCCCTCCCCAGCTGTGCAGTGCCGGTCCAAGCCCGCTAGAAATTGGGGAGGGTTGCGTCAGGAAGGGCATCCGGCGTAAAAAAAACTGTGCCAAATCAACATGCGGACAATGATCCGCTGTGGCAACCCTGAACTCACGGGATAAGCCGAAAGGAGAGTAGTAGTAGAGGTCGTATGACAAAAATGTTCTTTTAGCCTGAAAGGAAATGCAGTATATTTTGTTTTGCTCTGTTCAATGGAAGTTAATTCACAGAAAGCTTTAGGACACATGCCAGTGTTCACACAAATCACTCTGTTTAAGAGTCATCAATATACCTCAACAGATGCTTGTGACAGCTTAATATTTGTTTCACATTTGTTTCTTTTAAGAAACAGGCTCTTTATCGAGATTTCTTCCATATATATTGTTTAAGCTAGAAGACAATTGGCATGCCACTCAACATTTGTGAAACAACAATTGCAGAATGTGTATTTTCATGTTAGAAAGCATCAGCAGGTAATCAATATGGTAAATGGCATGTCTTGTGATGTGAATTGAAAAACAATGCAAAAGACAAACAGCAAGCAAACAGAAAGCCACCCAGCCATCACCACAGAGAATATAATGAAAATGCTGAGAAAGGACATGCACATTTGCACATACAAACACATTACATTCTGTGCAACCACAATACATATCATTTTGATGTCATCCACATTGGGCTAAGGCCATTTGCACCTCACGCGTAATCTGCTTCCAGCTATACAAATAGCACTGTTTGGAATTCAATTATCTGTTGCCTCTTTAGATTTTTTTTTTATTTAGGCACAATGAAAAGCTCTCTCTCTTCTCTCAACTGAGCAAAGATGGAAAAATGGTCTTCACTCCCCCACCAATTATCGCATCAAAATCTCTCCGGCCACTGTGCATACTGGCTCATTACCTTGGTGAAAAAGCCACCTTAACCTCCATTACAATCTGGCCCTGTAATTAATGACTTTTTAAGCTATTGAACCAAAAGCAATTAGGTTATAAAGGAGGGCTTGTTCAGGAACATGAATACCTTTCCTTTATTAGTTGCATCCTTGAAGAGGAGATGCTAACCAAATGTGACAGTCACTGGAATTAAGATGCTAATGTTTCCAGTTATTTGAACTTGTCAATCAAGCTTTGTTCATTATTGGGGGGTGGGGGGGGGGGGGGGGGGGGGCACACAAAAACAAATCTCGAGTTCAATGGTATTTGAAGGTTGGAGCATTTCTGTACAGTTGAGTTGCTGTTGTGATTATGTGTTTGCATGTGTATATGTGCTGAGGTGTGCACGTGTGTGTGTGTGTGCATGTGTGTGTGCCTGTCCACGCACGTTAAGCGGAAGAGAACAAACCAGATACAGCCTATTCTATCAGCACAGTATGTGGAGTGCAGATAAGACTTTCATACAACACATTTGCTCTGTATTTGTTTTAGACTTTATCGCATGTTCCACTGGAGGTAGACACAGTCGAAACATGTGGTCTACGTTCTAATGCCTGGAAGAGTCAGCACAGCGGTCAACCAGCGCATTACTCTATGTCCACCCAGGACAAGTTAGAACGCACAAGACTAATGCCTCGGCTCATCCAAAAGGTCATCTGTGGATATTAATGTGTAAGTTTACCTGAACCTGCGTGAGAAACAACAAGCCTTGTTTCTCATGAACAGGAGGACACAGGGCATTGCAGAAAGGGACAAATGTACCCTCAGAAGGCAGAAGTTTGCCAGGGTCATTTCTTGCTCCCCCTTACTTCTGAAAGTGAACGAAGGCAAAATAGGTCATTGATGTTTTTGCTGTAGACAGTAATCGAAGGCCTGATTAGTCAGGCTTGGAGAAATGGCCTTTTCCTCAGATTGACCTAGCCAAATGTTTCACTGCTCGTCATTATTCACCAAAAAAAGACTGCCTGACAATAAACCTTGCAACAGACTAAAGTTCCTTAAATTGATTCAAAGAGACAGGAACAAAGATGTCAACATATCATTTCTGTAACTAGATGGAAAAATTCTATATCAGTAATTCTTAAAGGCCATAGGTGATATTGCCGTCTTGGATATATCAGGGTAGTAAAAGATCTTTGCCTAACAATATGATATTAAAGTACAATAAGACATAGCCACTACTATTAAATAATAAGTTTGCTATGTTGTGACAGTTCTGTGTTAAAATGGATATATTTCCTTTTTGTGAAAAGGATCATAAGATGATTGCAATGATAGATAATGGCCCTTAAACTAATGTAACAGTTTTTCAACTTGGTCAAACAAAACAGTTCAAAGAACTCACTCGCTGCAGACCTTAGGCACTCACTCTCTCTAGTAGGTAATTTATTTAACCATGATTGCAGCAACTATCAAAACCTACTGAATTCAAATATTGTGTGCATGTGCTTGTCCGTGTTCAGAAGATCGATAGGGAGAGGTTTGTGTGTGCACTATGCTATACAACACTTCAGCCCCTAATCACCCTTACAGTTCAAATTGCAGCAACAAGAAAGCATTGATCAGCATGGTTATTAAAAAGATACTGCAGTAGTTTCGCCCTGCGTGTGTAATTTCAAAAACACTGCATTTATACATCCCTAATTATCAGTATACTTGTCAAGTGGTCAGTAGAACAAATACAGCTGACAAAGGCACATTACTGTTCTGTGCTGACCTTCCCTGGTTTAAAAGTACAAAGTCCCTGAACTATAACTAGAAAATTTTCCCAACAGTATAATGTTTATAATGAATACCATGACTCTTACAAAGCTCATATCTTTTTTGCACAAGATTGTTTTAGTAGTCATTATTTGCCATGAAATGTGAAAAGTCTTTTTCATCAGATAGTGTGAAATCCCTCCCTGTCTCCCTCTGCTTCTCTAAAGTCCAGCTAACCATATTAATCCCATAGCTGCGACTCCATGTCATCTCCCCCGATAGACTCGCAGGCCTTCTGTCTAAATAAATGCGTCATTAACGTGTGGTGCACAGGTATGGCATGAATGCAAACTTTAGACAAGTGTGTATGCAAATATGATTGCTTGTCCAACAATTAGCTGAATTATACTGGGATCTCAGCCCTGGAATGGAAATTTAAGGATAACTAATCCATTTTCAAGGAGGTGAAGAGTGTGTGGCTCAGAACAGATGATATGCATAAAGCTGACAGCTTTTAACTATGCCATTCTTAAAGTTAAGATTAGCATTTTTAAAGATAATTTAATGACTGAAAAAAATTAAAATAAAAAGCGCAACATTAACAGCATGTTAGATAATTAGTTAGTCTTTAGCACTAAAGTAGCTTTTCAGTTTTTCTGAAGGGAAGGCTCATCAGCTAAATGGTGTGAGTTTTAAGAGGCTACATTACTGGAAACCGGTTGTTATTCTAGACAGTGAAAATAACTCTTCATGAAACCACATCATATAATTTATGTGCAGTCAAATTAGCTTGATAAATGCAAACGCAACTGATTAATTTGACATATGCATCTCTAAACAACAAAGTCTGCAATCTGAGCCTTTTTGACATGAATCCAGTTATCCTTTAATCTTAAAGAAAATATAATGTATTGGCATAGCATGATTTGGAAGGCTGCCATGCAATAGCTTTGATTCAACACTATACTGCAGTTCATCTTCATGAATTTTATAGAATGTTACTCAGCTTGTAAACATAAAAAATATTCATCCCAACAAGTAAATTTATGTAGCACTGAATCTTAAATTCTAAGAATCAGACTCAGTGGTTAAAGAGCTGACTTGCTAACATGTTTTTCAGTGTATATTGTGCAGAGTTGAATGATGAGAAATGCTAAAACAGAAAATCTTGCATCAGATGAAGCGATTTAATCAGACACCTTCAACAGTCTAATGCATAGCTGCTTACAGTAGCTTCATTTTTCTCTCTTTGATGATGCTTCTGCTGTTACACCTTTGGCCTTTGAGCTGTGACTCAGAGCACATCGCTGCCATAGCAGGCTTCTGCCTGTATTGACTGGCTGACATAGACTTTCGAGGCTACCTTGAAATGGCACAGACCTGATGGACGAGATGACTTTTCCATGTACTGTCACAGTAGGAAGATGGAGTGCACAAGGCCAAGTGGTCGACAAAAGCAATTCACACTCTGGAATGGAGTAATTAATCTATTTTGACCATTATGCTAACAAAACAGCATCTGTTTATTCTAAATTTCATTTATTAATGATAGCCAAGGGAAGCACGAGTACCATGATGTGTCTCAAATGTCAAGACAGACTGTAACATTAGCTCCTTCATCAACGTCAAAAGCAAGGGTACTGGTCTGCCTCTGTCTTCCTCCTTAGGTTGTTAGTATTCATACTGTCTTCTTAAGCCAGATACAAGAGAACATGTTAAGAATTTTAAAATAGTCATTATGCAGATTTAAAGTCAATTAGGAGAAGCCTCATGCAACCTTGAATTATGAAAAATTTTTAATCATATACACTCGCAATAGTACTCTCTCTTTTACAAAGTACATTTCCACTCTTGTAGCTCTGTGGTAAATTTAATATGATTTTCTAGAATTTATCTCAGAATTAATATGTTAACCCTCGTGCTCTTCGCTTTTCTAACATTGTTTTGTTATTTATAAAAATGTTACCGCCAGAGACTCTTTTTCTTGACTTTGATCACAAGGGGGCCATAGTGAGTAGAATCAATCATGGATTGCATTAAGTACATTATGGATTTTTTTGTTCATGCTTTGATTGGTGAAAATGGAGACTTGTACGGGATGTGATGCTATGAAGCCATCGTGTAAAAAGTGTGTAAATAAGCACAGGTATTGTTAAAGTATGCATGAGTAAACTCAAGTAATCACTAATATTTTAAAGAAATGACTTCAATTGTAATAGGAATGAAGTGTATCTCGTGGAAGGTTCTGGCACATGTGATCAACCATTTTCAACCACTTTAAATAGATTTTTTTCTGCTTTGGGGCAAATGACAATCCTCCTGAAATAGTCAGTACTTCAATGTAATGAGTATGTAGAACAACAACAACAAAAAAAGAGAAACACACGCAAAACAAGCCACTTACCTTCAGGTCTTTTCTCTTGTAAATGCAGTCTGTTTTATTTTAAAACACTTCTACAAAAGCTTGTTCTTGCTCTGGTCCACCATTTCTTACTCCTGCCACAGTAGTTAGTATAAGAAATCACCAACCATCCAAAATGAATGTGTCTACCATAATGGTTAAAAATATTTTGCTACATAAATGTATGTATAATTGCTGGGGGTGGCTGTAGCTCAGTTGGTAAAGGCAGTCTTCCACTGGGTCAGTGGTTCGATCCCTGGCCCCGGCTATATGTCGAAGTGTCTCTGGGCAAGACACTGAACCCCTAACAGCCCATTCCCCTCACCAGCTGTGCAGTGCCAGGCCAAGCCTGGTAGAAATTGGGGAGGGTTGCTGTCAGCAAGGGCATTCGGCGTAAAAACTGTGCCAAATCAACATGCGGACAATGATCCGCTGTGGCGACCCTGAACTCATGGGATAAGCCGAAAGGACAAAAAATAAAAAAATAAAAATATGTGTAATTGCTGAGGGCTGTACTTTGACTCTTATACTTTACTCTGGCCACCAGAGGCAGTATTGAATAAGATAAGTTACAAAAAGATGAGTTTATTAGAGGTATATTCAGGCGCTCACCAACTCATAAATGGTCAGATTAACAACTATAATTTCTATGAGATGGATCCAAGGCTGTCTCTAGAGCAACGCAGTAAGGAGAGAGAAAAAGTGGGAATACAATTCTCCTGAGCTTTATTGAGTTTTTTTAATGTCTTTCAGCCTATTTTGGTTTCATGTGCTCCAACCACAATATTTTGGTATTTGTCTCAACACTCTCCCCAACTCTTGTTACCAGCTGTTGCAGGCAGCTGTTTTCAGCAAAATTTCTGTTGCAAACCAGCTTTTGCAGCAACAGGAAATATTACAGGCTGGTTTTTGAAGCTGAAAGAGTGGTAAGAGAAAGTTTTGGTGAAAGACATTTGGTCAGATACACAATGTTTTTACTTTATATTCCTCGGTCACTAGTTATCCAATAATTTAATCAATAATCTTTGTTGTTTGTAACTTAAAGGAATAAAGCTGGATATTGCCCTGTACCTTAAACATTAGTGATTATTACATTTTACTCTAGTCATAACAATGGCTAATTGAAACACTGTTTGTGGAGTGCAGTAGATCACAGCAGAGCATAGCAGAAAAGGAAAAGGGAGCACTGTGTGGGGAAAAGTAGATTAATGTAGTTTTGCTTTTCAACAGCTTTTGTGCAGAACATCAAGGAAGTGCTTTACATGGTCTTTAGCAGTCATTTTTGCAGACATTTCACCTCAAGTTCCAAGAGTCCCCTGCATATTAATAGCAGCTCCCTGTTGCCTGCAAATTATAATATCCTGGAAATGGGATACTTCTTGTCGTAGAAAATAGACCTGTCATTTTTCCTTCTGGTTTTAGCAGACTTAATTGGCATAGAGACATATGCATGTACTCTACAGATGAAAGTAGACACGCACACATTGCAGAGGTAAGCACAAGAGCTTTTAGACAACTAGTCCTGAGAAAAAGGCATGGCATATTCCTCACTCTTGACCTTGCTGTAGCCCCTTGCACATTCTAATCATATTAAGCTGTTTTGATGTATCATGTCAAGTTTAGTAGCGACCTCTCAAGAAAGGGTTCACTGGAGAAATTTAACATAGCTGTAGCACATATGTAATTAAAAAGTATGTTATCTCTGGCCAGAATGTTATGGCTAAGCATTGGCCTGGGTCCAGCTAACGCTCATATAATCCCACCCAGTTCTTTTTCTCCGTGGATGGGGTCACTAGGTCACTAACTGCCTCCTTGTGTGCTATTCAGCTGCACTGGGACAAGTGAAACCTCTTTGGAGACGTTGATGCACAGGATAGAAATACAGCTGGATACTTCCCTGTCTGGTTTTTACATTAAAGTACAGTGGGAAATCTATCACCTCTCCATATTTGGGCCTTTGACTACAGAGTGTGGAGAAAAAATAGAAAGGGAGACCAAACCAAAATTCTCACAGTCTTCTAATTCTTCTAATACACAGAAAAAAACAAATCAGATGCTGGAAACTTACAATCCTGTTGCATGGTTTTGCTTTATAAGGTGCTTTAAATCAGTTCAGAGGATTAAAAATAAAAAAATGAATTTCACTAGATGCTGCTCAGAATAAACACAGATCATATATTTATACTACGCAGAGAAATTCCACAGAGAAGCTCTGATTTTGGACGGTTTTGATGGTTTTATCAGATGGTGATTCATGTTAGTCTCATTAGGGATGAAATAAGGGTCTGCTCAACTGACTCATTCAAGTCTGATCAGCCAACCCTAAGTCTGTAAAAAATATAGGAAACATGTGAAACTTTTCTCACGTCACCTGCAAGGCAGCTAGTCAAAAAAACAACGTTAAAGTGGTAGAAGTACATCATAAGGTACAAGGTAGGGCTGGAGTCCTTCGTACAAATTTTCCTTGCCTACCAAGAACTGTATGTTAGCAAATAGGCACAGACACAGGGGATAGAATCACAGATTTCTAACACCATGGTCCAGCCATTAACCTTTTAATCCCATAGACACCAGTTTCATGACCTAATTAATTGTAAGATTGGTCGATAAAGCAGATTTGTACTTATTGTAGCTCAGTCAGTAGTCCACCGCAAACAGCTTTTGAATCCCTAGCAAAAAAAGCTAAACTATGAAGCGAGATATATTTGTTTTTAATCCAATGGCTTAGAGACCTTACTGTGAGAGCAGTGGGTGGTAGATGCCAAACACGTCTGAGAGTTTGGAAGTAGAGAAGGATGAGAGCGGTTTGAGGCATAATTGCCAGCCACAAGCCTGCCAATGGCTCTCAGGCTGTGAGAGTGTGAACGAGGTCTTGCTCTGACCAAAAAGGTCATGAAAAAAACACAACTATACTATAAAAAAAGTTTTGGGAAAAACAAATCTTGCATCTGTAATGAAATCCCATCAGGCATTTTGTATGCACACACAGCATGCTTGTGCTTTTTAACATTTTTTAAACATTTTCATAAGACTTTCTAATTTAAATCCTCTTTGAAGAGGGCTTACAGTGCTTACAGTCTTGAAAATCTTTAGTTGTAAATGATATCTGCTCTCATAGTTCTTTGTGAAAAGCAGATGCTGTAATTGAGTAGAGACTTGATTTCTTGCACATTTAAATTAGCTGAGGATGACCGTGCAGTGAACTGCAGGAGGTTTAATTCCCTGTGTTTACATCACTGGCAAAGCCTTTGTTTTGTTTGATTCACTATGCTAATATAGACTCCTCTCAGAGATGACTCACTGCACACAAACTGAGGCAAGATATTTGTCTTCACCAATAAAGTTGCTGTAGGTGTCAAAGTAAAAGGACAAATAAGATTGGATTATGAGACTGTCTGTCTCTGACATTATGTACCGTGATAATGCTTTGACATTGAAAAAAAAAACATTTTAATGATGTGTTTAATTACAAACACACATCAAAGGACTAGGGATTTATAATTAAGCTATGGAGTTTTTAAGGTAGTATATTTAAATTGCAATGCACAAATATTATTCACTGAAGTTATAGAAATATGTGAAAATGTGTTTGTTATTTGTAGCTTAAATGGCACTGGAAGCAGAACTAATTGGTTTTAGGTACAGGAGTCTTTCTATTAAATGTTATTAAACATATAGATGTTATGGCTTTACAGGACATCTGAAGTATCATATTGAACCATAAAAATATTTTATCACTTTTGATGAAAAGCACTACAATGCTTTTACTAACCTGGTCGTACATCACCAGCACAGAAAACACACAGGTGCAAAAGAAACATTATTTTCAAAGAAAATAATGCAGAAGAAGAAGAAGAAGAAAATGTTCAGCTATGCACATGAAACTATTTAAATCACTAATACAAAAATAAGAGCGTTGAGGATTTTTTTTTTATTCAATCTGCATATACATCAACACATTCAATTAAATGATTCACCTGCCTTTCAGATGTAAAGTTGGGTGCCGGGTTTTACTTTCTGTCACGACTCTGAAAAGCTTCACCACAGGAGGTTGGCAATTACACAGCATAAAAAATGTCTTTGCTTCTTCCATTTGAATGATTTAAACAACTTTTTAGCCAAACAAAACAAAATGCGTTCAGGAAACCAATAGGACATGTAAACAGAGCATGAAGCTCACAAGATGGGGCCCCCATCCCTCTAGATACAACACAGTGTTACATAGAGTATCTTTATATTCTATACATGTGTTTAGTGTAAGCATTCAAAGCTAACACATATCAATAACAACTTTCCTGTTCATCCACCTCACTCTGACTTTTTGTCCTGATATCTGATGAGAAATCCATAGCGGACCTGCACATCCCCTTATTCGCTTGTATTGCAGATGGAACCATTTTGCTGTACATGTTGTTTGACCTTTTATCCAAAATTAACAGAACATTTCTCTCTGAAGAGAAATGTACCAGAACATGTAATGGAGTGATCAGTATCATTGAGGTGATTTTGGATGCAACTCAAGGTTCATAGATCTATTGGTTTCCATTTGTTACAATCTTCCATATGCCTCCCTCATGTGATTTCCCCCCCCCCTCAAAAAAAGCTCATCCTGTTGTTACTGGCAAGATTAGTGGGAATTGAATATGAAACACAGCAGGAAATTAGATTTCTGGTGTTGTTCCTATTCGTGCACTACTTTTAGATTTGGTCATCTTTTAGGCCATGTCTCAGCTCAGACATTACGGGATGAAAATGTATGTTGCAGCAAAAATGTGGGAAATATACACATTTACTTGGAAGATTGTACATAACAGATGTTTAATTTGAATCTGTAAAATTTGGAAACCCACACCTATAGAAGACTTTACTCTACCTGTATAAGGGTAAATGGTCTGCTTATAAAGCTTTTTAATCCAAAATGTTTTACAATGTTGTTACCATACAAGGATCTCAGCTGACCCCC
This sequence comes from Channa argus, assembly GCF_033026475.1. Taxonomy (NCBI): domain Eukaryota; kingdom Metazoa; phylum Chordata; class Actinopteri; order Anabantiformes; family Channidae; genus Channa; species Channa argus. The sequence continues at coordinate 11,833,097 of NC_090212.1, forward strand.
CGGAAGGTTCAGTGTCTTGCCCAAGGTCACATAACAAGAATGCACCGGGACTTGAACCACTGTGGTCTGTGCCTCAGCAACCGAGCTACAGTTCTTGAAGTTGATGTTTGGCAAATATAAGCGTCTGAGCACCTTTGATGTGTGAGAGAAGGAAAGTGGTACGATCCTGCAGAAGAGCTACCGTAGCACAAATTCCTGATAAATGTAATGCTGGCCGAGATCAGTGGGTGTCACAACACACAGTGCACCACAGCTTGTTGCATATGCGGCTCTGTAGCCGTCGACCAATCAGAGTACACATGCTGGGTTTAATCTGTGGCTGATCAGTGTATATAAATGTGATTTTACTACAGTAGAAATGTTTTTTGTCCTGAAACTCCTCAGAAATGATTCATTGAAATGAATGCTAGAAGTACAAGTAGGGGGTTAGAAAAAGTGTGCACAGTGTGCAGTGAACACTTTGTACAGACAGCAGAGGGCTCACACTACTCTGACCAATGGGTATTACTCCACTTTTTATATGCCATAGGTGTGAAACATTTCTACTACAATACTGTATGTCAAGAGAGCAAAGATGAATTTTTGTCCAGCAAGATCTAGATTAATAATGTGTTCAGTCACAAAGCCTTTCTTTCCTTGTAAAGTCTTTAAGGACCTTAAAGTATAGAAGACAAAATTATTAAGTACAACTGGCATGACACGTTAATTAATATAGGCTAATAATGTTCGTAGCTTTACAAAGGGCACAAATAAAAACATGAACTGGGATTGGATATCTGGATATGCACAATGACTAACATGCGGTGGTAGATGAGGGCACATTCTAACTACCACTAATGTTCCTCAATGGTGTCTTTGTTCAGTGACCCTCTACTCAAGTTTTAAGCACACTTCCTTTGCTGAGTGTTAGGATTGTGAGATGGAACATTTCGACATTTCTTAAAATCGTAATGGGTTCAGCGCTGGGGGAATAAGGGTGAAACATAATTGGAATAGACTTTTCCACCTCTAAATTTTAATGAACTGCTAGGCTAAATGTCTCTTATTAGGTGAAATTGTCCATTAGCATTTTAAATGACCAGCTATCTTCATTATAATCAGGGTGAGATGCATTTCTTTGCTGGGGATCTATTGATTGCTTGGCAATGTCAAAGTCTGCATGAAGCCATGGAGGCAGACTGCGTGTGACAGGCTTCATCCGCAGCTAAAAAGAGGATCAGTGCAGCAGTCGGCGCAACCAGGCGGAGGGAAAAGGGGAATAATCCGTTTTGCACACTTTCAAATAATTATAGTAATATAAAGATAATTACAGTGGAGGCAATGCAGCTTTATCATAAGACTAACATGTCCTATACAGTAATTCAATTTATGCTTCCTGTGAAAATAATCACTCATTGTGATTACACAGAGTGGAGATGACACAGTTGTAATTGTATTTTGTTCATCTGTACAAGATGCATGGATTTGAAATCTGTGCCCTCCATGTTTTACTATACCAAACCAACACTGTGTTTGAGAATTTAGCAGAAATTACATGTATGCATATTAATTACAGTCTAACAGTCTGAAGTGCTATCATTAAACAGTTTCACTGAAGAGAAGTTGTGGTGAGAGGGGAATACGTGCATCTAAAAGCTTTTTACTAATGACTTTGAATTTATTGTGATGTATTGCTCTGATTCACATTATACATTTTATATTTGACAAGGGGCATTTTTAACAGCTTGCTGTTGAAAAAGAAGAAAAATGTTCAGCAGCTTGATTTCTGTTGCCACGCCAATAGATTTAATGAAGAAAAGTGCCACTTACTGTATTTAAGTCAGCTTTCAAAACACAAATGATAACAGAATAATTACAATGTTAATGAATAAATATTAAATATCACTTTAATGGAAGCCTCTGTTTAATAATCACTGATGATTTCTTATTCTTCTTAGGGTAGTTGGAGATTTTCCATTTCTCAAAATTACCCAAGTTTCTCTGATAGCTTTGACAGTTTTTCAATTTTTGACTCAAAGCACCGCAAGCAAATATTTGAAAGCCTTTTCAGACTAAAGCAAACTTGAGACCAAAGTTGGCAAACATTTGCAGTGTATATCACACAGGACTCAGATACAGCCACAGTCACATGTGCCCCTAACTCATTATCAACCTCCGAGCTCAAAGTATGATCACAATAATCTCATTTTAATTTGAATTATATTGCAAAAGGGGGGGCTGAATAATCAGATTGTCCTAGTTGGAGTGGGGAGAGTTGGCCAGTGTTTGAGAATACTTCCAGATGGTGTTGAGCCGGCAGACTGGCACTGAGGAAGAGCTGGGGACCCCCCCCCACTCAGACAGCATGCCATACCCTCACCCTTCTACACTCTGCTCACTCTTCCCCCTGCTACCACATTTCCCCTTTTCCTCGTTATTCCTTCCTCTCATTACCTGTCTCTTACTTCCCAACTCGTTTTTGCTTCTCACCCCATTTTTTCTCTTCTTCTAGCCCTTACCCCGCCATCCCTCCTGTCTCTGCGTACCTCCCCACATTCTTGTCCTTATCCAAACATGTCTTGCAGTATGTTGCCCCACTGTAAGGCCAAAGCCAAAGTAGCACTGCCTCCCCACCTCCCTGCAGCCTCCTCTCTCTCCTATGATTACACATGGGGCGCAGGGTTAGAATACAGCCCTGAGGGCCGGCAGCTGTCAATTAGTGATAACTCCAGAGAAAGAGACACACGTGTGCACACACACACACACACACACACAGCCTTCCATTCTCTCCCCACCCTTTCCTTCATTAATCGGGGCGCCATCACCTAGCAACGATCCTGAGGAAGTCCTCATTGGGGATGCCTGGTGAGAGGCATACTGAAATGAGGTGGAGAGAGGCACAGAAAGAGGGAGGAGGGAGAGAGAACGATGAGAGATAGAGCGGGGTACACAGAAAGAGGATAATGAAACCTCTCCAGAGGACAATTTGATGTGAGACAGTCCTTGTCCCCCTGAAGATTCACTGTTGTTCACACACTGTCCAACATATCCACAGGTGTTTGTGTAACCTCCTATGCTGAAGATGTGATTGTTGTAAACTAAGAATGTTTTCCCCCTTAATATGATAAGTTCGACATGTTAGAACTGTGAATGTGTGTCAGTTGGGGAGGGCTTTTGAAGGATGTGCACTCAAAAACAGCCTCATTGAAAGAAAATGATGGCTTTCTCCTTTATACGTCCATTTCATCAGCCAACCTCATTGCCTCATTCGTTTAGGCAAGTTCAGTTCTCTTGCAAACACATTAATATGAGTTGAATATGACTGCTGCATGACATAGCCCCCCCACCCCCCACCCCTCCCTGCACTCATACCACCACTGTCTCCATCTGACTGTGTGGCAGCAACTAGAGCCATGAACAGGTGATAAATCCTTGTCAGGTTTTATTAAAACCCAGCCAGGCCAAACAGAACACCTCATATTGAGCTGTAATACCCAAGGAGGCAGTGTAAGAAAGCGAGGGAGAGTCTTCCTGTTTGGTATGCTCTCCGGCAGTAAAGCACTGTCTCTTCTCTGATGTCATTACGGTGGAGGTGGATGAGGAGTAAACCCTTCAATAAAACACACACACACAGGCACATACACAGGCGCGCGCGCACACACACACACACACACACACACACACGCACACATCTGCCCCCTGCTGGTCTGCCAGACCAGGGTGCAGGGTGTCATTACTTTCTCTTAAATCCTCAGTGCTAGAAATGACGCAGCACTGAATTTAAAGCTTTGTTGCTTTAAGGAAAATGCAAAGGTGAACCTTTAGGTCTCAATTAAAAGAAAATTCATCCGTAAATTTTCTGTTGAAATGACAGAAGTTATATGCAAAAGTATCTTACATACACAAGCACACAAAAAAAGACTGTAAAAATTGGACACTTCTAAAGGCCAATCTATGTGGCTTTTTAAATGTTCTTTTTCTCCTCCTCCCTGAGAAGTGTTATTCACAGTCAACCTCTTGGCAGGTCAAGCTGCTGACTGGACAACAATAGAAATCATCACTTTGCTCATTATTTATTTACCTGACAGAGGAGCACTTTTGAGACAATTAATCAAGTCGGTGAAAGATTTATATGCAGCTTGACCAGACTGCTCACAGGGTGAATGGGGCAGGTTGTCAAGTATGGGGAGTGATTTTGTGCAAACCAATTATTCTGTCATGTCATGACGACCCGAATAACCCAAGCTAGGGCTGTTGAAAATTACGAAGCTAAAAGCATGCCTGTTATTCCTGTGGTGATACTTTGGTTTTTGAGCAGCAGACTTGATGCTGTCACTCTGCAGGAGGAAGAAAACAGCCTGTCTACTACCTTAAACAGCATTTGCACATATAAACACACATGCACATGAATGCGTGCCTTATAGAGTTAGTTGCTTAAAGTCTCACACACACACACACACACACACACACACATGCACAAACACGCACACGCACACGCACACGCACACACACACACGCACACACACACACACACACACAATGAACGATACTGCTGACAGTACATGTGGCTTCACAATTGAGTGCACACTGTATGTAAAAGCTTATGTCACCTCAGCACATTTTAGCAAGACCGTCTGAAAGAAGATAGCCCCACTCCTTTACTATCTCTCCCCCTTCTTTTTCTCAGTCCCTCTTTCTCCCTCCTTCTCTCTCCTCTGTGCCTTTGTCCTTGATGACCAAGCTGTTGGGTGGTCTGTCTGACCACGCTGACCATGCTCCCAGGCTGACGTAAATTCACTAATGGTTAGTGTCTTGAGCTCAGCTGATGTGAGCTGGTGCTCCTGCAGAGGGACAGTGTAAATAAACTGGTATTTTTGTGTGTATGTCAGTGGAAAGGGGGGATATTTATAATATTTGGGAACATTTCTGTGCTTTAAGTGCTGCCTGAAGCCTATTAGGCACAATGTGGAAACACAGGTTCATCAGCAGTGCAGTACACATGCACAGATGCGGCTGTTGGCCACTAACACGTACAATTTTAGTCTCTCCACTTTGTTACAGTTTGTGGCTTGTGTGTGTGGGTGTGTGTGACACTCCATAACCGGTTTTTGTCAGCAAGGTCAGACAGTAAAGGCTGGCTGCTTGCCAGACTGCTGAGGCGTAAACCTCAGTCTGGTCACACCAGCAACTTTCAGTTTGTTTTCTGTCCCAAAAAATGTTCAGTGATAACCTTACAAACAACCTTACATTCTCAATTGACTGAAACGTAAACCTTCATCTGGCTTTTATTTGTGTATTTTGGCATCAATGTATTTTCATTTTATTTGAAACTTTCTTTAAAGAAAATGCAATATTCTGCAACTATCTACAACTTACCTCAGCAACATTTTGGTCATACCTGAGCTCTACAGCCCTGTTTAGCTTGAGAAAAGCCAAGGAGTTCAGGACCTCTAACTTTAGTTGTGCCTACAATATGATAAAAACAAAACATTTGATATGTGTGTGCGAAAAAACTGGAATGCTTATGGCAAAGACATATGTAAGCATTTGCTTTAAGCACAACCTGGCACTCATATCAACTGCAGTAAATCAGCCAATACTGTAATTCAGTTGATTCTGAGTCAGCCAGACTCTTTTGCTCAGTGAAGGTTTTATTCTATGCTGTGGCATCCAAGATTTACATGTCTACATTGTAAACCACTAAATAAGATGAAAAGTTTCAAAACATGACTTGCAAAAAAAAAAAAAATATATATATATAAAATAAAATAAATATTATAAATATACATATATATATAATAATAATAAAAAAAATATAAGTGTGTATGTATGTAAACATGAAGCATTTTTGCATTTTTTGATTATACTCAACAGAAAAATTGTCGGGATTTGTGCAGCTCTCAAATAATTACCGTTTTATCTTGTGCTCCCTTGGTAAACACAAGTAAATCCAAGGCTGTAAAGAGATTGTTACCCTGTCTTATTATTGTTACTCTATAGCTCTCACAGCTGGAAGGTCTTAGGAAATCTCGTAGTAACTACGTTAGATGGTGTTCGCTTTCAGTTGTGAAAACTGTTTTCTCTATACCTAAAAATAACAGAGAAAAAGAGCGAGAACAGGAATTGATTCTCTTTTCCTTGCAGTAATTCAGTCATCCATTTACTGTAAATATACAGCTGGAAAAAGGCAATGCACTGGGCAAAGGATGATGTTTGGACTGCCAAATTAAAAGGAAATCTTACAGCATGGCTCCTATACACACATGAAAGTATATCCTCTGCATGGTTCCTCTCTCCATCTTTTCCTATACTTCGCCCTCCCTCTATAAACACTGCAATCAGCGCATCTCTCATTCTTGCCATTTCTAACCCCACAAACCAAAAACAGATCACGTAAAACTATGTTTTACGGCCAAGGTTGAAGGAGAGAAGTATAAGGATGCAGTGGCGCCTGCTGCTTCTTTTACGACAGAGAAAGTTAGCAGTAGAAAGGCTGAGAGAGAAAGAGAGAGTGGGGAAATAACTTTCAGAAACCCTGGGATGGGTCAGGGTTGAAGTGCACCATGCTAACAGCGTCTGCCTGTAAACAGAGGCACACCTGCCACTCGGCAAGTGTCTGCCTGCTGAGGAGAGGTTAGTGCTGTGGCGTCTCTCAGCCCTGTTTATACAGTAACCAAACAGAAAGAGGGGAACCGAAGAGTGTCTTCAAAGACAATCTGACTCTCTGTAATCACTCCTGTTTGGGCTTTGATCTCAGGGAGGGGAGAGGGAAAATAATTACATGTTTCTGGGTGCCCTTTTACAATGAATGAAAGGCGATGTTTGATTTGAATCGTATGGTAATGGGAGTCTGTCTGCGTGAATGTGATGGGGAAGTGTTGAATGCTACTTGGGGGAAATAAAACAAGACTCACTGAGACATTTTGTTCTACAACCCCTGAAAGCTTCTGGCAACCTGCCTCACTCTGCCTCCAAAGAACACAGAGGACGGGTCAGAAAACGATGTGGGGGCTGACATTATCTTGCCACCGGCACACTTTTTGTGAGTGGGGAGGACACACTGACTGACTGACTGACTGACTGACTGACCACTCTGCATTTCAAAGTGCCTCCACTTATTTTTCCATCGGTCGGCTTGGAAAAATGCTTTTATTTTGTGCTGGGCCCTTTTATGAGTGTCTCCCTATGATCCGTGTGATAACATAGCAGACTGAGAATGGTATTAGGATTCTGTTTTGCAGGCATTTTCTTTTCTTTTCATCTTCTATCAGTATAAAAGCCACAGATATCAAGTAGTCTGGAACACTGAGAGAGATTTCCTTACTTTGACATAATGAATCTGAGCACAAAAAAAAAACTCTAGACAGCAAAAAGAAGAAAAGCTAAAATTTCTGGACAGTAAGAATTGGACACTAAGCTAAAGGCGTTATTGATGTGCTGAATGTGTCATCATGGTCATTAGGATGATGCCTCAGACTTAATAAAGCGTTTCTTTTTCTATTTTGAGGTTTCAGTATATGCTTTATAATGGATGAAAAGTGATTGAATGTTCTGGTCAGAAACCCAGCTTTCCTTGACTCTATGCAGTAAGAAGCTACGCAGATGTGAGGATGTGAAATCATCTGAGAAATCCATGACAATTTCTCCATTTGGAACACATGGGAAGACAGCCAGTCATCCTTCACATGCCCTTTGTGACTGATGCATCTACTGAACTTCCCATCTACAACATGTGTGACCATTTTGCTTGCACACACACGTCATTGGATCCTGCATAATGTATTGAGGTTGTCTAAACGTGATGATGGTGCAACCAGCAATGAGTATTAGTCATCCTGCAGAGACTATAAGCTTCCATTTTGAGTGATTGGGCTATGAGAGGGCTCAGAATGCTTGGAGTCTTGACTTTGACTGCGACTGTCGGCTTTCAACCAGGAAATAGAAGTTACCTCATTAAGGTGTCCTGTTCAACCAAAATTCTATGTAAAGTAAGCATGGGTAGAATGACTGCAAACAAACGTTACAGTCTTCTTTCTCATCTCCACAGTTCAAATTGTGTGTGTGTGGTAGTTTATAGTGAGCTCTCTTTCCTGATCAGTTACAACTGGCTGTTTCAACATGAACTGTCTTTTAGCTGAGCTAAGCCAAATAGCTGCTATTGCCTTGTACGAACATGATGGAAGTGTTGATCTTCTCAAAGAGCTATAATTAAATAATAATTATTAAATTGACGTCTTAATAAGCAAATGAATAAACCAACTTGGATTTTTTTTATATGACAATGGCCAACTTTGTAGAGTTTCTTTTTAACAATTCTGAAAAGAACTGATTAAAAAGAGCCAAGTGCAGGTCAGAGTTAAGGGTGGAATTTAAAACCAGACAGACAGTCCAACACCAGAGTGAACAGAACAGTGGGTGCACAACAGGTCAGAAACAAACCAGGTGGACAGCTCAAACAGATTTCTAGGGAAACACTTGAGGAAACTAGCACAAATTCTAGTGCATTAAAGTTGACTAGACAAACTGACAGAGTGTGAATGAATGTGACTGACCTATATACTCAAGAGACTAATGACGAACAGGAAACAGGTGTGTGTGTGTGAGTGGGAGAGTGAGAGAGAGGCAGGCAGGTAAGTGGCAGCAGATCTGGAAAAAATATGGGAGAAATGGCAGAAAAACACACAAAAGAAAAACTATAATCTGAGAACAGAACTGTGACAGTATTTTGTTGTTTAGGTATGAAGGCATGGGATTCCTGGCATAGTTGTATATGTCTACTTCCAGTAAAAACAAAGACTGTAAACTTAATGTCTTCCGGCAATACATACCAGCCCCGTAGTGTCATTTTTACCGCACCCTGTGAAACAGAGGAATGACACATTGCTGCATGTAAGGTAGACCAGCACCTGAGGGAGTGTTTGCTCAGCTCTACTGTCACGCTTGTTATTGGGCAGAGTGGGAATGCAAGGAAGCAGTGATGGAACAATGGAGGAGCCAAACGAATGAGAAGGGGTAGAGGGAGTAGGGAGGGGAAAAGAGATTCAGATGAAAGAAATGCCAGTGACAGATTCTGGAGAGAGGTGGCGAGGGAGGGGAAGAGAGATGGAAGCAAGGAAGGAAACAGAGGCAGTGAACCCAGCAGGTGTTCCCAGCACGTCTGCCTCTTCCGCTGCAGGTACTCAGCTTCAGCCAGGGGAGTGACGACACGGCTGCTGCCATGCAAGCAGGATGACTGAAAGGCGCCAGCAGAGTAGGACACAACAGGGCTGTTTTCTTTCATATTTCTGTATGTGTGGCATAGGACAGAGACTCATCCATACAAAATAAATATACATAAATGTAGTGTAAGAAATAAGTAGGTGGAATTGAAAGCCTCTCCAATGGGGCCACTGACAGCACACTTGAGCTTTATCTGTGTTCGGGCTGCACTAAACAGCTGGTAAAGAGGTTCCAAAATTCATCAGATGACAAACTGCCATTTACAATGAGGATAAGAACATTTATATAATTTGATTGAACAGCATTCCAGGTTAACTGACTGGTGGCAGTCATGCCTGCTGCTCTCCTCCGTAAGCCTAATCCTGTTTCTGTGTCAGTTGGTGTGTTTTATTGTGTCTGACACCAGGTGGATTATGTCGGTTAATTCACAATGAATCAAACAAAAGCTAATACTAATCCAGCGCTAGGATTCGGTGTGATGTCTGACGCTCGGGATTAATTCGCAACATTCCCCAACCAGCCTAATCCTTAACGAACCAGACAGGATGGTATCCAAAATGACAGTTTCTGCCTCGTTATGGCAGGGTGATAAGCTTCACCTACTTCTTCCCCCTCGGAAAATCCATTCTGATGAGTGAGACAAAGGGGAAGCCATAACAGAAAGAATAAACTGGGTGAAACTTTCCCAACAGCTTATCTTCGGCAGCCATTAAGGCCGCTTCGTTGCCTTTTGGAGTGTGTTCTGCTCCTTTTTAAGGTTTAGGTTTTGACATTTTGAAATCAATAGGAGGCAGGGAGATGTTTGTGTTTTACAGTTTCATGGAGCCTGGGTGAAAACACTTCAATCAGGCCTGCAGAGGACCTGACACAGGAGACTGAGAGATTGATCGGTAATGAGTGGAGCCCTACCTGGGGTTCCACTCAAGCTCAACTCTTCTCAGCAGCTTCAAATCCAGCAAATCCACCAACTCTACTACATTCACTGACTTGCTAAAGTGTATTCAGTCAAAAAAAAAAAAAACTTCAAAAAGAACTCAAAACTCCCTGTAGAAATGATCAAGTTGATTTTGTCTTTTATAAAAAGTTGTAAAGAATCTTGCTTTTAGAGCTCTAATGATTTATTTGTGACCCGCTGCTGAATTTAACTAAATAAGCAAAAGGCTGATAAACCCTGATCAACGTAGGTAACTGGATAAGTACTTTTAGCAGCTGCTATTTTTTGGTTTCTCTAAGTGCCATGTGCTGCAATGTTTTGTTATAACATAGATGACATGGATAAACCATCTACAAAATGCCTTTTGCACCATCTAAAGTGACAGCAAAGGTCATGTCATCAGGAGAAAGTCACATGTATCAGGTTTATTTTCCTCTAACTGCAAAAAAATGTGTTTGCGCAAATACAATGTGAATCCATTTTAGAGCTGACCACTTATGTTTGCCCCCCTTCCTTCCTCCTTAGCGCTGCTGCTCCATGCACTGTTTGAAATGGATTGGCCATTTCAAAAGATGCTATTTATCATCAAGCCAGCCTAGTTAATTAAGCATCGAGCCGGCCTTCCTATGTTGAATACACAATCCTTCTGGGCCCCACAGCTGGTTTTACTATGTTAACTTTAAGTGCTAAAACATGTTTCCCTGCTACATGACTCACAAATGTATAGCGCCAACAGAGTTGTCAGAGGACAGCAGAATCTGAACAAAACAGAAACAAAATCTGAAAGAGATGATGATCTAATAACATTTTCTGTGAGCTGAAACCAAGGGAAAATATAGGCACTGCAGTGAGGATTTGAATACCTAAAGCTAGTAGAAATAACCAGTTTCATTAGCACAAAAAACTATTTCAAAGTAAATCCTTGATGGATGGAAGTGTCTCTCCCGCCTGCTGACTTCATACACCATGACCCGATAAAAGCCTGTTTACCTCAAACTCCCTTTTATCTGCAGGTATTCATGTGATCATGTCATGAAGACCAACTGACTCATTCCCCTTAAAATATGATGTACCCACTCAGACAGTCATGTGTCAGCAGTTTGGAAAGGCTTCCTTAACATTAAAATAAACACTGAGCCAGCAGTAAAAGCAAAGAGACTTACACCAGCCCTCTATATAGATTGAACAAACAGCATGAGGCATTTTTTTAAGGAAGTATCTGGGAAAGGTGTCAAAGTATTCCACTATGAAGCATTAAAATGCTACATAGAATTTTAGCGCCTAGTAAATCTGCAGTGTAATATGGTGATGGTGAGGTTTCCTTTACGCCTGTCACTTTATGTGTGAGTGTGCATGTGTTTGTGTGAGCTCCTCAGTGGATTTGTTATATGGTGAGTCAGTAAAGCGGTCCAATGTGAAAACCATCTTCCCAAAGTCAGAGAAATGTGATGTGGATTGACGCTGATAATAAATAGCCGCGATAACTGGGTGAGGAACCCATCATCCTGCAGTGAGATGGGTCTGCACGAGGACGAAGCAGCCATAAAAGCCTGAATGAAGAGATGTAAAACAATAAGGCTAGAGAGGATGGGAGGACAGGAGGGGGGAAGGGGGGTGGGTGGGGCAGAGGCAAGGGGTATTGACCCCAGGAAGCAGGCAAAAGATAGCAATAGAAGGATAGAATGAGAGAAGAGGAGGAGACGGAGGAAAGACAGAAGGTGAGTCAGCCATGTCTGCACTACATCAAAAGCTCACAGTCACTCACTACCATGGACCAACCCTACCCCACCTACCCTATGCCCCACACTCCACTCTCTCCTGAACTCGCACATTAATTCCACTTCTTTTAACCGGCAGCCAGGGGTGTCCTCGACTGAATGTCAATCCTCTGTTCAGGGTGACAGGAGGGCGGAGAGAGAGCGAGGACAAGCACAGAGGGAAAGAGAGGGGGTTGAAAACTGCTTGGCTCGCTTAGAGGCCTTTTTTTTTATCTGAAGGTCTTACTCAACATGCCCTGCTCCCTTCCATTTTAATTGCACTCTCTTTTATTATTACTCTTTTCTCTTTCACTGGCATTTAGAGACATTTGATAAGATACCAAGCTGTATCACAGTGTTGGTGTGAAGACGACAGACGTCTGATGCTCAGACATCTGACACAGATGGACAGAAGCCAGTGGAAGAGTGGAAGAGGAGACTTGAGAAGTAAGAGAAGATCAAGTTGGCACAAAACAAACCAACGGCTGGTGTGAATCAGCCTCAAGTTCCTGTCTGTGCTGGAAATTCCAGTTAATCAATAGCAGTCTAATTCAAAGCCAGATCACATCTGAACTGAAAAGTAAGTTCTAGCAATTTGATAATTATCTAGCCACACCAACATATGAAAATGTATGTGTGAATGTGCGCACCCATGCTCACCTCACATGAAGCCTGTTAGACAGCACACAGTCAGTGTATATCTGCTCATCAGGGCATGCATGAAAAATAATTACACCTAAGCCGACACTCAAGGTCGACAGGCTCCAACAGCTGCCCGGTCGTCGCTGGCTATTTTTTCTTCTCCTGTCTAAGCTTGGCTGAGTATAAAAAAAACATCGCACACAGAGTGTTTTTCATGTTGTCATATGATAACACACGAAGGCCTCATTCAGTATAAAGAAAAGTGGGTGAAGCAATTTACGTGCTTTTTCAGCAAGTGAGTGTCAGATTCATTGTTTGGGATGAGCTTGGGGTACATTTAGAGTATAATCAAATCTGGGAATCCTTTATTGGACAGCTGGTATGTTTTCATCCAAAAGCTTTATGGACATATTTAATTTGCTCTTAGAAATCCTAAATGGAAACATCAAGGGTTTGAAACTGATGCAAACAGAGCGAAATGGTGATTGGTGGTAGCGAGTGAAAAACAACCATTTATGATGCATATGGATGAGAGGAAACAAATAATAAACCAAAAAAAGAGACAGCTTGAATAATTAGAGAGGTTTTCAGATCCTCTATGCTCATGGACTCTAAAGCTTTTACTACTAAATAGAGTTTTTACCATCTAAACTTTCGCTCACCCATCTTAGCTGTCTGACACAAGTTTGCTGCTGACATCTAACAGAGAGTTTGGATATTTGTTAGACTCTGGCAGAGTCAGGGGAGAGTATTTTGGTGAAACAAGTCGGTCCCTAAGCGCTCAGCTCACTGTGCCATGGCCTTACACTTCCAGTAGCCTGCGGCGCACTCTCCCCTAAGAGTGAGAAATGGGCACGGGGGAGATGAGGAGGCAGTCCTGGGTGAAATTCAAGGCCAACGCACTCATGTTTCCTCCATCTACCACCTCCCACCTCAAGTGCAACACATCACCTCTCTCTTGGATATAATCGCACTCAGCGAGAGTGAAGTTTGGCTGCGCTGTATATGAACATGAGTGTGTGTTTCTTTTTTCATGTGTATGTGTGTGTTAACATAACTGCATGTCTGTATAAGGGCATGTGAGCAGTTGGTGTGTGGGTGTGTTTTTCTGTGCCTGTGGATGCTGTATTTGCGTACTGTATGTGATTGCCAATAGAAATGCATTGGGAAATACGTCTAAGATCATGTGTCTCCTCACAAGAGTCACTCTCCTGCTTATTCTCTTTTATTAGCACCTGCTCTTTTTCATTAACTGAAAAGGTTACTGGTGCATTTGTAAACCCCCCCCCCCCCCCCCCACACACACACACACACACACACACACAAACACACACATGAATCGCCAGTGCCCCCGCCTGTCCTAAAAAAACCCTACCTTCCCAACCCCTAGACACAAATACACACTCTTCGGTCTCCTTCAACAGCAAGAGGACATTTCAATGGCATTGTCCTCCCTTCTGCCACCCAAACACAGGTAGGGAAATAACACCCAGGGAATAAATAACTCGACCAGGTTAATTATTTGGCAGGCGCTTCTGCAGATTAATAATGGAATAAAAATTCAGCGGTGGACGAAGGTGCTCTGAAAGGTGTGTGTGGTGTGCAAGGGGGTGGGGTGGCTGGTGGAAGAGGAGGAGGAATGATGGGCAATTGAGTGGAGTTATTGGAGAGCAACAGTGCATGTGCTGGCTTCAGATAGATGTAGGAGCGGAGTCTAGCCCCAAGGCTGTGAATATGCTGTCTGGGAGGAGAAAGATTAACTAAGGCAGCTTGGTGACATCAAGCCTGAGACAGTTATGAGGAGTATCCATCACAGGCTTTGTCTGTACGAAAGGAAGAAGAAGAAAACAGAATTGTATCTCAAAATAAAAAATAAATATAAAAAAAAACATGCACAGTCATAAAGGGTTACCTTTGAATAGAAGGTAGTCCTGGATATCATCAATGTCCACTCCTTCTCTACACTATTAATAGTTTTTAACCTTTCCTGGGATAAAAACAAACAAAACAGCAATAAAGTAAATCAATACAGGCAAAAAAAGGCAAATCTACCAGGGGTGTTGGTCAGTTAAATTAAATGAGAAGCAACCTCATGCAGAGTTATTGTCATCACAAATGCACAAACAACCTAAATACCCTTAATCTAGTCAAGGGGTAAAGCCTGTATTGACCTAGTGGTGTTTTTTGTGCACATGTGTGTCTCGGTTGCTGACCTAGTCAGGGTGAAGCACTGACAGAGTCCCTAAACCCTGTTCACCTGAGGAGGGCAGACTGGGGTAATTTTCCTCTCTTTGAAGATACAAAATAGAGAGATGGGGCCATAGACAGGAGAGTGGTGGGTTTCCTGTGGATCGCTGTTGCTTTTTCCTACCTGGCAAATCTCAGTTTATGTTTTATAACAAGTATTTGTGAGGTTTTTCATTTCGAACATAGAGAAACTCTTTCTCGTGCCATTAATAACCATTATATACAAGTTATTTACATTTGCTTTGAGAGATGTGTGCATGTAGAATAGCATAATTTAACTCATGTCTGCTGTAACAACTGCTGTGGTTCTGCTGATCAGTAGTACATACAGAGTTTTCCGAGCCAAAATCTGTTCTCCAATGGGAGAGAAAGAAGCACATTGAGATAAAAAACAGATTGAAAGAGAGAGAAAAACAGAGGCCACAGAATCTGGTCATTTTCATACCCAGGCCCTGTGCCTCTCCCTTCCCCCATCCATCCATCTATCTGCCCTCCACCCACACACCCATCTCCCCTCTCACCCCTCTTGCCCTGCAGGGCAGGCCCTGCCTTCCATCTGTTGTCTGTCCCAGCTTGGAGCAACCCCATTCCCCCTCCACTTGCATTTACAATTCAATTAAAAGCAACAAGCCCCTTCTTCTTCCTCCCTCTTCTCTTTCTCCTCCTCATCAACATCTATTTTTTTAATTGTGCCTGGATGAGCAAAGCAGTAAGGCCTGTACTCCATGTAAAGATGCAGTTATGATACACACGCACTGAGGCACTGCTAAGCAATACCAAGCCCACAGATGATGCACACACACCCTGACACATAAATACATAGAGTGTGGGCAAAAGATCAAAGGAAAGGCACACATGGAAATGAACACACTCACATACACAATGATTTTCTTCCCTTCATTGTGATGTAGAGAGTAGAAAACAGTGTTGCTGGGACTAAACCCAGGAACAATACAACTGAAAAAAGTGGGTCACTAATTTTCATTAGAATAACGTATGTAACAATGATGTAACAACGAAAAAAAAAAAAGATTTCTATGATTGGTCACATTACTAAACTTTAAACATTGCAAACAGAAAATATATATACAAGTGACACTAAAGAATAGTATGTCTCACCGTTCACTTGCTCACAGACTGTGGTTTGTAGAGTTTGTGATTCTTATATGCTTGATCAGTTTATTAGATCTTTACAATTAACACAATTTCCCCATCAACTTTTTTCCCCCATCAGCTGTTATGATATAATCTATGTGTCTAATGAAAGCTTCAGAGTCCTGAAAAGTTCTTTAAATTTCTCTCTTCCACATTGCTGTAATGTGAAAGCAATATCCACAGGCATCCCTTCCCATGGAAAAAAAGAGATGAAAAATGGGAGTCTTTAATATTTAATTATGGTGATGCCAACATGCAACTTTTATCACTTTCTTGTGTCATTTGCATCGCGGGTGAGCCCAGAAGATATACACATAGAGCAAGCGAGAGAGAAAGAGAAAAAAAGAGGGGGGGGGAATAGAAGAAGAAACTGAGGCAAAGCGGGTGAGGAAACCCATATGACAGAGACAGTGGGCTCAGGAGAGATAAAGGTGGGAGATAGGGAAGGCAAAACAAAAACAATAGACAAAACAAAGATTAAAAGAAGGGAAATTGCAAGCAATAAAATGGGACTGAAAAACCACAACGTACTTTATATAAAAACACACCTCTTACTAATTGGGGCCAATGATTTTGTACAACTGTTCCTAAATGTCTTCAACATCACTGTCTGCACACGACCTGGAGTGTAGTCTATCCATATGTCCTCATATTCCTAACTCCCATACGTGCCCCCCCCCTCCCCTTTACAACCATCAACAGCCTCCCCCAGCGCTAAGGCCTACTCCCTGCTTGTTTCAGGCACTGTGGCAGACTGTGTTAATGACTGGTAATGTGTGTAATTACCAGCCCAGCAGCTACACGGAGTTGATGAAGAACCAGACCAGCACTTCCACTCTTCATCTAGGGGCCCTTGTTCTCCCTCATTCACTCTGAATGGTGGTGGGCTCTAAATGAAGTCTATTGGACACTGCTGCTGCACTTACAGGGCTGACAGTCATTAAGACAGTCATCAAATTGAAAGGAAGGGGGAAAACTGTCATTACCATAAGAATGCATGTCAAAGCAATTTTGATGTGGCTTCAATTTCAGTGCAGAATGGTACTGGGAATATTCAGTCCAAATTATGGTACAGTTGGTTTTCTCAGTCAGCATTTAACATATCATATACCTAGAGCTCCCATTCAACTCCAAACTACTCCAGAAGCAAATAACTAATGATAGTTATTACTATGTTCATCCTCACTCTCTAAATGTGTATGTGAACTGCCTTTTCCAAAGGGAGGGTATCTTAACAGCTGTAAATATTTAATGCCCCGTGCATACAAACGGGACTGGAGTGCAGGACCTCCACCTGTGTAAACTCATAAAGCTCGTGCTAAAACCTCTGGGCTGTGGAATGGTGTTTCTGCTCATTCCTGTTTGTGGGAATTCATGAGAAAGTTTTGGGCCGTGTGAGGACGTCGGCTTACATCCAGGCTTCTACACTGGTGGCAAGAACAGATGTGAAATTTACTGTAAACCGAGCGTTCGTTTTTTCCAATAGAGCCATTGCTACGTTTGCCTGTGTATATAGGGGAAAAAGGAACAGTCCGGAAGGTGAGAGCATCTCTCTGAGAGCTCACAAACCTCTCTGTTCAGAGGCGTTTTTTCTAAACCTCTGCTGCTCTGTTCCATGTTCCCCTCCTCACATTCTCTGCTGGTTTCCGGAAATAAAATTCTTTGTGTTTCCAATTTTTTCTAAAGCAGCTATGACACAATCAGTCCGTCTGTCTGTTGGGGTAGTTATTTCAAGAGTACATAAGGGAATAATGAAAGTAAAAAAAAAAAAATCTAATTTCAGGGGAGATGCTTGACACCTTTTAAAGGTGCAGGTAGTTTCTTCAGTGAGGTTCACAAGTCAAGTTAACACACAGTGCATTTATTATTGGATGACTCACACTTAATTTAACTTCCGATTGTGCTCAGAGCAGATTTGAAGAGTATGTCTTTTACTATATGTTTTGCGAGCTCTGAATTGGAAGAGTCATGAAAAAGAGTGTGGAGCCAGAGGTAAATCAGGACTGCTACTGTGTGAGCCTTAATTAGGAGCCTCACTGTTTTCTTACCCCATAAATTATTTGACCTAGCTTACTCCTAAGATCACTTTTAAGCCCCATAGCTTCAGACATTCTGTAGAGCAGGCCTGGCTTGCTTTCAGGGATTTTGTGGCATGATGGAAAGGTGAGTCGATCCACGCTGGCACAACATGGTACTATGCAGTGCAAGTGCAAAGTGTGAAAGGGCCTTATGTTGAGACTTCATCGGTGATGAATGAGAGCACCAAATAACCCACTAAGGGGCTGTTAGGTTGGTGGGAGACTGCCATCACAGCACCCTGACCTCCCATCTAGTGTAGGCATGCAGCAAGGAACAGCAACGAGGCCAAAGGGGCTTCAAATTTAGACAATCAAAATCCTGCAAATGTACTAATGAAGGGAAGGGAGCACAGTCAGAAACATATCAAAGATCTTTAAGCATTTTAAACATTCAGTAGTTGAGTGTTTGCTTACTTCTCTGCCTTGATTAAACTTAGTGCAGTTCTGCTTCAGTTAACTACACTCCTGGAAAAATAGGATCTAAATCAGTTCTTTGGCTGAGGGTATACTGAACTCTTATGAGAGTAAACCAATTACACAGAAAACAAACAAACAAAAAAGCCATATTGATTCTATACTTGACTGTTGTGTTTTCACTGAGTGCAGGATTCTATGCTGTCACATTAAACCGTTATATAAACGTAGACTGTTTCCAGACCTCTGCATCACCACCCAAACATTTGCTCAATGATTCAAATCATTTTGCTTGTGATCATTGAAGGTCATTTCCCTCAGTAATTGGCCGAAGATAGATTTATAGGTGAGAATACAAATTAAAACACCATTTTCACAGCTACGTACATATCTACATCAATGAACAACAAGAGCGTGAAGCCATAGGTTAAGGGCCAATTCATGCTATTTGCTCTACCTCAGACTGACATGTTTTCAAACTTTGAATGTGCTTGCGTTATTTATACTACGTTCTACTGGACAGCTACAGAAAGAAGACGGGCTCCTTTTGTCTGTTGCATATGGCTGAACAACATAGATAAGTCTCAAGCATGTTAAAATAAATACTACATTCCTTTAATAATGAAATAAACTGCTGTGGTCTAGTTTACTTGTCTGGCACATGTGCAGTCAGTAGAGGCCACACGGACATACATTTCTGGGATACACGCAGACAAGCATGAAGAATCTGCCCTCACTGACAAATTTACTTTACACCCTATATCAAAAACGATACTGAATTGTTTTATCATTTTATTTATAATGATATAAAGAAAGCACAAAGTTTTTTATTTTTAAAGTCTAAAATAACTTTTTAAAGTAACGTTTTTTAAGTAAATACCAGATTCTACATCTGTGTTGCTTTCAGCTTTAGCCTGTCTGTCATTTAGCTTGCACAAACTCCAGAATCAGGGTTTTCTAACAGAAACTTGTTTTGCTTCCCTTACTATTGATTTGTCAAGTCTCTTCGCATGGCTTTATGTGTTTGAGTGATAGGAATAGAGAACTCATAGCACTATGCCATGAAGGGCCGCAACCAAAGAGACTGTGTGGTGAGTCTTATCACACAGTATGGTGCTTTTTTCTTTTTTCTAGGATCTATGTTGGCTGAGTCCAGACTTTCTGTGTCATTTAGTGTTGCAGGGTTGTTGCTTGAGTGAACTGTTCCATCACGCGACAACTTCTATGATAAATTTATGTCCTGGCAGGCTAAACACTGTGTTTGGTGATCAAGCAGATGGTTCAAACCTGCTTGAAGTGGTAATTTAAAGTGTGTAAAAAAAAAAAACACCGATTGTGTGCACTCATACATAACGACTAGCAAGATTGCACTCTGTCTGAAAATGGCAGCCACCATTGCTTACAACGGGTCCAAAATCACTGCCGGTTTCGCACTTTTTTTCTCTACACACATCAACAAACGCAGGATTTAAACAGGGTAAACTCAGGGGTCTTATTAGGGCTAGATAGAAAAACATCAGGATTAGGTGTGGTTAAGGTTAGGCACAATATAAAGCAATATAAAGATGGTTGGAGTTAGTAGAAAGGTCGCAGTTTGCCTTAAAAATCAATTCTTCTTTAACTTCATGTCATGTGACAAATGGTCAGCATCACATCACTGGTTGCATCAACAACAACAATAGCTGTTGTTTCACATTGGACTCAATCTTCTGTCTTCTGTGTGAAAGTCTGGTCTTACTTTCAGTGCAGCAGCTATATGTCACCAGAAAGTAATACATATGTGTTGGTCATTTTTGGTGGCCAGTAAAACTGACCTACTCTGAATTTAACAGAAGGACAGTGTTGAAAATGTTATATTATATTATAACAGTCCCATAATGTTATTGAGGCTTTGTTCGCTACATCTCTACATCCCAACACATAGATGGGGAAAGCATGAACTGTCCTAAACATTAATTCCTAAATGTCGGTGCACCACTAGCTAGCTAGTCTGCTAACAAATGAAAGAAAAAAAAAAAAACAGAAATACAGAGTTGTCAGAAAGTACATCCCTCCTATTTTGAGAGAAGTCCAGTTGTTTTCCACAGCCAAGCCTTCTGCGATGAGCTAAGAAACTCTACTGTCTGCCTGCACCAGGAGAAAATTAACACCAACCCTCCCACCCCAAATCTTGTAAAGACAGCAAACACACCAAGGCCATTAAAAAGCACAATGTAATGATTTCATTTTTAATTTACATTAACACATTTCTTCATTACTGGTGGAGAAACCCCTGAAATGTTTTCAGGAATATGGGGTTCAAGCATGATTTGGCTATGTCTTAAGAACAAGGAATTTCTTTGCTGAACTTTTCTTATTGAGTACCACGTGTACACAAGAGCTGTAGCAATGACTTTCTCACTGCAAGTCAAATTTCTTCTGAACCATATTCTTTGTGTAATGTTCTCTTGAATCAAGTCAAAGACATTATGGGCCTTCTATAGAAACTATAAGTGTCACAACAAACAATCTGGTAGAATATGACTTTTAACATTCAGTTCAACATACACACCACTCGACATCTGACAGGGAAATATACCTTTCTCCATCCTGCATGTCAGGGGCTGTCCAGAGAAAGGAAACAGGCATAGTTGGCAAATCCAAAGCTCCCGCCAATGTCTGAAACAGTGTATGTTTTCAAATTTCCCTGCACTTAGCTTTAATGCATCTGTCACCTTGAACAGCATGTTGCTGCAGCTTCAGCATAACAAAGACTGGCTCTCCACAAAGTAAAGGACTCACGGAGTTACAAGAGATGCACAGTGGGAATGGCTGGGACGTTAGAGAGCACTATCACTCAAACTATTGGCAGACACTTTAATACCCACCTCTACTATTGTGCAGGTGATGAAGATAAATGTGTGACAGCAGATTTTTTTGGAGCCTACAAATCTTGTGCAGTGAATATTTTTCGGAGCTAACCTGAACATTTGAATTGCAGTTCCATTTAGTGTATATGCCTGTCTACCTAGAAAAGAAACTTTAGAAAGGAAAAGTCAGACTTCATTAATTCTTGTCACTATCCTTGATTTTTATTCTTCTACTTTTCAGTGTGTTTGTTATCATTTGTATACCTACCTTTTAATCAATGGGTCAATAGATCAATACATAACAAATGACACTGTGGGTGTTAATGACAACTGGGGATTAGGACGGATAATGCTGCCTTGGAAGATCAATCGTTTAGTGGCAATCTGTGTTTATGTGTGAACACATAGACACCGGAGGATCTGCCTGAGACAGGTGGAGGGAACACTCCCATAGGGTAGTGCACCATCAAGGCCTGCACATCCACCATGTCCCCTTTCTAACAACTGCACCATAACACCCTTTCATCCCATCCAACAACAAGCTCTCGGGAGCCTGGAAAAGATTTGCCAGAATGCCAAGATGAGAGACTGAGCTAATGCTGAAATGTCAAAGCACCTCAATTAACACAGGGGGCTATAACCGTGATCAAGGCTCCCTTGAGGAGCAGTAGCGGCATACAACCCAATCTCTCTGCCTCAGCCTAGCTCTTCTGGATCGATTGGAATAGATTTTCTGCTTTTGCACTCACCTGAATGCTGTCAACAGGGCATGTAAATTTGGTTCTCTGTCTCTTCCCTTTTTTCTACTCCTATCTGACCGTTATACTTTATACCTATTGAATCCATATTTCTCCTTCACAGCACACGTAAATCTTTGAAGTGGTTTTTGGCAGGCCAGGCTTGTTATAAAACAAAGGAGTCTATTTATGGTGGTCTTGGTTTAGGACTGCCTTCCTGCCCATAGATTGAAAGCCTCCTTTGAAAATGAGGCTGGCTTTGGTAGGATTCTGTTCTGCAAGCACTGTGTGTGAACTCAATCATACACATACCATCATGAGTTTGCACATGTACACAGACCCGCACATTTAGAAGCACAGGCATGAGTCTCTCTCATTACTCAGCGTAAGGCTTTCCTGCTTGACCTGCTTTTTAGCTTTCTGATCTGGATTAGTGGCAGATAATTTAGGGAGGAGAGGACACACATTCTCCGCGAATGTGTGTCTGCTTGAGCAGAAGGGGTTACAGGTAGTTCACCCTTATCATTTCAAGTTGAACTGAAGACAGAATTGACACGGCTGCCGCTGAGAATTGCTGCTGCCGTTTTTGTGACAAAAAGACTGAAAGTGATAGAGAGAGATCCTTTACTGACAATAGAAAAGATGATTAAAGAAAAAGTCCCCACTTTGTTGATTTGGAACTCTCCGAGCACCTGAGTTCCAGAGGTCTACAATTGACTCATTAAAGAGACTGCAGAGTTAGTAGAGTGCCACCTCCCTGGGGAGAAGAGAGGGCAGACTGAGGATGTGTGTGTGTGTGTTTGTGTGTGCGTGTGTGTTTGTGTGTGTGTTTGGGGGGGCTTTGACAGAGTTTCATGGGGGTGAGGGGTCTCAGTGATAAATCCATTTACATCCTTCCCTGTTTTATTTGCTCCCATGGACTCTGCTTGCGTCTCCCCATTCAGGCTTGTTTACCTGGCAAGCCGAGTGTGACTAAAGAAAATTCCCACAGCCTGAGGTGGGATTGAAGCTGAGGTGTAGGGGATGTGGGGCAGGAGGGGAGGGTTAAGGTAGGCTGTAAGGAGACAGAGGGGGTGGTGACAGTGAGGGGGGGGCGGGGAGGTGCACAGAATTACTCAAAGCTGTAAGCTGTAACCCACCGTCCCTCTCCCAGCCCCCCATGGCTTAATTATCATGTGCAGTCTAGTGGAGATGAAATAACGGAGACTCTCACACGAACACCCACACACCCACACAGGGAGGATCGGAGGACTCATTTCACACACACACACACACAATTGCACATATAGTAGAAACAACATGGTCTGCTTTTAATCGAAGATAATCGGCAAGGAAAATAAACACGCTGGCATGGCAGACATCTATCTTTGGCTGAGGCTGAAGCTGCTAGATAAGGAGGAACAGGCCTCACAGACATGTGTTCTTCTCTTTAAAACACTGCCTGCTCCTCCTTGACAGAATTAAGCTTTAATATGGGTCTTAGGAAGAAGCATCTCCAAGGTGAAAATTATGAAATTATGGGATGGATTTTTTTCTGAGACACATCAATCATCTTTAACTCTGTTTTATTTGTTGGGGTCAGAGCTGCTTTTCGTTAAAGGCCTTGGGGAGAAAAATCCACAACAACAAGAGCTTTGAAAGGCATTGCAGCATTACTCAGCCCGTCTGCAACTGATCTGTCAAAGATGTCACTTTGCTTTGCATGAATCTTTAATTAGCTAAGAAAAGCCCTGTGAAGAGAGGAATAGCGTCATCTTAGCAAAGTTGCTGAACAACATTGAGTCTGTGCAGAGAGAAAAACAAAACAAAAAACAGATAAAGCCACTGAGAAAAGGAATTTAGAAAAGCAAACATTGCTTTTTGTAAAATCTATACGTTTATCACTTGTGTTTTGGAAGAAAATCACATTAAGGAAGTGGAGTAAAACACAGAAACAAAGAAAAATGTTGGGCATCAAAAAGAAAAGGAATAAAGGAGTGGGGACGAGTATCAGTCATGGGCTAATCGTTCTATCATTGGCTGGAATAATGAATCCAATTTCACAAGCAGCGTCAGTGTCATTTAGAAGCTGTGGAATGCAGATTCATGGGCCCCGCATGTACAGCCACTTTGAACCTAGACACATTAAAAGCCATTCTGGGATAGACATTCATATTGTCACAGCCTGTATTGAATTTTATTGCTCTGATGCTGTGCAAGAAATAAGTTTTATTTTAAGCCACTGAATCCTATGTGGACATAAAGTGGACTAAACGTCTCAGTGGCATGAGTTGCTGTTCTGGAAAACTCAGATACTAAACCATTTCCCGTACACAGTAGTCCTATACAGCACCCAGTAAATGATAAGTGTCTTTTAAACAGAAAAAAGATTATTTTAAACCACCCAGTGCACAGATTCTTGAGTTCATAAACTTTAATGGTTTACTGCATTCTTTCTCCAAGAATTTGAATTGTATAACCAACTCTAAGCACATGCTTAAAAAAGCGAGACAGAAAAACATCTTAATTCTTCATCTGACGCCTTTGATGTTTGACCACAAAATCCTGGCCATTTTCTGAGAGGCTGCGGAGGAGCAGGGAAACACACACACTCACTCAGGTTCAGGGCTACTTTGCAGGCATCACTGTACTGACCCTGACTAGATAAGGTGCCAGTCAATGAAACTTCCTTCATTTCCTCTTGTTGTTGCAGTATAGGAGCAGAAGCAGCCACCAACCAGCTTAAGGACAGAGGGGCTAAAAGGTGAAAGCCATGCTCGGCTGAACTTTTCAGGCCTGATCAAAAGGAATGCGACCTGGGTTTGGAGAGGCAGCAGAGCTTATCGGCCCAGCAATGAGGCTTTGGAGGTGAAGATCCCAGGCACCAGAGAGCTTCAGGTAAAACCTTAACCAGGAATGAAGTAAAGTTCCCTCTTTTTTTCTCTCTTTCTTTTAAAATCAGCAGAAACAGTTTGTGCTGAATATAAGATAAATCAAATTAGCCAGCTAGCCTTGTTGCTATTCGGTGTAACAATGTTGGGCCCTTAAAATGTAATAAAATCTCTATGTGTGGCTGAGTTTGTATTGGGTTCCCCCCACCCCCCCAAACATTTGCTGCATCTGTGCTAATGTATCATTCATGATTTTAATTGTTAGTAATTAACTCGGGCCCAATTAGCAAGAGAGATAATCAATACTTGTTGATCAACATGCAGGTGCTTTATCTTTGGTGCAAGGAGTAGCACATTTGTGGACTTCATAGAGAAATGCTGGTTTACTACAGAGTACATGTGAGTTAATGTAATCAGCTTAGCTTGCTTCTATATGGGATACTTTCCTCCTAACAGATTATATATTGAATTCTTGTCTCACTATGCTTCTCTAACCCATGTTTACTCCACACTGCTGTGCAATTATCTGCTGACTAAAGATTGGATAGGGACTAGCCTGACAAAACAGAGCATATTCACAACCACGCTGAATCCTCTCAGTCAGTACAGAAGCCAACACTGGAACACGGCACGACAGGGGGAAAGCAATTGGAGAGAAAATGAAAAAGATGTAAGGTAAGAACTGACACTGCTGGTAAAAAAAACTAAACTATTGGATTCCCTCCCCCGTCTTTGCCCACTAACCACATGTACTGGAGTGCTTTTCGGAATGGTGATCAATATTGACATTGTCATTAAACTGCTCTCAGATAATGAGGGTGGTGAAGGGGCTCCTAGAAGAGACATTAGACCCGCATGCCATGTGTTTTGCATGCATGTTCCACCCACTAAGCATCAACGATAAAACCGATTCCCTGCCTGCTTCACACTTGAGAAGGTTTTGCACTTTTTATTTAATTACAATCAACACCCAGCTTATAATTATAGGCTGGACTTGATGATGCAGTCCATGGTATTTTCAGTCTTGTGTAAACACAAGTCGCATGCAAAATGAAAAGCTGTCAATAACATGATAGTTAGTTTGGAACAATTTAAACCACATAACAGAAAGAAAAGAGAAAGAGGGAGAAAGAGAGCGACACAGAGATAATATGCTCTGTTACTGGCTGTGTAGAGGTCAGGAGTGTCTGCAGAATTCTCAGTCATCTCTCAGTGGGCCTCACTAATAGCCATGCAAACACACATTTAGCTGTGACACGCACATCGAAGGGCGCAAAACCGTCCATCATTGCTTCTAAAAAGAAAAAGCTTCAAACTGAAAAGGCACAGAAAGAGAAACACAATGAAAGAAGTGAAGTAAGGGCTGACAGCTGCATCAACAGATAAACTCTGTGTGTGTGTGTGTCAGTGAATGGCATAAGGCTAAAAACGAGATGGCAAGTAAGTGTGTTTCATTTTGGTCCACCCTGTCTCTGTCTGTGCAAACACCGCTGTGTCTTGGTTAAAGCAACAGCAGCAGCAGCAAAAGCAGCAGCTGTAGTAGCCTATGGCTGCTACTGCCACTGAAAGCTAAGTTTACTGTGTCATGGATTGTTGATTGGCAGCTAGAGCACACAGATAAACTCAAGCATGCATGTTCCCATGTGAAAAACTGCATAACATCAAATTTGAAATTCTGAATCATTCAGACACAATGTTCAGCTGTGACCAAAATAATAATTTTTTATTGTCAGTTGTTTTATATGATTTGCCATAACGAAGTGGGAACTGGAAAGTGTACTAGTGAGCCCCTCCAGAGATATAAACAGGTCATTAATCATATCCTTTATGAAGAGTTGCCTCCAATAGCAAGTTAGTGCCAGTGTTTAGACCTTCCAAAAACAGCACATCCTAATAGAATGATGGTTTTATGCACCATAACTCACAAACTGTGCTGTCCAGGTTTGTGTCTAGCAACACTGTCTTCAAAAATTTATTTTTCTATACAACTGCGAAGGCAAATACATTATATAGTCAACGTAATTGCAACACACTATGTTTTCTATTACCAGAATGAGGTTATATTGACAATAAAAGCACTTGGCAATCATAAAATATCTCCTTTGCTCCTTAATTTTCATTAATAAATGCACTGTTTCATTCATTCAAACAACATGTTGTATCAGAACATAATCCAGGCAATGACTACATTTCCTGCAAGGGCATAATTGGGTTTGCAGTTTAGTTGCTTAGGAAAATATGTTTTATGGGACAAGGTTGTGTCTAAAGATATGTCTCATATTTGCTAATGGAGAAGCAGTATAATATCTATTCACTGATCATTTGGGGAGGTGAAAATGTTTTAAGTGTTTGAAACTTCTCCAAAAATATCCACTGTTTGTCCCACAAGGACAGCGTTTTAAGTTTTTTGCTTTCACATGCACCAGAGATGTCTTAGCATTACTGGATTATGTACACTTACATAGGGGCTGGTGCTGAAAAAGTGACAACTACACAACAAATCTCATGGATCAAATGCTCTGTTTACCGCTGGCTTATGTTGCCTTGGGGTAAGAAGAAAAACAACCTCCTCCTCATTAACACAGGCCACTTGGTAGTGTGTTTTGCCACCAGACAGTTAGCTCAGCCATTTCTGACAGATCTGACACTTCTTTGTATTTGATGTTTCCTGGGATTGGAGGACTTTGTGAATTTTTCATGGAAGCAGCGTATGGTATAGTAGGTGTAGTAGTAGCCTATGTGTCTTCTTTAGATTATTTTCCATGCTTCCATGAAATATTGCTGGTAGATTACAGGCTTTAAAGAATGACAGCAGTTGCATTTCATACAAATGCTGTGAATACATAATACATAGTATTGTCTGCATGATCCCTTTCAGATGCTAATGCCAACCTTTCTGCAGATGTCTCAGAGGTATGTGTTGACGACTGTAGAGTGGCAGTTAAAAATAAAAAAAGGAATCAAAAAAGAATCAAATGCACTGAAAAATCATCAGCATCCAGGCTGCCTTCGCTCATGTATAATGAATCATTAAAAACCACACATTCAAAAATAATGTACCTTCATGTGGAGAGAGAAAAAAGGAGAGGGGCTTTCCTTAAGGTGATTCCAACTTGGCAATGTCAGCACCCAGCAGCATGATCACTATTTTCCAAATAATGACCAGAAAGGTCCAGAAGTTATTTATAGCCACACAGAGCAGTACCCAGACAGAAGTCCTATACCCAATGTATGGCAGAGTCATCAGGATCTGTGATTAACATGTCTGAAAATTTAACCACTGCTAAAGGAAGTGCTCTCTGCAGCATTCGGGCCAGGCACTAAATCCCGATTCAGTTAATTGTATGGTGGTAAGTAAGTTCCCACATGTAATTATGTTTCACTGTTTTCTGCATCCAATGCAGTGCTGGTTAATGAGTTTAGACACTTACACTGGATTTAACAGCAAATAGATTAAAAAAAAGCATATTTAAGGCACTGGAAATGTAAATACATAACACACATAGCTACAGTTGTGAATGTAGTCAGAGTCATTGGCCACAACACTTATGGATATGAATAAATATACACCACAGAACACAGAACAGTCATGTTCATTGGTGCAGAATCATGATGGACTCTTGTGTTCAACCCCTTTAGCTGTGTGTTTTTTTTTTCTTTTGTTACTCTCACAAGACTTGAGGTGAATTATAGCTTCTATTGTTGACAGGGCCCTGGTGACCTTCCTCCGCAGTTAGTGCTAAAAACACTGGGCAGGCTAACATGGTCAGGGCCTGTTTACCAAGTCTTTCAGAGTCAGGCTCCTCAACTAAGATCTGTAATTAGTTGTAATTCTCTGCAGTTTTACTCCTATTGAGGTGAGACACAAATTTATCTTAGGCCTGAAATCCCATCCTGGGATACTTGATACCAGCTTGGGTATCTCGTCTCAGATTTCTTTAGTACTGGTGTGCATTTGCTATCCTCCCCAGTGTTGACTTTCCATCCTGATGCTATGTCTAAATAAACATTGGCTGGGTTTAGGCTAGCTCTTCCATCCATCCTGTCACTACTCCTCAACCTTATCTGATCCACACCACAGAAACTGGCCGATGTGGCACAATCCCCACTCCATTCATCACACACTCCTCCCGGTTCTTGTCAATACACAAAGCTCCCAAGAATGATGGTAATTAAAAAAAAAGTTTTGTGCCACTCTCAGATGGATATTCAGGAGACATTTATTTTTGTAAAAGAATTTAATTTTTTCTGAGTAACCCCTGCACTTTGACATTTAAACTCCCAGTCCAGTTCAGGCTAATAGAAAACAGATATCCCCCCTCAGAGAACTATTCATGGTAATTCTGTAATTCAAAAAAATACACTGACCAAATGACTTATAGTAAGGATTACTTGAAACAAGATATCATCCACAAGCTTTTTTATGGCCTTGACTCCCCCATCCTAAAAGATAATTTTGAAGTAAGTTATTGATTGATTGCAAATATGCCTAAAAGGTAATTTAATATTAATATTAACCTCAAGAATTTGAAATAATAGAGAGTCTGCATATGTAAATGTGCAGACTCATATGTCTTTTTTGGAACTAAGGGAGAGAAGAGGCAGAATAAACAAGAAATAGAAGAGGGACAGGAGGTGAGAAAGGGAGGGCAAAATGGCTGCTCTCAAAGGAATTCTCCATTGGCTACAACCAGAGGTTCTAACACACATTTTAGTGACCTATTAAGAGCATTATGGGCCCCTCGTCCACATCGGCACTCAGCCCTGGTAATCTGGCCTATCCTCTTAAAAGTGGAATTGATTGAAAGAATTGATCTTCTCTGGGTTGGCAGACACAGCCCCAATAATTACCTCACGTAAATCCCTGCAATCATGTATGAAATGTCAGAATCTCCTGCTCTCAGTCCCTCTCGCAGCTCCTGCTCTTCAGTGGCTGTTTTGGGGCTCAGGTGACAATTGTCCTGTCCTTGATAAAGGGAGGACTGAGTTGAGAGAATAGACGGTGACTAATCTCAAACCCTCTAACCCTGTCTGGATTGAAAAAAACAGCCTCAAACATCTTTTTTTGTCAAAGTATTCCAAACATGACAATGAAAAAATACACCAATATGAAGAATAAATTTGATTCGACTGAGTTAATTCAACACAAATTAGTCCACACCTGCACATTTAATAATCCAAAATGGGATCATGTCTGGAAATGTAATCTGCTAAACTTCTGGACATGCATTTAAATATACTGCATATCTATCAGTGGGTGAACCCATTAAGAAAGGACAGGGTATGTTCAATGACAGGCTTAGCATACATACACATGCTTTAAACCACCAGCTAACAAGGCAAGGAGCCATCGCTGATTGAATGTTACTCACGAGGCCTCTCTTTTGACAGGCAGTGAGTTTGCACAGGCAGCCATGTAGCCCTAAAAAGCAGCTGCAAAGATGGGAGGGTGCAGGATTAGGGCCTGAACCTTACTCAGATGGGGCATTTCCATGACAGTGAGCTGTGCCACGGCTTAACAGCCCGCCCCTGTTTATGCTTTTCGGAGGAGAAGCCGGATTCCCTTCCAGTGACAGATGGCCTTTCAGCCACAAAGTGCAGTGTTTAGACTTAGCTCGCTCCGGGGCAAGACAGCAAAGCTCTGATGACACAGCATTCGGCAAACAACTCCCAGATGCAGAGATGGTGGTCACAGAAAGCACAGAGAACTGGCTGACCCACCAAGCAAGTAACCAAATGACCAGAGAAGCTGCTCAGCTTCAGCAAAATCTGTCAGTGAGGGGGAGGGGAAACAAGGGACAGCTAAGATAATGATGGGGCTTAGAAACCGAAGAAGTGGCCTGGCTCAAAGATACATGACACAACTCAATTTAGATTCAAACAGTCCACTATAAAGCTCTTGCTTACTTCAGACCAAATGCCCCCAAATGAATCAACACACCCTGAAAAAAGAAGGCATCAGTTGTGCTTTTAATTAAGAGGATTGTTAAATTTGGTCAGTTGAAGTGTAAAGAGATTTCTTTATAGGCAGGGAGAGCAAAGCAGCAGCTTTTGCATTGAAGAGTAAACAGTGAGTGAAAAGGAACAGCTGCTGGAGAGAATTAGCCCAGTCTCATCTGATCCAACACAAACCTATTGCTGCTTACTCTTAGAAAAAAAATCTGGCCTGACCCAGTCTGACCCCTCATACAAAGCCAGAGAGGCCCTGGAGGCAGTGAATTAATTGCAGCCCACTAAGCCTGATATACTATATCTTAAATAGGAATGAGTTACAGGCTCAAGAGTGTTGTAGGGTGGACAAAAAAGGCCTAAAACAGGAACATTCTTTAAATTGTACAAAGTAAACAAAACACTGTTTTGGTCATAGGACCAACCCAACAGAAGCAGTGATTGGGGTATAGTTCACGAGGTTGTACAAGGCGGTTTTGACAGTTTCAGACACACAGGTACAACTGCATTGCTGAATGGCTTAACAACACAGGAGTAGCAACAGAGAGAAACTGCTTTCAGCTCCTCTCTCTCCTACATCACACACATCTTGGGAAAATAGCTGATGAAAAATGCCATCCCCTCACATCTCTTCACGCTGAAATCATTTAAAGAGTGGAGGCGTTGCTCACTATGTTTACCCTGGTGCTCACTCTTCAAACCCACACAGTTGGAGCCATCTAAATTGGCCTCTCGCACCGTATAGATTTCCCATCAGAGGCCAGCATCTAAAGAAGACACTGAGTGGAGAGCAAGAGGAGAAGCAGAGCATTCACCAGTCTGATCGCTGACCCTATTGTGTTCCTGGAATAAAATACATACTCGGATTAATAGGCCTGATAACGCAGGCTGACGGCTCATTGTGATGTGAAAAGGATGAGTCCAATCGCTCCTATCACTGTCTTGGCTGCTATTGTTCATCAGCGAGGTGCAATGTAGAATAAAATTAAACACCCACATCACAACTAATCAAAACCCAAAGAAGGTAGTTCATTTCCGAATTGTGATGTAGAATGAGGCTGAGTGATAAACACAAAGAGAACTATTGCATGACACAAGAGTCATGCAGTAGTTTTGTGCAACGTGGAAACCAAGGGATGTCACGTCCTGGGGCTTGTGACGTCACTGGATCAATAGCGCCTGTTGCAGAATTTTTAAAGATACTATCTGTCTAACTGCTGGTGGCAATAAACTGAAGATTAACCTTTACGTTCCTTCAAGTCCTGGGAAGTACCCTGAAGGGCATGCTCAACTGTTTACTAATCAAAAAAAGTTGCTTTTTCAATACCACAAGACCAGGAATGGCTTAGTGGCTCTGCACTAGACCCTGAAAGTTATTGACTTCTTCCCCTATATGAGCATCATAAATGTGAAAGATGAACACTCCACAGTAAAGTATTATATATCACTAGCAACGGTTTCGGAGATGTGTACAGACACAGCTTGGTTTATTAAAAATAAACACGATATATTATCGCTATGCTGCAGCACAAATGTAATAATTCCTGTTGCCTTGCATAGAAACATTGAAAATGTAATCACATGACGAGAGAACGATGGGTTGTTGTTTGGGAGAGTCTGCTTGGCTGTGTCCTTTGTGAGCCACAGAGAAACAAGAGCTCCTTTTCTCCTCCACAAGCACGATCCTCTTTCACCGTGCACCTTTGAGCTGGGAGCCAAGGTTTTCAATGGATGTGACCTCTGTGGCCTCTGCTGGCCCACACTGGCCTCCAACCCTTCAGCTGTTCATCTTTCCAGTCCAGCACACTGCCCAGTACCCATGGTTTGCAGAGGCAAGAGGAGCAGCACCCCTCTGGGTCTAAGAACTGACCTCTGAGCCAAGGCCACAACACCACTGGCATTACACCAGCGTTCCCACATCAGCACTGAAGCATGAAGAGAAGGGAGGAAGAAGACTTTAACTGGGTATTAAGGGTTGCAAACAGAGCAAGGAAAAGAGAAGTAGCAGTGAAGGAGAAAGGGATGGATGCTTGTTACACATAGTGTACGACGGATAAAACTAAAAGCAAAGGATTGGGAGTGTGGGGAAACATTTTAGATGAAGTGACTTGACAGTAAGTTAATGCTGCACAGATGCAACCTGCCAAGGAGGTGCAATAGAAGAGCTTGCTTCCGCTTCTGCACGGCTGACTCCAATGACAGGACAGAATTCCCCCAGCACAAGCCACTAAATGGATGATAGCACCGATCTTGGTCTTTGCTCTCTTTCCATGTTTGTCTCACTTACATTCAGCTTAGCTAACATTGCCCTGGGCACTAAACCTTGGAGCCCACAGTGTGAAAGAAGTGCAGATTGTAAAGTTATAAACACTTTTTTGTTATATAATAACACCTGCCTCATTCTTCTCCCCTCCGCATTGTTTAGAAAAAAATTCAAAGTTTTTATTATATATTTCCATACATTGTGCAGAGACTCATAACAGACTGATTCACTGGTTTTCTTATTGAACAGGAGTGTGTTTGAATATGAATGTGTGTGTGTTCAAAATTGTGTTGTGTATGGCTGTGCATATGGTTCATATGTCTCTAAGTGGCAATTTTATGGGTGTGTGTTTGCACTTTGTGTGTATCAGCACATATGCACCCTGTTGGTTAGTGGGGTGTTAGCAGGATTGTTGGTACCCTGCTGGGACCAACCCTGCCCAAGCAGCCTGGTGGAGGGGACAAGCCGTGGCATGTACGCACACACACACACACACACACACACACACACACACACACACACACACACACACACACACACACACACACACACACACAGAGCAGCTGCTCCTTCTCCAGCTGCTGCCGTGGCCCTACCCAGTCCTCCCTGCTCCAAGGGAGGGTGCAAAGGGGCAGAGGAAGAAAATAAAGGAAGAGGGAGGGAGAAACCGAGTTGAAGGAAAAATGGTGGCAGAAATGGGAAAGGAGAAAGAGCTGACAGAATAAATTGGAAAGATGTGGGGAAGAAGGGAGAATGGGGGTGGACGAATTTAATGGAAGTGGGAGTGGAAGAAAAGAGCAAAGTAAAAATAAATAGGAAGAAAGTGGGGGCTAATAGAAAAAAGATATCGGAGACACATTCACACTCAAAGTGATCATACATATTATACACTTCAAGATCCTATCACCTATTAATGTGTGAATACATATCAACTATCACCTCCGTTGCAAACCTACAGTACACATATATTTACCACTGGAACAACTTACCTTCCACTTCATAACAATGTATAACATCCAGCAAAAAAAAAAAATCACCAATGAATAGTTTTGAATTTATACAACAATGCAATGTGAAAAACTACAAAGCATGACTGTAAAAGTCAAACAGGTTAAGCACAGATTAATCCTGGCCTATATTCCCTGTGTTGGAAAAGCATGTGAGCCCTATATAATGTGTATGACAACTTCCAGTTCTTTCACTCGAGAATGTCACATTGTTAGTATTATTAAGCCTTCAGGTTAACACACATAGGTCAATATTTTCGTTTCCAGGAATGTTAGAAATAATAATTTCACTTCCCTCTCACTTTCTGACTTGCTTATAAAAAAGGGAATGTAATGATATGGCTGCAGCTTCGGAAAAGTTAGCAGAAAAGAAGGCTAGCTGTCGGGGATAGGGCCTCAAACGTGTTCAATTACCAAAGTAATTAATTAATTAACGTAGAGGAGCCCAGAGGCCTCAATAAGCAGCTTATATATATATATATATATATATATATATATATATATATATATATATATATATATATATATATCTCCTCCAACAAATCAGCAGACCTTTAAAGTTTTACTAAGCAGTGCAGTATGGATAGACAAGCTAGCAAGCTCTCATCATCATCTGTCACATACACACAGAGGAAGACAACTCTGGAATACTCTCCATTCAGTGTCTTTGACATATTTTTTTTCACTCACAGGCATTGAATCCCACTGTGACATTTGCTGTCAGTTTTTTTGGCTCACTACTGTAAGTCAGCTTCCTACTTACAATTTTTTAAAGCTGTAATAGTATAGGTTCAGGCTGGTTGACTGTATTCCTGTGACACACAAGCTTCAAAAGGTGACAATGTTATTTGTCTACCACAACATACGACATCTAAGCAATTATGCAAATTGTAATGCAGCATAAGTGAGCATTATTTTATGAATGTGTCAGTTTTTACTGTGACAACACTTGATGTGGCTTTTTTATCTCTTAACCTTATAAATATAGACGCAATCAGTGGTTTCGTATTATCAAGAGGCGGGAAAAAAAGTCAAGAATAAAAGAGAGAGTTAAAAGAGTGTCTGCCCTGCATCGCTTTGTAGCCACAGGCAGTTGCAGAGCACTGGAGAAATGTGCTTACATCATCACATGCGGTCCAGGCATCCTGCAGAGGGCACTGCTAATAGCAGAAACAGAGCGGAGGAGGCAACCAGCCAACCCCAGGAAGAACCAGGCAAGGCGCTCCCACGCAACTAGGATTTCTGACATTCTTGGCAGCCTTTCAGAGAGGTCAGTCCTAAAGTATTCGAGCAGAGCTAACCTTCAAGAGGGACCATGATCCAGCAAGCTGAGACCAGAAGCTTAATTCATCATTAATTAAAGTCTGCATGGGGTACAAGGATGACTTTTACTCAGAGAATCTCTAACCCCACTATACTCAGTATAGCTCTATGATGTGAACAAGATGTTTTGATCCAGCAGTCAATGGGTGATCGTAGCTAATTGGACTGCTTATTCGAATGTTTTTTTTTTTGCTCTAAGTGTAAAGCCATAAGAACAGAAAGAGAGATTCTACACCAGTCTTTACACTGTGACCCAGATAAGGTCTTGCTATACTCTAGGAGCAGACTGCACATGTAACATGTGACTTATGGATGTCAAGCACATGCAACAGAGATTGAAAGTGTCAAATATTCCTTATTCAGGCTCAAAACCCTACGTCTATATCTGTTGCCATAGTCAGCATCACTTATTGTGATTATACAGTAAGTGTGACAAGTGACCAGCATAAACATAGGCAGCAAACTCCATCAATCTCTATCTTCCCAGATTCTAGTTTAGATTGCAGGCATGACTGCAATGGCACATAGCTGCTTGATCAATATATCAGACCCATCTCACCCGCAGCAGCCTTTCTATATATGTAATACCAGATAGGGTCACATGGAAAATGCCTGAACAAAAGATGAGCACTGTGACCACCTGAAATAAACAGCATTCTCGTGCCTCATATTAACCACTGTTGCAAGTGTGTGAGTGTGTGTGTTTGTATGTGTGCATCTTTGCAGGTCCAGAGGCGTGGGTAGCCAGCTGCAGCGCTGTTCTGGCTGCTGATTGGAAGTGAGTGTTGAACGTTCAGGACAATTATGGAATCATTACCGCCACTATGCCAGAGGCAAAATATGAACACCGTGCCATTTGTCAACCAACTACAACGTTGTAATCAAGTTCACATGTTTTGGTATGAATGAGTGTGTGTGTGAGTGTGTGTGCAAAGACTTGGCATGTTGGCAGAGGAAATGGAATGTCACTCATTATATGTTTGTGTGTGTTTGTGTGTGTGTGTGTGTGTGTGTGTGTGTGCATGCTTGTGGGGGGTAACTGATGAGTCACAATCCTTTCCCAACATTTTGTGCCTGTGTATCTGTTTAAATGGGTGGTGCTATCCAAATGGGCTATAGCACATGCACAAATGTAGGTGCATATGTGTGTGTCTGCATTTATAAAGGGTGAGGAATGCCCTACCCGAGTACAACTGTCTAAACATGTCCTCATCAGCTGTCTCTCCGCTCCCTTCATGGAGAAATAACTTAGCATGAGTTATTTGATTTTTTTCACCGCACCCCACACTATCATCTCACATTGGCTGCTGAAACATGGGAATGTCCCTGTGTGGCCTCTTGCATACTGGAAAAAGAGTATGGACAAACTGGTGTAGGAGAATCCAGAAGGAGGACAAAAATGAGGGTGTGGAAACTGAAAGAAAACACCTTGTGCTCCACTTTAGTCAACCTTTTTTCCCCCTTCTTCCCACAGGAAGCACCTGTAAACCATTTCCCTGTTATGGGATAAGCACAGTAATGACTGGCATAAATGTTTTAGGAAGATTTAATTAATTGATTCAATGAGTGATAATAGCAGGTAGTATTTATCACAGGTGCATTCGCTTTCATGGCTTGGAAGAGCCATCGGCGAAGTCAGCGTAGTGTACAGCTGCAGCATTGCAGTGCAAATGCAGTGATGATAGTAAAATGTGTAATCAACTTGCAAAAAAGTATAGCAATACTCCTTAATGCTGTTCTGGTGTATTGCTCCCGAGTTTACATATCAACTTTGTTTCTGTTGCTTCCTAACTATAACCAACTTCCTAACTTCCTAACTATAACCAAGTATTTTCAGACGTGTGTGTATACATCAAGTCAGTCACTGAGATAAGAGAGTTGTAAGTGCACAAGGGATTAACAGCTCAAACACTGATCAATGATAAGTTACAAAAAGTGGTCATGCATCTTGTCACTATTCTTTCTCTCGGCACTCAGCTAAGCCCGATTCTCTATGTAAAACAATGCATTAAAAAAAAAAAAAAAGACACATCACCAGAACTGGTGAAATCCCAGTTTGACATAGCCAGCCAAGATCCCCTCAGACAAAAACAAGCCATAACTATTAGTCAAAAGAGATCAAAGACATACCCCAGCTGAACACAGTGTTTGTGATTGCAGCGTCTGACAGCCATCTGCACTGCTAAGACAGGAATAAGAATTAGACATTGATAGTGAAGGAGGTCCAAGTTTTTTTTCTTGGTGTCAAGTATGATAAATTTGTGCAAGCTACTTAGAGGGCAGAAGTGCGCACAGAAAAAGTTTGAAAGTGAGGTAGAGAAGGAAACAAAAAGTGAATACGTTTATAGGATGTTGTGGGGAGAAAATAAGGGGTAAGGGGGTAGTGGGCTAGTGGGGCCAGTTTGGATGGAGGATAGGTTAGGAAGACAAGAGGGAAAACAATAAGACTGCTTTGCCTCTGTGAGACAAATTGGCAAGAGTTCAGAGTGAACCTACATGGCCATCTCAAAGCCTGTGGAGCAATGGATGCCCAGGACAAATCAAAACATCTCACAGTTTGCCTGCATAAAATGCAAATACTACCAGCTTCAAAAACAACAATCTTCCCTGGAGCATATGAGCAGGAGTTTCCTCCTCTGGGTTTCAATGAATTGGTCTGTGAATCGATCCCAAAAACAGTATTTCAAAGGGTTTGAGAAAACTATGAGGTCTCTCTCTTTCTCAGACCTGAACAAAACAGACTCCAATGTAGACAGCCCTGCAGACACTTGTGGCTGTGGGGTCCCGAAAGGCTTAGAGATGTCTCTAGTCTTTTCAACACCACTCATAAGAGCTTGGTAAAAAGAGCCGTATATCAGTGGAGCTCTGTGCACCCAACTCAAGGCAAAGACTGAGGAAGTTAGAAGTAAAAAAGGAAAGAAAAAAGACATAAGTACAGCAAGAAAAGATTGGAGCAAAGATAAAAACAGTCTGGACTCCAGCCAAACTCCAGTAAGATTTAGATGATGTGGAGGAAGGGTACCATATGTGTGTTGTTCACACTGACCAAGCTTGAACCTGCATGCAGCAGCTTAGTTGGGACATGTGTTTTGGCTATCAGAGCCATTAAAATCCCATTACATAGTGCAACAGCAGAGATTGTAAGTCTTTCTGGGACAATCGTTTATCATGTAAATTTACCATGAATGATGTATTTACATGCATAAAGGTGCTGTTTGTTGGACATAAAATGGTTCTGCTACAATTTATCAGTTTCATAATTTAATATATAAAACACATACTGCAGCTTGTAAGATTAATAAGGGGTGATTTAAATGGTGCATGAAGCAAATAACATTTTTCCAGATCACTGAAGCTTTACAAAAAAAAAAAAAAAAAAAGGAAGAGGTCACTGGTTACTTGTTTCTCATGTAGATTGTTATTGTCAGTTGTTCAGTGATTACAAATGGTGTTGCATTCTTTACAGTGAAGGATAATGGTGTCCTGACCT
This sequence comes from Channa argus, assembly GCF_033026475.1. NCBI lineage: Eukaryota > Metazoa > Chordata > Actinopteri > Anabantiformes > Channidae > Channa > Channa argus. The sequence continues at coordinate 11,872,010 of NC_090212.1, forward strand.
ACAGGAGAGGAATGCCAACTCTCACCACAGCTGCATACTAAGGCCAAGAGCCAGAGTGAATTGTGGGATCAAAGGTCACCCATGATGTGACTTGATCCTAAGCAATCAATGGACACAGGGTCCCGGCCTCTGGCAACCAAGCTCTTCATGTGGTATGGCAACTGGACAAATGGTAAAGAGAAACATTTAGAAAGAGGCTGATGGTAAAAACACATTTTAGCCTTATAGCCAGAAAACATACAACTCACATATATGAATGGGTGTGTGATGGGCACGGGAAACAATAAATGCAGAACCTCCAGTGCTCATTAATTAGTATTGTAGCATATAAAATAGAACATTTTCAGTATCTCGTTAATTAGTGTTTACCGTATTTCATCTACGGGAGGCACTACTCAGAGCAAGTCACTGTGCTGATGACAAACACAACCAGCCAACTAAACAGATAATGAGCAGTTTTTTGGTAAGTGTCTGGGATTTTTAGGTCATTAGGACTAAGGATTGTGCATGTGAGCCATTTTAATTGCAACCCCTGGACGCAGCCATAAGCTCTGTAAATAACCCAGCCACTGTGCTAATGTGTTCATCATTATCCTATTCCATCATGTGGATGGAATAATAGCCTTTTGGTTTTGTTTTAACCCTAAGGAGCTAGCTAAATAATTTATCAGAATGAACCAACTACTGAAATATTTTTTACCAGTAAAAACTTAAGTGCTAGCGGACCCATAAATTTGGGATTCCAAATTGTTGAGATTAGTGTAAATGCCCATAAATGTGGAGTCACCTCCACAATGAGCAACAAACAAAGCAACACAGGAAGAACCTTTGCATTGGTCCATTTCACACTTCATAAAGCAGCGACATATTTATTCCATGCTTTCGTATTCATATGTCCCCTCAACCAGGTAACGGCTTTGCATCTTGAAATGATTCACTTGCTTAGTCATTGTCCCATTTAGTACTGGTTGTAAGTGCAAGTTTTAGAATGCTGCATTGTGCAATATCCATTTTTAGTCGATGTTTTTATCTCACTGCAGGGAATGAGTAGGGAATTACCTTTTGCCCATAACTACATTCTTTTAAAAAAATAAATAAAAAGGGGCTATAAAATCTACTGTGAAATGGCTTGGTAAATATCCACCTCTGGTAGTGCAATTTACTAAAGCTCGCAATGCACAGAGAAAAGAAGCATTTAAACAGCTTTCGATTTTCCAAATTAGTCAACAATGCTTTTATTTTAACGTTTTATGATAACCACATACAAACTTAATCAGGAATACAATTTGTTCCTTTAAGACACATGTGGAGTTAAGGTCAGCAGGGTAAGCCTCAAGTAAATGGGAGGCAGTAGGAGTACACAGTCCTGCCTCTTATGCCTGTCTGATTTAAGAGAATCCATAGGGGGCCAGTGGTAAACACAGCAGGGACCTAAACCTTCAGGATTGGGAGAATGAGTGGCTGGTGTTCGCATAATGACCAACCCCCCCCCTTTTTTTTTTATCAATCATCACATACTACCTCCCACTTTACAACTCCTTCTCCATTTCTATAGGTATTAACACTAAGACCCTTATTCAACCTGTATATGTGAGGAACCTTTCTTTTCTCTCCACTCGTTCCTTCCTCACTACTCAGTTCTCCCTCATTCGAGTGAGAGGCAGGTCCTTTTTAGACGGCTGGTTGAGCTCCTGCTGCTTTATGGGAAGTATTGTGATCCCACAAGCTCTCTCAGGAGGGATCACCACTTACGAGGGCTGATAGAGCTGCGGATTTTAATTTTTATTTTCTTTCACATCCTTTCTCGAGTTTTCATCAAAACTCCTTGGCCCACTCGCCATGGGACGCTTCAGTGCAAATATAATTCTCTGTGTCTTTGAAAGAGACAGTGACAGTGGAGATGCTGATAAGGACAGGGATAATATAGAGACATGGACCACCGTTTTCCCAATATTTAATCAGCTTAGTTTCCCAACACACATTTTCATTTTAGTGACTGTGACTTTAGTCATTTAAAGAGGTATTAAATAATCAATTACTTTTATTGAGCATCTAAAGAATTAGTTCAGTGTTCTCTAATTGTTACAAATGCTGCATTTTGGGGAGTTCTAAAGTTAGATTACTACAATCTTGTGGTAGTTATAACTTCACTGTGTCTTTTAACTGATGCCATTTTAGTATCACTAAATGTTAATTTAGCATGTCAGATGCTCTCAGCTTTATAGGGCAGTTAAGGTTTGCTTGAAACCAACTACTATTTTTTTAAAAAAAGGCTAGATTTAGGATTGGGCAGGATCATTTATAAAATGTAGAAAATACACTGAATTACATCTAAAAATATTTTACAGGAACAATTTTCACACAGATGTTGTTCAACAAATTAGAAATTATGTAACACTGGTATTTGGCAAAAATAAAAATAAAAATGTGTATTTTTACTCTTGATCCGTTTTGTAGTATCAATTCAAATTCCCCTAATAGAGTAGTAGTCTTACCAGCATATACCGTACGCATGAATGGTCAAAGAAAGTCTCTGCTGACTCACTGCTGACCAGATGCGATTGATGCCTGGGAGCCACTGGTTGTTAACAGTCAGTGGCTTTCTGTGCAGTTTTCTTGTTGGTTTCTTGTTGTTTGTGATTGACTTTGAAGAATATTGTGGAAAATGACTAATATATCAGTAACCGTCTGTGGTACTTGATTTGCTACTTAGTAGTTAGGATTTATTAGTACTTTCATCGCATAAACTGGATGGATTTACCAACAATGCTGACATTCTTGCACATTTGCAAATAAAACCTCGTATGGTGGAAGTTGGAAGGCTTCGCTCCAAAGAGTATGGCATGAGTTTAGAATTTAAAGCCTGAGCTATTACCGACCGATGAGTCAGTGGACCACACTGTTGTAACCTTTCCGTGTGCATTATAAATCAGGGAAACCACTGCTCAGTGATCCTGTACAGGTGTGAGTCATTTTAAGGTCCGTAGCTTGACAATGTCACTACATAAAGTTGTGCTTTGATACCTGTGTGGATGACAGCAGAATGCAGCAGTTATTGTCGGATGACAGTGAAAGCTTATACAGGGAAATCCCAATGCTATAAACCAAAAACAAAAGGCCAATAATCTCGGAGTCATTAAGAGTTATTTTCCTCCACTCAACCTAATGCGATGACAGACATAAAACCTTGTTGGTCTGTTCATGGGAGAGTTATGGGCACTATCAGCTAAAGAAATAATGGCAGTGCTAACTGACCTAATGTTGCCTGTTCTAATAGCAACAGTTGGATTAGTGTGTCTGTAACATGTTCCACATTTTAATGAGGATAATAGTTAATTCAGTGGTTTAACTAGGAATTATTAATGCTTTTAAAAAGCTGAATTTTAAACAGTTAAGTACAAAATCAAACATGAAGAATACTTGACAACACAAAGGTTTTGCCCCTGCTATATTTTCTTTTTAGGGAAATTTTATGGGGTCATCTAAATCAAGCTGCAAGTCCATAATGATGCGTTTCAAAGCACCTACCACCAGAGAAAAAGAGCTCTTAGACAGCACTTTTCACAAAGATAGCTTTTAACACAGCAATCAGTGGTTTGCTACATGGAGGGGTACTGTGCAGGTCATGCATTCATTTAAGCAACAAGCGGAAAGTTGTCACACTTCCCAGAGAGAGAAGCTCTAGTGTAATTACCACATTGACAGATAACCCCTGCAATCTCCCCAGATACTGAGACTTCCGCTGCACCTCACACAAGCTTGCATAATTGTCTCCAGTCCTTTGAGGGCCTTGTTTAACATGTTTGTTTTGGTTTTGACAGCTTTCTGTCATGGGCAGACGGAGGCTGGGAACTGTACTGGCCAACTATCTCTCCAGTTGTTCCGCAGTTTGTTTTGTTAGTCACTGTTTCAGTAGTTTAATAGCTTCCTCTACTTTCTTAAAACTAAGAGCCAACGTGTCTGTACAAACACAGCTAGAGTTGTCCTAGGATATCACACGTCTGTCCTTAAGAAGAGCTACATTGTTTCCCCTGTCGTACTGTGTGTTAGAGTATTTCTTAATAATGCTGGAATGAGCTGCTACTAACCCGTGGTGCAGCAGTTGGTTAATGTTTCATAAACATCATTTGGAAGTAATTCAGTAAGCACTCTCATGAAAAAGATATGAAATACAGATTGCCAGCGGGTATATTAACACCTGTCACATCAGACCGATATCATATTGCATTGCCGTAGCTATATGCAGCTTTCCATTATTTCCTCGAGTCCCAAAACATCACCTTGCCCCCTCAATCTAACAATGTAATTACTTCATCAAATAAACTATCAACAAAGCCCCTAAAATAGGATTTGTGGAAGTGGGGCAAAGAAATAAAAAACCAAAACAAACAAACAACCAAACAAACAAAAAAAAGAAACATATCATCACACCAAACATATGTGAGACGTGTGACGTTTAGAAGACGGGGGAGCAAAGCCTCGAGGGCATACAATCAATATTACATTTTCCATTGCCACCTTCATAGCTATTGTAAATGGCTTGTGTCAAAAATAATAACAGGTTGTATCAGGAACCTTGGGTTTGCAATTTTGCTCCTAGTGCTTGGAGGCCTCGTCTGCTCTCCCTCCCTTACTCCACCACCACGGGGTGTTAATGACGCCATGGTGGCAGACACTTCTCACACCATAGTTCGCTTCCCCCCCCCCCACCCCCTTGCCAATTCTTTATCTCTTTACTCCTGACAGTTCCGAGAACTGCAGGGAAAATGTGTATGGGTAAGAAAACGCTTGGTACTAGAGATGATTAGCCCTTTGTGCATGTTTTGGCACTTAGCCAGTAGCATAATATTATTAGCAGGACTGGAGAGATTAAATCTTTTCTCACTTCTGTTGTCATAGCACTCTAGGCTGCAATAAGCAAGATGAGATGCAGTAATATGCTCACTAGAGGGACAAACTCCTCTTCATCGGAATCAGAGCTACTTTAAGTTCTTCATGGAGAGAGGTACTTAACTGGAATCTTTTTTTAAAACGAGCTGATTGCTTTACCTCATTCAGCCTTTATTTCAGGTGTAGACTCTTCAATGCTCTACATAAAATAACACACACACACACACACACACCACACACTCACAAATATGCTACAATCGGCTGTTTTTTAGAGTCTCATCAGGGAGAACTCAAGACAAATGTGGCCCTCAAAACCCTGATATGTTAGATGCAGTTGCTGTTGCTCATTGTTCTAACAATTTTAAAAAAACAATTGAATTAAAAATGTAAGTCTTTAATTTTTATTCCCAGAACTACTGATTACTTTAAACAAAATGTCCAGTTAAGAGTATTTCTTTTGATAATAGTCAAACACTATCATCTGAAGGCTGGTCTCAGCAAGTCTCAGTATGATAATTTTCTCAAAAACACGCATAGCTAAAGTGAGTTGTGAAGCAGAAATTATATTGTCAAAGAAAAATGTTTAGATGGGGCATACAATATGATCAAGTTTCAATTAAACTGAGTTTTGTAAGGAATTTTCGCACGTCAACCCCTCAAATAGGCCACTGTTTCTACTGCAGATAGTCAAGTAAGCACTGCCTGATCCTTTCCATTACAGTAGATTGTCACACTTTCAGAAATGTCCCCTGTGATGGTGTCCATTCCACACTATATGACAAATGAGTTTCAGCGCCAAGTGCTATCAAGGTGTGCAAAAGCCAAAGGTAATATAGTATGACAGGATGATGCTGAGGCCAATCATCACGTCGACAAAAAGGAGTCTGGCGGCTCTGGCTTTTGTACGTGTATTTCTTTCTCTCAGCCTTCCAGAGAGGGTCCTTTATAGTCATGTGTCTGTCTGTGCAGGGCTTTTAAATTGTTCTCCCTTATCTGAAGCTGAATCTGCAGGAAGTCACAGAATCCCAGCTTATCTAGGCTAATTGCAGATGTGTTTGTGTTTGTGTGTGTGTTTGTGTGTGTGTGTGTGTGTGTGTGTGTGTCTGTGTGTGTGTGTGTGTGTGCGTATGAAAGGAGGAGGAGACTTGAGAGGGTGCCAAATGCCTCAGGATGCAGCAGAGCACGTCAGGACAAGATATGCAGAAGCACCGGCAAGACTGATAGAGACAACACCAACATCTGATGGAAACAAACAACGCAAGTGCATACACAGCGACACCCATACAGAAACTGACGGAAACACCCGGGGCATAGGTGACATTTAATCCATCCATCACTTTTTATCCAAAAGGCATATGCCACGGATGTTCAAGCCTTGTGTGTGCACTTGCAAACCTTGTTTGGATGGTAAATGTAAATATCGAGTTGATTCTTGACATTAAAGATTTTCAGTACAATTACAGCACATTGTCGATTGTAACCTTTGACATACAGAAACTGATAATCAAATTTTGTTTCTTTGCCACTTTTTCATTTAGGGAACCACACTGCTTGTTTGAGGCAAAGGTGTACTGAAAGGATGTGCAGCATACAGTTGTGCAACATGAGAGATGGCTCCAAAGGGTGTCCTACGAAGGTGATAAAAAGCTTTATGTCCTTCTCCAAATGAAAGCTCCCCCCTGATTTGTAACAGTGGTCTGTCACTGGGTTCATGCACCTCTCTCTCTACAAAGAGCCCAAATTTACATCTTTTTAATGGTTGCTGTGTCCACTGGCTGTTGTAAATCAACAGAGGGGTTTTAACCTCTAGGAACCAGCAGGGGTTAATGCTAAGGGTAACGGCCACTGCTGTTTTGGCCTAGGACCGAGCAAATGGACGCCCTTGAAAACAGCGTGATTCAGACAGTTGGAAGGCATGTAAGCCACTCCAGAGTGCCTGGTATATGTGTTTATTAAAGATTAAATAGAATATAAATGAAAATCAATTACTGTATACAAACTAAACACACATTAAAGATTTCATTCCATGCAGATTCCATACTGATACCAACGTGTGAAGTAATGTGACGAAAGTCACAAATGACATCCAGGAAACAACTGTACTTGTTTTACCCTTTCTCCTTCACATCCATGCACTTAGCCCACTGACATTTCCCTCTGCCATAATCAAGTTTATTCTCAGATGTTGAGATCTCTTGTCTATGCGCAATGAGTGTAAGAACAACACACGGTACTTTTTTCAGTACTTTTCTTAAAATACAACAAGGCACCAATTCCTAATAATGAAATCCAGGCAGATTGTTGTGATTTGGTCGTCTAATGACCATCAGAATGAGATCCTTACAATATTAAAAGTCCTACTTTAGTTAAATGAGAGCACTGGAATGTTATCAGATTAAGCATAAATATATTTAATAATAAAAATAAAAACGTTTTCCAGTGTTAATACTGCTGAAAACCCAACTCCTTGCCAGCAGTACTCTGCAAAATAGGGGAAATAGTAATTGATTAGAATTTTCCAAGTAGCAATTTTTGAGTTGTTGAATCATAATTCGCATTCGTCATTGCTTCATCAATTGTAATGGGGCTATTTCCAAACCAATTCTGTGAGCAGGCGAAACATGGGGCTGACCTTATGCAACAATATAAAACATTGCTTTCAACAATAGTAGATGTCTCCATCTGCATAGATGAAGTTATTGATTATGTCCTTGCAAAAATGTGGAGGTAAGAGAATGACATTGCACTCAGAGATCATTTCACAAATGTATCCTAAATCATGAAAATGGAGGAAGGGGTAGTTACAGGCACGGATGTCGGTCTTTGCAGCGGTGAGCATTTACCGTTGCATTCACTCAGTGTTTAATCAATGGATAAAACTGTCTATCCATTCAAGTATTGATGTTTCCTATAAAAACTACTTATCCACATGGAGCAAGGAGACACCAAAGGCCTTTCAATCATTTGCCAGCTAAAGGGATCACAGAAAGGAAGACGTGGGTTGACACACAGGAAGCTCTAATACTGGATTCATGCGCCATGCGCAATTATTTCACCACCACAATGCTGGTTGTAGCATAAGAAAAGTCAGTCACTGTATATGGAGAGCAGGTTCTGCCACTGTGTGAGATCTCCACTCGGTCTTTGCCTTACAATGGCAGTTAATCAATATAGATCCACTCCTTTTGATATGCTGCCTCTGACCAACAACTGTCACTAACAACAGAATAATTGCAACGATCATAATAGCACCCAATCTTTTCATCCCACACCAACAGACGAGCAAGCGGAAGGATGAGAGATGGTCAGTCTGTACACTAACACTATTATTCACATGCATAATTATACATCGTTACGCTCTGTGGTATGGTGACATAGACAGTCAGTCTAGTTATCTTATTAATGTCATGCTTAGACACATATTGACTTTACTACAGTAACAATCAATCTGTGGTAAGGAAAGACAATAATGTTGAGTCCATCCCCAAACAAGTCTCTAGGGCACCTAAACTTATAGAAAATGGTAATAATTTCCCAACTGTTATGTCAGGTAATAGTACATTTAATTATTATCAGTTTAATGTAATTGTTGTTAACTTCACGTCAAGAAAACTATTTTAGAAATGTTGCCCATGGCAAGCGCAAAGTTAATACAGACCAAGAGTTATTGCATGCTAAAAGGAGCAGCCTGTGCTCATTCTAACAGGACCAGGATCACTTAACGTTTGATGACTAATATGGCTTCCTAATCTCTTTGACGCCACGAACTTATGACAGATCTATGAGATGACGGAACAGACTGGTAACATAATAAAGGTGCCCTTCTTCTCACTCAGCATCTCTCATATTAATATTTTCATCCTGTAATAACTAAAAGCCATTTCATTACTCATTAATCAGTATCTGAAGCTGCCGCTTTATAGTACACATAGAAATATGAGCCTGCAATTTCACAGGAAGAGTGATGTATAATGACCCCGCAGCTGGCGGGGTAATAAAACATAGTATGCATGTTGTCTGTCAAGAAACCTTACCTAGGCATGCCAAAACAGACGGGCCAAAGTGATATACTAGACTCATTCCAAACAGTAAGACACAGGCATTGCTTTGCTGTGCTGTTTCCTCGAGGCCTCTCTGACAATCAATACTTAAAACAACAGCGAGAAAATATGTGGAATCAGCATCTATTAAGTGAAGGGGTGACAACATTGAAAGTTCAAGCATTCAAGGGATTTTGAACAGCACACTTTATTGTCAGTTAGATCACTCGTCAAATCCATATCAAGCTGTGTGAGTTTTGGTGTTTATTAAAGTGAAAGACAGGTAAATAGGACAGCTCAGCATTAATGAAAATTTATAGAAATTGAGTCTGATTTATGTGTATAGTCATGTGTGTCAGACGTTGCATGCGTTCATGCATATGTGTATTTTCTTTGTGTGTTTAAATCAATGGTCATCCCCTGATACAAGATGGCCTCATAAATCATTGTTTGTTGATCAATTGTCAGGAGGCAGGGGCCTTATGGCGCTCTCCTAATTATTCCAGCTCACAGCCCTACTGGATGAATAAGGACAGCAATGAAATCAAGGCAGCAGACTTTACAGAAAAATGGCCATAGTGGTTGTGTAGTTTGCATAGAAGAAGTGGCAGGAATGGGCGTCGGGGGGCTATGGTAGGGTTTCGGAGGTCAGATTTTAGGGTGCAGTGAAGTGAGAAACATAATGAATGAGATAACAGTCACACAATTCCAATGTGCCACAGGACTCTGTCATGAAAGGAACAAGCCAGCTGCTTGAGTGAAATTTGGAAAAAAAAAAAAAAATGTTATTGTGACCATTCAATCAATTTGATGCCTGTATCTCTCTTTTAAACACAATTTGAACACATCTTTGCTTCCACTCATTGTCAAATTGTTCATTGTCTCCTCCTAGTCTGTCTGGCACACAGAACTGACATAAATGGCTAAGATTTTGTTGTTGATGTTGTTGTTGTTGCCTTTGTAGAGTTGGGAGGAAACTTGGTAAATGTAAAATCCATCAGTTTTTAAGTGAGGAATTGTCTAACGACAAATTCTCTCAAACAGTGGGGCTAAGCGGCTGGGTTTAGTATTGGCTTTCAGTGTCATTAACTTTTCACCAGTAAGCAGGTTTCTGTCTCCACTGACCAAATTGCTTTAAATGCATGGCAATTAAATGGCTGATGCTGGCAGTTAAAAGATGAGCAGAGTATAGTTTCTGTAGTAGGCCTAATGGGATTATTAGCGAGGTTTTATGAAAGGAGAACTTGCAGCTCACAGTAATACTGGAAGTGGGATTATATGTTTCAGTAATATACTCCGCCAGCCAGCTGGTTAATTACTGGATTACCCTTTCTAATTAAGAAATGTGTAAAGGGGAGTTTAATAATTCATCACATCACAGTGCAGAATGTCTCCTGCTTCTTCTCTCTATACCCATTTTGATTTTCTTTTCTCGTTTTTTACCCCAGTGGCTCCCACATGCAGCAACATGAAGGCAGCACTCAGAGTAAAATGTCTTAGCTCGAAGCTTAGACTTGGTTTTAGCATGTTTAAATTATGCTGAGTCTAGGCCAGACAGGCTGTTCTCTTTCATATATGTATGTGGAGCATATTGTGTGGTTTTGAAAATCAATGCGCAGCCCTCTGTTGATGGCAGTTGTGTCCCTCATCTCACCACTACTCACTACACTCTGTAAACAGCATGTGACTGTCGTGCCAGAAGTAAGGCACATACAAACACGACATGCAGGAAGAGTAGTGGCAAATCTAGGTGTTGTGTGATAGCAAGGCACTGACCAAGATTCTGATGTTTGCCACATGCACAAAAGCAATATCAGTATCATACATTCACTTCTGAAAAGTGCACAGTTTAAATAGGACTTCAGCGCTTTTTAACAGGGTTTCATAAGTTGTTTAGACACATATTTAATAAAAGCAATCCAAATTGTATATAGCTGACTATCATAAACTTGCCTCATGGAACATTACATTATGTACAAAAACAACCTCTGCGTTTACACCTTTGAATTGGATTAAAAAAAGTGTACTAGGAAAAAGTACAAGAAACCTCAGGAGGAGCCCCAGAGGACAGATCCCTCTTTGTGGATGGATAGACATGCAATAGATGATAGGAACACAGAGCAGCATGGTTGGTTTACATTGGTTTCTTTAGGTCCAGTCCCCATGCGCTACAAACTACAACTTCCCCCAGAGGCTCTGTGGACTGCATTTGAATATAGAATGTGTTTCTACAGTCTTTGTCGCCTTCACCAGGTCACACATTCCTCTACTTTAGGCCTCAAAATGTGTGCGGTACGGGGGAACAGGGAGAAGCCAATAAAATCAACCTACAAATCCCATTAGAATGAAATGGGAGCTGCCAGCTGCTTGTGTGTTTAACTCCCAGAAATACAACTTTAATTGCTTGCTCACTGACAATCTTGAAGGTGTACTTTCTGGTATACTATATTTTTCATGAATATAACATTTTTCATAATAGATATAGATTCAGTGTGATGCATATGAATTGCACATCCACACACATATGAATTATTCAACAGTGTGATTCGTTTTGCTCTTTTTTGGGTTCAACATGCACTCCAGGGTATAGGGGGAGGAAGTTTTTTTTTAAGACCCACTCAGGTCCTGGCACACTTTCATTTAGTCTCTTCATCTCTTACAATAACATCTGAAGTTTTTTTCTGCATATATAGTCAGGCAATGCCATTAAAATCTACATGAGGTTAATGGATTTTTTGGCAGGAGTTGTCATTTTATAGAAGCAATCCTGAAAGGGCCTTACTTTGTATGAGTGTCTATTACTAATCAGTGAGGTCAAGCATCCATCTGGTAATTGTTTGATGTTTCTGGTTTAGTAAAATATGCATTGACTTACCAGAAGGACAATATTGTTAAGAACAATGGAACTGTAAAATGGTATTATTCTGGATAAAAGTTTCATGCTCAACTAATGCACACACAGAATAATACATTACAGTATTTACTTGTCATTTGTCATTGTCTTGGGGAATATAATGTATAGCACCAAACAAATTTGACTGATTGCAGAACATATTCGCATAAAACCATCTGTTTTGAAGAATATTCTGCTCATCCGTTTCCTTCCAAGCACAAACTTCTAAGCCAAACAGAGTATTTGATTATATACTATTATGGTTTAACTACATCTACATTCAAAATTAATTTAAGAGGGAAAGCTGCTGGGGAGGAGGCTATCAAAAACCTTGCAGGATGGCGATCATTACGACCTTAGCCCCCCCCCCCCCCCCCCCCCCCCCCCCCAACCCCCCGGTAAGCAAGCCATGCTTCCTGTATATACCCCCAGAGGATTCAGTGTGCTAATTATTTACTGAAGCAGCAAAGACTATCAAATGAGACCCTGCGTCGATCCTAACTGTGAGGGGGTACCCTGACAGTGTAACCTAGGTAACATGCAAATCGATGAAAAGGGGGGAGCTCAAGAAAGAGAATGAGTGGGAGGGAAAGTGGGCTGTATAATGGTCAGAGGGCACTGGAGGAGTCGAGGTTCACTGGTGAGTCAGGAAAGGTGGGGCCACTGAGGGGCACAGCAGCAGAGTATTAGATTTCAGATGCATATGAATGACCAACTGCTGGGTCTGCTCTAGCTTTAGGGGGAAATTGCATGGGCTCCCCTTGAGCTGCAGTTTTGAATCTAGATTACTGCCTGACTTAATCCTGGGGTGGTGAGGCAGGGGGTCATGAATGTCTTCTGCTGCTATCATTAAAGTGAATAGTTCCAGAAGAGTGGGGTACCTTTCTCTAATTCTGCTGTGTTACAACAGTAAGCAGTGATCAAAAACTGTCAGTAGTTCTAACTATGCTTTCTTTTAGGCTTATGCTTAAAACAACAAACAAAATGTATTTGTATATGAAACCTAGACAAACAAACAGCTACATGCACAAAAAAAATATTCTTGACTCCAAAAAAAAGGGGAGGGGCTATGTTGTGGTCTTAAATCCATGCATCTGGGCAGAAAGCCAACCAGACTTTCCTCAGTAGATACACACATGGAATAAGAGAGTGTTAAGCTCTAATAATAGACGAATATCCACTCAATTTGATTAGACCGCAACAACACTATATAGTCCACAACCACATGAAAACAAATATTGACTGGTGAATTATCTGTGAAAAAAGTGATAAAACTTAACAAATCTTAAAAAAAAATCACCCAAATACACTTTAATACGGATTAAAATATGCTTTCTATTTATTGCTGATACAGTTCATAAAGTCGGATTGTGACCATTTTCTTATTGGGAAGAACAAGAGGCTGCCACGGCTGCAGTAAGGCTCTAAGATAAGTCTCCTAAACAGTAGTATCCTAAACTGACCGCAATCAGGCCGACCAACTTGTGCGATTGCACTGAGCTAAACTGAGCTAAATGTCATTACAAGTGGGTCTAATTACACTGAGCCCATTATTGTGGCATTTTTGAAACGCAAAAGGCTCAATTTATTTTCAGTCACACACTGAATGGTGCAAAGAGGATATTGGTCTAGCACATATTGAACTCCAAATGTGCAAAATGTCATCCAAGACACTCAATTCACTTAATATAATAGTCAGAGCTCGATTTGAAAAGAGAAGCAGGTGTGCAACCGAGTTCCTGCCCTCTCAAGAGATAATTCACATGAGTGATGTGCGACCTCCAGCAGCTCTCCACAAAAAAGTGACCTTCTCCCAATGAGATCTTACACCGTGTCAGAACAGATTCAGGGAGGAGTGATTGAACTGTTTGTTTCTGTGTCTGCAAGACAATAGCACTGGCAGCTTAAACTGCTCATGACAACCTGCTGTGCCTGCTTTCAGCTCGGCAGCTCCCCCAAAAACTTCTTTTCAATGTCTCATTGCCTTTGCTAAATAATGAAAAACTGCAATGAGGCTGTGAATGGAAAATTAGGCCGCAGCAGACCGTGCAGGCTACTTGCTTCCAGCTGCACACTTATTATCCATTACACTGCCTGTTTAGTATCCAGGCCACATCAAGTTAAATCTGAGTTTAACTCTGGTTGTATGTACAGCACATTTTTTCCTGCTCTATGCATTTGCCCCTTATCTCTTTCTTTCTCATTCACTCTCCTCCAGTGTGTGTGCACATGTGTGTATCTTCCAGAGTGCTAAAACACCATGAGGGGATTGGGCTTTTGCCACTCCCCACTACCACAAATGTGAGGAGATAGTAAATATCAGTGGAGCAGATGGGGCAGACGCTCCCTCTCTGCCTCCCTTCCATACACTGAGAAGGGAGAGCAAATGGATAGCCATCAACAGCAGCAGGAGTCGCCCCAGGCCAAGACTGAAGCAGGGGACACAGGGTCTGGACTGTTGCTCAGGCAAGCAATTTTACAGACAAATTCGCTCTGACTATCAGCAAGGGAACTGCACAACATTAGGAATGAGTACTTATAAGGTCATTCGAACAAGATTTCATGGTAGGGAGGCATCCCATACACAAGCATGTAGTTTTCTCATCTAGATTCACAAGATAATAAATAATATTTATTGTCCAACTAGCTTTTTTACCTGTTTGGATCATATCTTAGGGCTCAGTGTTGCACAGGAGGCTACTACTACTGCTGTGTCATTTAAATACTCCGTCGCACAGCTTGCAGGATCTGTAAAGCACTGGCAGCATCTAATAGCGTGACATGCTTGTATAAAAGATCAGGAGAGGAGCTTGTTTGGACCGATGTCAGCCGGCTGATCTGGAGCACCCACCATAAATCCTGTCCACTCATCAATTAACAGACAGTAAGCAGGTTTAAAATGAGCCAAGCAGCGTTGTTATTTGTTGTTATAAAACCTCCAGCATGGAGGGCATATAGCAGTATTCCCATAGCAATATTAGACAGCCCCCCGCTGGGAGGAGAGGAGCACATGTGGATCAACGATGACACAACATGGAATCTTACTGCGCAGCGGCACACGCTAAGCAGTGATGTAATGCATCTAAGCTCACTGGGTGAGAGTCAGATGAGGGGGAAAAAATGTGTGGAAATCATAACAGGCCTCGTTATTGCTGGATTTAACATCAGTGGGCTGGAGAAAGACTGGTCGCAGAGGAATTTTATCTTAGAGCACTGATGTCCATATTAAGTAACATGCAAATTGGGAGATCTTACTTTTGAGGCAGTGGTCTTTGTATAGGTGTCACATCCAGCGTTTCACTGTGACACCCAGGGTTACATGAATGATTTAAACGCTCAAAGGATCGTAAATGACTTTCTTCAGTCCCACCCACCCCCCACCTCGCTACATTTCTGGGGACGATGGTATCTCACTCAGCGTCTACCGAGCATTCTAAATATCCATTTATTTATTTAAAGAGGAAGTAGAAGGAAATTTCAACGGGTCACTAATTTCATTTCAACATGTACCAGTGGCATTAGCCCTGAGCAGATATTTCAGAGGAACACAAAATCAATGTTGAGATTCTATTGGGAATAGCCCTGGAACCCATTAGCAACTTTGACCAATAGGTCAGTTAAAGTAATAGCTAGATAAATGTTTTATTACAGATCTGCAAACTGACTTAATGGGTTGGGGTACCTGTGCAGCCATGCATGGAAAATATTCATCATTAGATTCTATTGCTGTAATGAACACAAATCTCTGTGGCCAAGGCCATTGGTCCTTTTTCTATGTTAAAGGTGGGTCTCTCTCACCACGACTTAGATAAGTGGCTGCATCTGTGGTTCTCTGGAGGGGCACAGGAGGCCGCCTAACACTGTGAAGCTGTAATCACTTTTAATTTGATATGTTTATGTGTTTGTGCCTCATTGTATCATATCATATAAAAATGCGCTTCACTTAATCTTCTATAATAAACAAATGCCATATCAAAGACCAACATGAAGACAGTTCTGACTACATCCTTTACATAAGCAGCTCTGGTCATGCACAATCAAGCAGTGACACAAATACACACACACACACACACATATATATATATATATATATATATATATATATATATACAAGATATATATATAAGATATATATATAATATATGATATATATATATAAGATATATATATAAACAAGATCTATATATATATATATATATATATATAGATCTTGTTTATATGCACCCATTGTTTTCCTTAATAATTCAGTTGTTATAACTCATTGACATGCACATCCTTGCAAATTTTATGTCCAATTAGCGGTTAAATTTTATTTGTCTGAAATCTCAGACCAGGCATTAAGTGGCAAAACAAGTGATAGTCAAGCATTAGAAATGACCATGTTCCTTCTGATCTAGTACCCCTGTTCCCCATATCCACATTCATGAGTGGCGTTATAAAGGATTGATGGACTTTAGCCTTTTAGAGTTTACTTTTACATATGAGTTAATGTTTCTGTAACACATCCTACATATCTTCTAGAGATTACACAGTATCTGGTCGGAATAAGTGCCATTATTTATGCCTAAGTGAACATATGTCACATTGAGACTTTTTTTAGCCCTCTGTTCAAACAGCTCTCAAACCATTCTGTGGTGGGCAGAGTGCTACTTTTCTGAATGAAAGCCAGACAGGCTGAGAGCTCCCACATGCTGAGTAGAGCGGCTCTTGTTTCCAGCTCTGTCTCCAAGGGGACCACCGAGTCCACCAATCGCATCGCTCAGCACAGACAAGCGGGCAATTCAATTTCTTAAAGCTGCAGTGTCCATTTTAAGGGAGGCGGTGGGAAAGACGTTTCAGCAAAAACAGCACATTTCAAAAAACAAACAGGAACAGTAAAGCACCTCAACACTGCAGTTTACATGTTTGCCTTTTTTTTTCCTTTTTATTAAATGTGAATTCACATGTTAGTTTGAGCCCATCCATTTCAGAGTATCCGCCTAAATACAAAATAGGCATCATTCTTCATCACATCCTTTTCAAACGCAACAAATAACACATCTGTGTACATATATTCACAAACTGAAAGCACAGTCAATGGTGGTATGTACTTATTTATTAAAAGATGAGTCAAAGACAGATTCACACTTGGAATGTGAAGTAACTACTGCCTAGAACTTCCAACAAAAATGTCTTGGCATATAATTAGGTCATATTCCAAAACCCTTTATCAAACAGACTTCATATGTAAGACCCACATAAAAATAAACAATATCTGCTTTTTTTAAGTGCAAGAAATAAAAAATACAGGTTTATGGTTAATGTTTAAAAAAAGAAGGCAGTCTTCAGTTTTAAAATAAAGTTTCATTTCATGAAACAGGACTATGGAATGTTCTTTTTTGCTTGCTTGTTAAACTAATGCCAGATCACCACTGTATCAGACTATGCCTTTGTTTCTTTTGTTTTGCAAAACTCTTTTTTCCCTAATTTTCCATCAGATTTCAATGGTCTGGTGTCAGCTATGCCCATTATCCAATCATATGTGTCTATTAACATTCAAATTGCAATAATTATGTGTTTCTATAGTATGCATCACACAATGAGGCCATATTAAATTGTTTTGTATCAGTTCCAGCTGATTTGTTTATTTTTCCGCCTGGACAGGCTTTAGCATCATAACATGAAATGATGTTGACAGTGCACAAGTCTGCTTTCCATCACTTGCTACAATTGTTGATGGTCTGAATCTTAAAGAGTATATATTGCACAAAAAATGAGAGGGGGAAAAAACAGTATGTGCCATAAAAAATACCAAAATCCAGTTTCACACCTGCGATTGGGACCCATCCACATATCACGAGTATGATATACATAAACTCCTAACTTTACTATATTACAGTACATATACAATCTTGAAACTAGTTCCAGCTCTGAGGTATGTGTTCCCCATGATGCCATTGTATCGTCTACAAATACTCAACAAATCTGCTCTACAACTGTACAAAACCTAGTTTAAAATCACAAGGCATTTTTGATGCAAGTTTTAATTTAACTTAATCCTTAAAACCAGGACTCGCTTGCATGCTAAAAAACAAATGATAAAGGGAAGAAGTGCCTGAAACTCACTGAAAGCACAGTAAGAACATTCCCTTTTAACTGTACAAAAATATGCCTGAAAATATCTTACTTTTCTTTTAAAAAGATGAGGTCTGTTATGTATCAAAATGTTTCCTCCACACCTGTATTCGGCAGAGGTTTAGGCTGCTTAATTTTCCAAACCAGGAGGTAAACGGAATCAGTTACAAAAAACAAACATTTGCGGCATTTAGAAATTACATAAACCGTTGTAAAGTAAAATCCTGAACAATTGTCAGTTCACAGATTTGCTTTGAGTCAGTCCACAGTCCGTTTTCAGCTCCCTGCAGTTTTTTATGTTTTAAGAGGATAAGATGCATAGAAGTTCACGTATTTTTCCCTTTGTGGTCCGTTTAAGCTGAACAGTAAATGCAGACCTAGTGGGGAAAAAATCCATAAAACCCTGTCATGCTGCCAGAAAAACGTCTGCAGACTTTGCTTTTTTTTTTTTTTTTTTTGCTACCAGCTTCATAAGCATCTCATTCCTCAAACCTCACCTCGCCTCCTGGTCCTCCACCTCCAGGACCCTTCAGAAAACCCACAGGAGGCAGGGCTATAGGGACAACTTGACCAGGACACATGTAATTTCATTTCTCCCTTCTCTGTTATTACTAGAGGAACTTCGTTTTTTTTTTTTTTTCAATTCAGTATGTGAAGACCAGGTCGGAAAAGTTCGCCTCCAGCCAGTCCCCAGCAATCATCTCACTGAGTTCTGGCGTGCAATAGTCTGGGAATTCAAAGTGAGAGCTCAGGCTGCCCTCACTGAAAGAGTCCAGGTCCTTATCCACAAACGACAGGGAGAGGTTTCCTGAATTAGGGTTACCAAGCTCCGAGCCTTGGGCACTGGGGGCGAAATTTAAACTAAAGTCAAAAAGCAAATCGTCCGCGTCCTCGCCGGAAGAAGAGCTGCTGCTGGAGGAAGAGGAGGATGTGGAGACCGACCTGGAGGATGCTGGTGAGATGGAAGCAGCGTGCAATGTGCTCTGCTTGGCAATGTTTTTGATATTATAAAACAGTCTGTTGTTGTTCCGCACTTCTTCGTACATGCTCGTCCCTTCGGATTCAGCCGAGGAACTCAAAGTTGGGCTCGCGGGAACTTTGGCTACATTGTACGGCCTCAGGCACTCCTCGCCCCCCGCCTTAATCCCCATCCGGTAGTCTTCTTCGTACTCGTCATCGTCGTCCTCATCAGTGAGCTCACTTTTCACAGTCTTTGTAACTTTTAAGCTGGGAAATACACAGTCCTCGCCGTAGCCCTGAGAGGACTTGGAGCCGCTCTTAGTCTTTATCTTTGAACATTTCTTGCTTGGAGTCTTTGTCATTTTGCCGCACTTCTCCGGAGACGGTGCTGATGATTTTGAACTGTCGAGTTTTGGCTTTTTCTTGGGTCTGTACTTGTAGTCGGGGTAGTCAGCCATGTGTTTTAGCCGCAGCCTCTCGGCTTCTCTAATAAACGGGATCTTTTCACTGTCCTTGAGCATCTTCCACCTCTTGCCCAGGCGCTTGGAAATCTCTGCGTTGTGCATGTCCGGCGACTGCTCCATGATCTTTCTCCTCTCGATTTTCGACCAGACCATAAATGCATTCATGGGTCTCTTGATGTGACCGGTGGCTGTCTTGCACCAGTCCGGGTTTATCGCTACCGGGCTGCATGCCATAAATTCACTCTCCTCAGAATCGGTAGCCTCCCTGGACATGCTCCCGTCCGTCTCGCTGTTGTCTGTGTGCTGCACCATTGTCCCCCCCGTTTATTTAAAAGTCACTTTCTGTCCGGACGCTGCAGTGTCTAACAGCCCAACACTGCCAAGGCGGCTCAGCTCTCTGTGTGTGCGCCGGTTCGTCCACGTCCTGTGCGTAATGTGTGTCTCAAGCTCTGCACTCTTTTTCCAGAGTTACAAACTGCCTTCTTAACTAGTTATCAGCTTTTTCATGTCCCCTGCGTCACACACAGCCATCCAATCACGTCTCTTCCACTCCGCCCAGCAGACTCCATCCAAGACTCCCATTAACCCCTTTATTCCTCCCTTCGAGCTCTCATTGGAGTGGAGGTGGGGATTTGTGGTACACAGCGTCTGGGGCAACACGCCGGGCGAGACACGCATATTAAATACACAGTTAGCACCGTGCGCTCTTGAGATGAACACTACTCACCAGAGCGCACATAAAACTAAGGCTGTCTTCCTTATTTTAAAAGTGAAGAAAAACACTAAAGACAAAAGGTTTCTATCCAGACAGACACCTACTCCTTTGCACATGTGTCTGGAGGAGAACAAGTAGGTTATGTGATTATTTGCTTTTTTCCCCCTCCCATAGGTTGGATACTGA
The DNA here is from genome assembly GCF_033026475.1 of Channa argus. Lineage (NCBI taxonomy): Eukaryota > Metazoa > Chordata > Actinopteri > Anabantiformes > Channidae > Channa > Channa argus. Next base: position 11,892,272 of record NC_090212.1, read on the forward strand.
AGGTGGCGCTTGGACACTGTTGCAGGCGCCTGGGTGCGTCGGTGCGCCCGCCTGCCTGGCTGCCTGCCTGCTGTAGATGGATGCATTTTAGCAGCTGGTAATGGTTTTAGAGGAAGACTTGATGCTGTCATTAACATTTGTATAACCTCACATGTTTCATGCTTATCTCTGAGTGGCCAAGTGTTATCGTGTGTTCTACTTTATAACGTGCTCGTTTTCCCGTTTGTTTGCATGTCTGCATTTAAAATACGAATATAGGTCAGTAGTTCATTCTGCTTTAGAGGTCTTGTTTATAATGTGTGAGCACTCAAAACAAATCTGCAGCATCCCCTAGAGCCGCATTAATAAAAATAATGCTCTTCCTGCATGCGTGCAAGCAATTTATGCCATTTTGTTGATATTTCTATATAATAATACGAGTTTTACACAATACTGATAAGTGAGAAAAAAACACGTGCTACAATTTCTGGATTAATGTTTGTGTTGTATATTATAAAGCATGCAGGCAAGCAATAATTCTCATTCAGATTGGAACATTTGGGTGTGCAGCCCTGAGTTGAGCTCCCTGCTGAGTTTGCTGTGTCAAGAGGCAGCCTAGCATCTAGCTGGCTTCTACCAGCACCCCCTCCACCCTCCTCCCCCCGGCTCTGAGAGGTAGCCAGCAGTGCTATTGGAGGCTGGGGCGATAAGGCGTCCTGCTTTTTTCTCTCTGCTTCGTCCCCTAGAGGGCAATCACTTACCCTTTTGAAACCCTCCCCCCACCCATTCGTCGTATTTTCCCCAGCTGGGGCTTAAGAAGTGTTCACTGATACAGAGCTAGGCAGCTAGAAACACGGAGAGGGGATAGCAGGGGAAAAGAAAGAGAAAAAGAGGCACACAGGGGGAAAGAAGACAAGCCTAAGGAGACTGAGGCAGTTTGAGAGAGGGAAAACTGCTAAGAGATAGAGGGGCTCTTACCTTTCCATCCTTGAAGCACAGACACAACTCCATGTCTGTGTCTCTCTCTCAGACTGAGATAGGGCAGAAATGCTTTATCATGACCACCCTGAGCTTATTAAGCCTTATCAGATATATGTGTCGGAGCAGGGGTCTCTAGAGGTTGGCATATAGAAGTCTCGCTGCCAGTCTGTTATTTTCTGATGAATTCATTTGAGTGGTATTCTTAATGCTGGCAGCCGAGGTTATTTCAAATTAACTGACAGTATGGTATCATATATGGCACAGTTGGGATTCTAGGAAAATGCAGAAAATCTGATATTGCACTAAGATTTCTGTGTATTGTGAGTTGAACAGAAATCACCTAAAAGCGTAGTATTCAGAGCCAGAAACTTTTTGTGTGTGGTTTGCCCCTTGTCTATGCATCCTAGCCCGGTCCAGCCAGCCTTATCTCTTTATATGATGGTTTCATGCTGGAGATGAATCAGAGGACTGCTTAATGATGAGCATGCGGGGTGGCTGTTCTGCTCATTAGCATGGCTCATTATTGGCTGTGAATGAGGTGCTGGTGTCAGCCCATACAGCCTATGAGTCATCTTAGGGAGGGTCTCATTGCCATGCCTGCCTCACACAGATGCACCAGTAATATACCACCACTTCTCCTCCCTCCATCCCACCCCGACTGCCTCATTCAGTGACTGGTGATCAAAGTTGTGGGATACTGAAACATGTTCTGCTTTCATTTCATTTTTACTCTGCAGCTTGACGATTGCTTATGATTAAACAGTGAAATCCAGAGAGCTACATCATCATAGTATGATTTCTAATACCATTTGCTTTCCAATCCCCCAAAGGCAGATGTTTTAATGCTTATTTGCTGCTTTTCATGTCAAGGGAGAGGGCATTTTATTCCAGAGCAATGGAGTGTTGAATTAAGCAGTGGTTTTCATGTACGAACACTGAAAGATGGGTTTAGGAGAAACAATTCCCTTTGCTTTGCTTATCTAAAAGCCCCCCAAAGCAGCTGGTACACTCACAAAGGCCCAGTGAAGCGTTAGATCAATACTAACCCCGGCTAGAGGCTATGTAGTGCTCAAAATGCATGGATCTATCTCCTCTGCATAGGCTGGAGACAGGTGTGGACTTCTGGAACTCACTATCTGATGGCTGCACAATGGGTAAAAGGAGGGTGGGGGGTGCTGAAGCGGGTAGTGAGGAAAGAGGGGGTTGCTCTGGTAGCACATAAAAACGCAAATTAACTTTTCACTTGACCGACACATTCTTGAGTATCCTGTGTACTCAGGTTACATTGTTTATTGGCATGCTGTGAAGTGGTGGTTTTCTAGCCCATATAGTGCAGCCAGTTAATGCTAATCCGGTGCTATGCATTAAACTTATGTAACGAGTTTCAGAAATTTCTAAATAGTATAAGGTAAATCCCTCCAGATGTCTCTTTCCACGTGGACCTAAAGGTTTTTATACAGAACCCAGTGGCATGTGAAACTTAATATCAACTTGCATATTGGAAGATTTATAGTTTCTATGTCCGTTGCCTGTTACTGCGACCCATTTTGTTGTCTTAACTTGTGAGATGATACTAAAATGAGCTATGTCAGCTGGTCCCGCATTTGTCTCAGTGGCTGCCTGATGCTACAGTCTCATTCCTCAAATCTTATTCCGTCTTCCACTCGCAAGGTAAGAAGAGCTGCGACAATAAGGAGGAGAATCTCACAGCAGTTGGAGGTTTGGAAGTGTTTGGTGCCTCCAAGGCCATTTTATGCCCCCGCTGTTGCTTTACATTCTCAACTCAATGCAAATGTATCTCCAGGGTGTCAGGTTCTTTTTTGACCTCCTTGATGTGGCCTCTGTCTCTCAAGGTCTGACGCTTAGCGGATACTTGAGACTGGAGTATCTTGTCGTGAATGTAAACAGATGATGCTTGAGTACTGTGCTGGAATGTTTTTCACAGGGATGCACAAATACAATCAGACGCTAAAGGTGCTAGTACCCTGTTTACATTTGTACTTGCAACAACACTGTGTTTATGAGGGACAAACAGTATTCTGAATTCAGTCCATGCATGCATTGAGTTTTGTTACGCCCAAAAGTTTTGTTCCTTTTCAGTCATACACAGGGGTGGAAAGACAGTAAAGTATTGTACTCAAGTATAGAGCCCAGGTACTTTTATAGTAGGTGTTTCCTGCTACTTCACACTGCATTCCAGAAGCAAGTAATGTAGTTTTTAATTATATTTATATTTAATTATATATTATATACAGTTATATGGCTCCAAGCCAAGTCATATAGTTTTAAATAGAGCTTGTATTGTATGTTGAGAAACCACAAAGAATAGTGATCAAAGAATATCAAAAGGTACCATAACACTCATTCTGCACATCCACTACTTTTAGCTTGTGTTCTTTAATTTCATTTGTCTGATAATCCTACTGATTATTGAGTAAGTAATGGGCATACTGTTTTTGCCACTGATGATATAACCAAACTCAACAACCTCACCAGTAAATACTCACCCAGGCAATCCAGTATGCATTAAACCCACAGGGAGTCTATAAACTTTCAGCATACCCGATGTAAGACATGTATTGGAGTGGGTGTAGGACACAAGTAAAACTGTTACTAAATACTTTGTGGCTAAAGAAATTACTGCGCTCAGCCATTGCACTCAAATATATGAATTAGATTTTTATTAGATGACTAGATTTAAACAGTTTCTGACAAGGTGACAACTATTTGAAAACTGTGATAATTATAAGAGTAAAGCATCTTTTTCTCTTTCTCACAGCGTGACACTGACCCACTAAACAACAGGAATCCACAATGGCCTGAAGGGGATGACATCATCCTCAAGCAACTCTGGCTTACACAGTCTGATATGTTCTACAATAATCATATTGCCATGCCATTCCCCATAAGCCCCAGCTTTTTAAATCCTTTAATTATATAGCAGCAGCATTGAAGCAGTGTTTACTGTAAGATCCCAGTGTACCTAGTTTTGCATTGCACATTGTGTGTTTTGTTAATAAACTTGTGTGGAGGAAGACCCCTCCAGGCGCTTACAGCCTCCGTAATGAGAGTGTGTTTAGTCTGGAGACTGTGTAGGACTAATGCTGATGGATTGTATGGCTGCAGGTCAGGTCTTGCACTCTCACATACTGGTGAAGACTATAGATAGAGCAAGAAAAACTTTCATTAGTATTATTGTAAAACATAATGCGTGACAATCAAACATAAAGTTACAATTACTGCCTTAATATAATGTAGATTATCACTGCACTTCACTGCCATAGAAAAACAAAATGACACGTAGTTTACAGTTGGCGTTTGGTGTTTGTTTCAAATTTTTATTTAGTATATGCACTCAGTAAGGCCGAAACACCACCAACCTTAGAGAAATAGATCTGTTGATTATATTTCACTCAGACAGTTAATGTCTAAGCAGTGTGGGACTTCCCAGTGAAGCCATGCGGCTCTGTTTCCCTGCTGGCCAGCCCAGACTTGCTCCCTCACATGACAAGATAGTGTTGACTACAGGCCAGTCCACAGATAGACTGCTGAGGGGCCTCTGCTGTTCTTAGTCATTCTCAGTCGCATCCTGTGCTCTGAAGTTTTACTGGTTTATGATCTTTGCAACACCAGTCCAATAGTGACAGTTCAAAGCAGCATGACAAATTGAGACTCTGTGGCTTGTCAACAGATCTCAGGAAGCATTGTACTAGGTCCTGAAGGTTTTCTAATTAGTAGGTAGAATAACTTAGAAGTAGAGTCAAGGACTATTAGTTCTGTTTTTTTGTTTTATTGATGGCTTCATTACATTTCTTTTGTTGATATTTACAGCTGCAAAGTACATCTCAAACTGCTCTGCCCAGTCCTCCATCTCCCTGCTGTGCTATACTCTTACCATCTGCTATGCTCTGCCACATTTGGCAAAGCTCTTTAGGTATTAGTCATTATCAAATTACAATAAATAAGAAAGCTTCTCATAGAGAACATAGTGTGCAAGATTGTGTAATGTCAGTCTTCACTCATGCTTCCTTGCTTTACTTATGTTGATAAAGATATGGATTTTCAGATGTAATTTCCCGAAATCTGTTTCTTATCAAACCGAGCATATTGTTTAAACTAATGTATGTGGTTGTTCCCATCAACCATCTCATGTCTATTACTTTTTCAACAGTTGAATGAATAGAATTTAGTCGAAAAGCTCCAACACGGCTGGACAAAAACAACGTTGCGAAAATCAGCCACATCAATCAGGCTTTAACCTTGGAAACAAAGAAGAAGAAATGGACCCATGGAGAGACAAACACCCAAAGCAAATCTGAGCATTCACTCCTGTTTGAACAGTGAGCAGATAAGATAGCTCAAAGTTATCAGCCCAAGATGAATTCCCAGAGGAACCCCCAGGAGGGGTTTCATCAATGTAGTGGGAAGGAGAAAATCAATCCCTCAAACCACATATGGTGACAAATAAGCACCTAAAACTGGAGTGAATTTAGTTGTACCCTTATAGGCTTTATGCAGTAAAAAGCCTGTCTGAAAAGTAAAGAAATGCAAAAGACGTCACTGATAAAACACATCAAGTACACACCAATAGCGTTTGGAAACACAGTCATGATCATGTGGGCCAGAATGAAAACATGCTTTTTTTTCATTTGTGAGGTAAACTCTGGTGATCCTGTATCATTCTAAAATCCACGCTGGTTCTGTTTCTCATACTCGTCACATTCAGTCATTCATTTTGACATAAAAACATTGAAGAAGTGCCACATAGTAGAGAACCTGGTGGGTTGAATGTAGATTTACACTTTTCGAAAACCAACTTTAGGTTATGTGTAGAAGGTCATTCCAAGATCAACCATAATGTGCTGGCTGAATCACAAGGAAAGTCTTCCTCACATGTATTTATGTACTGAGTGTACGTCTTAAGAAACCAACTGTGCCACAGAAAATGAGAAAACTTCAATAGATTTCTATGACTTCCTTTATACTTTGCATTACATATGCACATATAGACTGGTATTTTCCCAGACATTCCTTCCATATCAGAGCCTCTGTATGTCCTCTCCATATACTGACTCACTGCCCTTTCCTTCATGTCTATTAGGGATTTCTTAGACAGACTTTCAGATTTTCATAAATGGCTTCTTTTGCAAATCCTCCACATCCTGCTCTATTTGCTAGGAGCTATCTCTATCTTAACGGTAAAGGTCATTGGAGGACACTTAGGGATATGGAAAGGCTAAGCTGTGTCTGTGAGAGTGTTTAACAACTATCTAGAAATCAATAGTAGAAGATTTGGTAATGAGTGTGTCAGAGTCACAGACCAACTCTTGTGTGCCTCAGCTTGGTGCTTTCATTAGAGTTTTCTTGGATGTCTTTTTAAAGTGAACAAGTAAAAGCAGGTCTGAAGTGTTAGATATAGTTATATGTGTCATATGCAGATGTTAGAACTGAGTGGTGCAGGGCATGTATGAGAGCTGTAAGAGCGTGGTGAGCTGTGCTGTAGGTGTGACAGAGGAGTTTAATGTGGAGGTGGGTCTGCATCAAGGATCGGCTCTGAACCCCTTCTTGTTTGCTCTGGTGATGGACAGGCAGACAGATGAGGTTAGACAGGAATCTCCGTGGACTATGATGTTTGCAGATGACATTGTGATCTGTAGCGAAACCAGGGAGCAGGTGGAGGAAAATCTAGAGAGGTGGAGGTCTGCTCTGGAAACAGAGGAATGAAGGTTAACCACAGCAAGACTGAATGTGTGTTCACATGTGTGTGAATGAGAGGGACCCAAGTGGAACGGTGAGGTTACAGGGAGCAGAGGTAAACAAGGTGCAGGACTTTAAGTACTTAGGGTCAACGGTTCAGAGAGTGTGGAAAAGAGGTGAAGAGGCGAGTGCAAGCAGGTTGGAACAAGTGGAGAAAAGTGTCAGGTGTGTTGTGTGATAATAGAGTATCAGCAAGAATGAAAGGAAAGGTGTTCAAGACGGTGGTGAGACCAGCGATGTTGTTCGGCTTAGAGACAGTGGCACTGAAGAAAAGACAGGAGGCAGAGCTGGAAGTAGCAGAGCTTAAGATGTTGAGGTTCTCTTTGGGAGTGACGAGGATGGATAGGATCAGGAATGAGGACATCAGAGGGACAGCTCATGTTAGATGTTTTGGAGATAAAGTCAGAGAGGCCAGATTGAGGTGGTTTGGACATGTTCAGAGGAGAGATTGTGACTATATCGGTAGAAGGATGCTGAGTTTGGAGCTGCCGGGCAGGAGGTCTAGAGGAAGACCAAAGAGGAGATTTATGGATGTAGTGAGAGAGGACATGAAGTTAGTTGGTGTGAGAGATGAGGATGCAGAGGATATGGTTAGATGGAGGCACATGATTCGCTGTGGCGAGTCATGAAAGGGAACAGCCGGAGGGGTAACAACAAAGAAGAACTGAGTGTGTTAATGTAGGGAAGTAATGTACTTCTTTCAAAAAGGTAACCCTTCTTTATAGCTGCTTGTATAAATGAATATTTATTGTTATGCCATTGTCAACACAAAATCTTGGTTTTAAAATTCTGGTCTCCTGGGATCTTTTTACAGCGAGTTCTTGTGTCAATAGAGGAGCTCAGGATTACAAGATGAGAGGTGTAAGACAATTCAGATAATGCAGAGGAAAGCAAAGTTTCAAGAAACCACGGAAAGAATGAATTTAGTCATAAACGTGTGAGCGGATTAGCTCTTCTCTTATTTCCAACATTTCCTCTGTGATACGTCCCTACACTAATCTCATTATAAGTGTCTGTCAAGCATAGATGACAATTCATTTTAACAAAGTTTCCTGCTCGCTTTAAATTCACAGCCTTCGTCACAAATGAAAACACATGAGAGAGTCCTCTGGAACAGACATGGGCTAACAAGGAAAAGCGAATAAGCTGAGCACTTTTGATCATTTCTAACCCTGACTAACAGGAATAGTTTAAACGTGTTTTCGCTGTAGCCATTGCAGTGCTTAATAGTATAAGGATAAGTGGCTCACTGTGGGTGCTCTGAATTTTCCTGGTAAAACATAGTAAGAAGAATATTCCTGCATCATGTATTTTTTTCTTTTTATGTTCGTAATTCACTGTACAACTCCGTTCTCTGCATTCTGTTTGGTGCAATGGATTTTTCATTTCTTTCCCCTTAAGTTTATGGAATAATAATTCTGCTTTCATATCACTATCAACTAATTTTGCCAAGAAAATACTTAAAGAAAAGGCACCCCATAAAACCTGTGGGATACACACAATTAGTGTATTTTTAATTGTACAGAACCATTATAGTATATTTAGTTTGATAGACACAATTATTTACCAGCAGAATATAATGACTTTACTACGTCTGGCTGTGTGTAAGAGCTGCCTCCCCTCTTTCTTTCAACAAGAAATGTGAAAAATATCTCGAGGCATTATGCTTGAACTACTTTTATATAACAAGCTTATAGTATAAATATTCAATTGGCGCTCTTCCTGCAGTATACAGTATAGTGCACTAGCTCATATCATGTCTGATGATGTATGTAACTTTCAGTGAATGTGCTGTAATAGGCTTCAAGCTAACTGATATATATCACAACCCCTGCGATCTCTATCTGCACATCGCTGAAGTAATCTGACCGTTGTTGATAAATACTGTGAGAGGTCTTAAAGTGGAAGACCGGTACCTTAATCACAGCTAATCCCTGGTAGCTAGACATGTCTTGGGGGGACACAGGGATGGACACGTCACCCCATTTGCCAATAGCTATAGCTTTAAAACCCTGTCATTAGTAGCCTATAACCTTTCTGTCACTCATCGAAACTGACACAGCTGCTGCTTAGTTCACTCTTGCAACTCGTCACACTTATGCACAAATCATGTGGACTGACAGAAACATGCTGGGACATAAGCAAATACAAAAGATAATATACAATTTTCACTTGGGCAAATTGTGCACACGCTGGTGTTGCTTTGAGAAAGCATAACTTTATTGGTTCATATATCAAATTCCTATTTTCTATTTCTGAATTGAGAGAGAAGAAAAAACTGTCCAACACCATATACAATATACTGTGTGGGTGACAGCATTTCAGATACCTTTATTTTGGTTAATGATTGATAGGGTAACACTCATTCTCAATCAACATATAACTATCAGCTCTGTAGGCAGATAAGGTCCCTGGCAGTTTATTGTGAGATAGTCTTTGCAGGCCTTTGCTGGTAGACAATGGAGAATTAACTGTTATCTTGGCAAAAGCACTGCCATTAAGCCTTCAACAATAAGACCAGGGTTAAGGATGAAGTTGAATGACAGCTCAGGATGAATATAATTTCCGTGGAAGCGATAAAGAGGGGTCTTGTACTCACACTAAAAAGCAGAATAATTTTTTCACCAGGTTGTCTGGTCCTACATATTTTCATTCTTCGTCCCATTCACGAGTGAAGAGGTCACATATAAAGGCGGACAATGACCAAGCTGGAGAGATTGATGGTGAGGATGAACAGGCCAGCGGTATCTCAGCTAAATCAAAGCTATTCACCGTTAATGAAAATAAGAGAGAGACTGCACTGTAAATCATCTTATGGCCTAATGTATTAGTGATAATGAATTCACGCTGCCACATTTAACCTTAGTTTTGCAATTCATTATATTTGAGATTAACAAGGGAGTGAACTTAAGTGAACTGTCTGCAGGGAATTACAGCTGAGGCCTCATTGTCAATCAAGGATTGTATTCCGATGTCTTTCATTAGGGTTGGAGGAATTAAATAAGACTTTCTTTTAATGGCGGATGGCTCTCCCATTTAACGCTCCTCTTGCTCTCCCAAGATGGTTAACTCTTCATTACCCAAATTAAAGGCATCCATCTCTGTTGGCTCCAGCCACATTGCCATGACCTCTACCTGTCAAAACTTTCATGTAAGCTCTTGAGTGATGGATGATACTCCTGGACCCCATTGTCAAAATTATCCAGCGACTGTCCAACCCTCTCTGATCCATTCAATCTATCTCCCCAGGCTATGTGCCACCAGCCATGATTTAACAATGAAGCTGAGGCGCTAATTTACTCTCATAGAAATTAGAAACTACCTTTTAATTATATGGCTGGGAGTGTTCTAAGAGTTCACAGGGATCACCACCAAAGCTTTTAACTCGACTTTGTAGGGGCTGATCATTTATATTCGTCAGGGGCTGTTCAACATACCTAAGACCAGAGGGAATTTGAGAAACCATCAGGAATAGGAAATAAAGAAAATGTTGAAATCAATATTCACATTTGAAGGTCACAGCTGTTAGTAAAGTTTATCATAAGATGCATAAAAAACTTTAAATAACTCAGTGCATATTTCCAAATTTGATACATCACTGAGTAATAAATCAGGTTTTGGAACATAATTAATTGAATAGTCAATTGGGACTTGATAACTTATTCTGAGAACGTTAATATATGCAGGTGGAGTTCTGATCAATAGATGATATGCACTGTGGGTGTTGCTGGGTCGGCTCTAGAATTGCATCATGCTCAACTGTTTACAGAAAGTCTTTGTTGACAAAGGAAGCACAGTTCCCTGAACTTTTTTCCTCTATTTTCCTCTCTATTTGCATCACCTTCAGACATATGTAAATGTTCAAACACATGCCACACGTCATACATAAAACATGATATAAGTGGTCCCATTCTTGTCTGACCTCTTGTCCTCCTGCTTCTCTCCCAGACAGATCTAGATAACGCTCAAGACACACCTCACTTCCTGAGAGGAGAGTTATAGCTTCCTGGGAGAGGCATTGCCGTCCCCTAGAGCCCAGAGGAGTTCGACAGCTACCTATGGAGAGGGCACGTCTCTGACTTGTAGACCTGCTCTAAGGCTTCTCCTCTCACTTTGAGATCCTCCGTGTACCTGTCAAAGGGTCAAAAGGGTATGCTTGCAGCAGACAACAGGGCTGTGTTTTTGTGTGTGGCCATGTTTGGGTTTGCATCTGTGCATGTGTCTGTGAGTGCGTGTTAGAGTGTGTGCATGCATTTGTGTGTGTGTGTGTGTGTGTGTGTGTTTGTCACCCACTCACCCTTTGTGACAGATGCCAGGCTGTTTATGTTTGAGGTGTGGAAGTGCTGAGATTGCAGGTGAGTAGACATGCGTGTGTTTGCAAGTGCATGTGTGAAGGGAAGTGTGTGTGTGGTTTGTTGTGGGTTGGTTTGAGCAGTGCTATAATGTGAGCAACTGCACTTGTCAGAATTTGTAGACATGTGTGTGAATGGATTTGCATACATGGGCATATGTGTGTGGATGGGCCTGTACCTGCACACGCTCCATCTAACTATTGGGAGTCAAATGAGAACCTGTTGTGTACCAGGTGCTATAAAAACTGAAACCCTAAACTGCTGTCCCAGAACTAAGAGCGTAACAGATGGGGGGGGGGGGCTGCTCTGGCAGCTGAGCAAATGATGAGCTAATCGTGGCGAAGGAGGTGACCAGAATTGTTTACAGCTTGTTCAGGATTATGACTCAATCACGGAGGCTTATGGCACTTAGGTAATTATTTAATCAAAGAGTGGACGTGTCGATAGAAGTCGACAGGAGATTAATTATAACTCGGGGATGGCCTGAACTCATTGTTTTTACTGGTCCTCTGTCTCAACGGTGGCAGGAGAGAGTTGATAGGATCATTGAGAAGGTGAGTGACAGCTCTAGTGGAGCAGAAATAATAAGAGTGGTATAGTTAACACACCGCCCCCCCTTTAACGCAGATTGAAATCAATACAGTGCTACCCTTGATTAAAACATTTAATTAGCTGTATTAAAGTGCAATACGAAGCTAGAAGAAGGACAGAAACTATCCTTTCTCCTCTGTGCATGGATAGGTGGGGGATCTTAACCATCATGAGTTCACTGTTGCTCGGTCTCTTGTGCAGCCCTCTCTGGTGGCTCAGACAATATAAAGCAACGCTAAAGCCACATGTCCATTTTGTCATGTGGGAAGGTGTGAGTGTTAAACTTTTTATGACAGCTGTATAGGAGAAGAAGCACGCCAGTGGCAGCAAGGAGAAGGTGTATGAGTCACTCAGCCTATGCTTAGTAACCTGCCATTATTAATAGCAGACTGTAGGAGGATGAAAGGCTGTGGAAAATTCTCTCTTAGTTTTCTGCCAACGGCTTTCGACTAATAACTGTCATTCGTAAATGTGTAGGAGCTTTCATGTTGGCAGGAGTGACCTGCTTTGCAGCATCTTCAGATCTTAGAGATTACAGTGATGATATATAAAATAGACTGCTTTCAAACTACTTCTTCCAATGACCTGAGGAAATGGCTAACGTAAGCAAGAAGTGGTACCAAGTATGTCCTAGAATTTGTTACTGTTTGCCTTTCTTTGTTGATATATGTGGGGTTTAAGTAATCATCTTTGATTTTCCCTGTATCAATCATCTACACATTTTATCCCTCTGATAAGTCTTCTTTCCAACAAGCAATGAGGCCGAGTGAAGCTTCACGTATGCTGTTACCAGGGATTCCCCTCCATGTGTATTATCCAGGCTTGCTGTTTTATTTGGCTAAATGGGAACAGGATGTGAGATTTACACCAGTAGAGAAAAACGGGGGCAAGTTGAGACACAAAGAGGGACACTGCGGTTAACTCCCCGATCGTGTCACCAGAGAAGCGAGATAAATGGTGAAAGGAAAACAAGCAAGGGGAAGCTGACTATTTTTCTTAAAGCTGCACCGACGTTTCTAATTATATCAACTCAGAGACCTGTAACCTTCACTGAGACACTTAAATGCACTGACACACACTCCCCAACACATACACACACTGTTGCTGAGACCTAACCTTTGCTGGCCTTGCAGTCCTCTTTGGGCAACAACCAAATTAGACGGCACGGGGAAACTAATGTCCTCCCTCTTTGCTGCCGTTAAAGGCCATTAATCTCTAATTTACACTGACACTAAGGAGATGCTTTCACACTGACATACGGCTGTCACTGAAATAGTGAAGAAGAGAAGAGAAGAGGAGTATAAATGTATGAGGGGTTGATGGAGGGCAGGGCTGTCATGCTTGGTAACATGGAAGCTATGCCACTGGGCCCTGAGCTCCAGGCGGGCAGATGGTAGGGTGGGCAGTAAGGGGCGAGGGTCCCCTATCGCTAATTCTCAGCTGCACTTGTAAGATATGCTATGTATAAAATGTGTTGGCAAGGATCCATGTCCTTCAACTCCCTGTGTACCCCTTACAGCTCCACCCAAGCCAGCTGTGTCTGTGTGAGCTCACTGAGCTACTGACAGCAGGGATCAAAACAACATGTGAACCAGCCATGACACCGACCACCATCAAAACAAGTGAGCAGCCACGACAAGGCTCCCACAGCTACATCTACAAGGGGTGAGGCGTGTTATGAGTGGCGTTGGGCATTCTGTGTGTGTGTGTGTGTCTCTATCAAACACAACGATTGCTAATGCATTAGTCAGTCGCCATGTCACACTGTAATGTTGCTGAACACAATTAGCTCTTTGAGCTGCAGTGGAAACCAAACGTGAACCAACATGAAACTTCGAGCTTTGTGTTCAGATCAAGGGAAAGCTCAGAGCAATGAAACTTTGTTACCTTTTTTTTTTTTTTTTTTTTGAAAGTGAACACTCACTCTTACAAAAACATACCCCAGTAAGACAGAGAGAATGAGACAGACAGACTGTGGGATGAGTAAACAGGAGACAGTACGAAGAAGATGAAAAAGTTTCAGCACTGTGCACATATATTGATGGTTACCTTTAAGTCCATATGGCCCAAAGGCAGGAAATGTGTGCCTTCCTGTTTGATTACATTGGAACAGAAGAAGCTCAAAAATAGACATGGGATGGTAGAAGTATTAGATAGGCCTGCTTATTTTAACTGCTGCACAGGTGTTTCCAATGAAGAAATAATACAGGAAAAAAAAATTAGGAAAACATCAAAGCATTTCCAGATGAAGTCTCAATCAATTCATAAATGCCCCTGGACCAGTTGCAAAATAGAGGTTCCTTCCTTTGAAATTCCAAGTCAGTCTAATGAAAATTTTAAGGGGGGGTTAAACTCATACAACCTTTACCAACCACTTTAACATATTTACCACGTAACAAACCTCTCTCTGCTTTTCTCTAGGGCTACATTGCTGTACATTGAAGATGGAGCCTTGCCTTTATCTCTCACACCAGGGTACACACACACACACACACACACACACTACTTCTACACGTGGACCACCTTGTATTGGCAGCAGAGTATTGTCAGTAGAATTTTTGGGTCACTGGAACAGATGAGTTGTTTAGCAGTCCTCTCCTTCCCACAGGAAAGAGTTGACAGCTTTAGACCATCACTTAGGTCACATATTAGAGACCTGCTGCACTACATTGGTGTGTGCGCACACACACATACACACACACACACACACACCTAAAGTGATGCTCTGCGCTGCTCTCACAGCAGATGGAATCCTGAGTGACACGTCCTGGCAGAGGAAGGTTACATCATGTAAATAATGTGATACTCTGGTAGACTTTAATGACATCAGACTCTAATCGCACCTCTGTCTTATGCCACACGCACGCAGACACACACACGCACACACACACACACACACACACACACACACACACACACACACACACACACACACACACACACACACACACACACACACCTTAATTACCATTCCGGTTTGCATCTGTAAACCTCAGCTGGTACTGAAATCATATTTATGATAATTACAAACTTGATTATGACATTTTAACTTAATGTATTCTTAAGTTCAGAATACTTACTTGCACACCAAAGTATTTTGCAGATATCCTCCCCTTGACAGTGCAGCTCTGCTAACCATATGCCATTGAAAACTGATTATTAGATGTGATGTATCATACTGTACACAATTACTGAAATGCAATTGAACCCAGTGGTCTGTTTTTTGGCACTGGTCCATGAGAGTGGACATGTGCTGACATGACTAAGGGAATTAAAAAGGCCGAGCAGCTGCAGATGCAGACGTGCCTCCTACTTGAGTTAAAAAAAACTTTTATAAGTTGAAAGTATATTGCGCTGAATTGTTTACTTTGAAGTCCCCAGATGTTGTGAACATGTGGATGCTTTATATGGTAGTTAACAGTAGGTCATGCTTGGACTGCCACTCCCTCAGAAACAATTAATAAACCATAAACAGTCTAATGTCCTCTCCTCTGAGCATTAAGTTAAGTTAAGTTTTCCATGTAGAGAAGAAAGAAGTTCACTTTTGGTTCAGTAGGGGGGTTTCTTTTAATTTTTTTTTACTGCTCCTCTGACACAGGCTTTTGGCTGTATAAATAAGGGGGTTCATTTAAACAGTAATGTGGAGATGCTGTTATGACAGTAAACTAATCACGGTGCTGAACCTTCTGACCCAGACTGTTGTTGACTGCTGCTGTACACAGACACATAATGCAAAATGTAAGAGTAGTTTGTTTCAAGTTGGGCTTGTTGGAACATGATACGAGTAAATATAGCTGTTGTCTGGTGGCGTCTGGTCTGATTAGTGCATCATGAAAGGCTCCATTGAGCACAAGAATCTGGTTTATGCAACATGTCCAATTATAAATGTATAAATGGATGACTAGATACCATCTTTA
Organism: Channa argus; assembly: GCF_033026475.1. NCBI lineage: Eukaryota > Metazoa > Chordata > Actinopteri > Anabantiformes > Channidae > Channa > Channa argus. The sequence goes on from NC_090212.1 coordinate 11,907,849, forward strand.
AAGGCAGATGGAAAACTCAGTGCACAAAAATAGCAAAATGGGGAACACAGAAAACATAGCTTCTGTCTCTGCTTTACTTGCTTGATCTTTACCTGTCCAGAAGTTAAGCAAACTAAAATTTTTGCTTAGAAAACTTCAAAGCAATATTCAAGAAAGTTTCAAAGCAAACAAAACTGATTATTTGAACAAAAGGATGATAATTTCGTACAGTTGCAAACATGCAGACCCCATGTAAAGGTTAGGGTTAGGTTATCTTAGCCGAAGGAGTTAGCCTTCTGGGTTTTATCATCACACATGGCTTACCCAGGATTCTCTAACAGAGGTGATGGGTCACCCAGCCATCAGAGGAAGCTATCATTGAGTAGCTGACCCCCCCTCTGGCCTACACCTTTCGTCTGTCTCTATGATTAATTTGCCCATGTGACAGATAGCGTCTTAAAATGAAACACCCCATGACAACCTCACGCAACAATCTCTCAAGCAAGATATATATACACATTCTCTAGGCTCTACTAGTGAGTGCACTTTCAATTACAAGAGAAAAGGGTGGCCTTTGGATGTTCGCTATTCATGGCTCAGAGCTCTGCTAGGTCTGCTGGCTTCTAGAGAGTAAATCCATCCACTTGCCTTCAGCGGCATATCAGGTGTCTTCTGGCTTGTCTCTCATATGTGATTGGTGTGTACCTACCCTGCAGCCGCAGATGGGGCTCTGCTTGATGTGGTGGCATCCAATATCCATTCACTCAAGACATTATGTAACGGACAGCTAACAGAGTTTCAAACTCAGCCTCACAGACATTAGGTTTTACCTGCAAGTATGTGGTTGCTGTACTCGTAGGGGACATTTAGTGTTTTCACGTCATTTTTTTGGCTTTCTACAATTTACTTCTGTAATGTATATATAGTCTTGTTAAGATGGAACACACACACTCACTGTCAGGTTGAAGCTACATATTCTACTTGAAACCATGCCACGTTAAAGTCCATGATTCAATTTCACCCTATTGTGGAAAAGTTAGTATAATAAGGTATTAAGTGGAGTGTGGATCTAAAGGTGCTCTTTAGACAACAGGTACCTTTGTAAGAGCTGATTTCAAGATCTCCTTTTACCTTCTACTTAGAGAAGTGTAGGTTGCGTGCTGATGCAGTCATCAGGGGGTGATTTGGCTGATACACGAGGAGACCTATTGCTCATCAGAAAGCTATCCGCCATGCTGATTGAGTCATATGTAGAGCCGCTGGGATAATTTGTCACAGGCCTGCCAGGTCAATGGACTTTGATTGGAACACGGTATGAAGTCGAGGATTTCCACTGAGTTGAGTAGTCTCACAGCCTCACTCTGACTAAAGATCTTCCCCCACTCCCCACCACCTGACATTTTCTCTTCTTTAAGCTTTCGGAGGCACACTCCAGCCTTGTTTCTTCTTTTGTTTCTTCCATTTTCACTCTTGATCAAAATCTATTCGTCCCATCTTTGGTCTCTGTTTTTCTTTTTGCCCTCTTTTCTCTCTGTCTCCCTATGTTTCTCTGGCCTCTCCCTGCCCTCAGCCTGAGGGCGGTCTAAAAGGTAACAGAATCTTCCAGAATGACCCCCTGAAATTGCTGGATTGATTCACTGGTGCTTCTGTCTAGGAGAAGCACAAAGTAAGTGTGTATTTCCCATGCAAAACCAGAGGTGTACATTTCAGATGATGTGTATGAAAAAGAAGAAATCAGGGGGCCCTGGGCCTATCTGACCTGTTTTAGTCTGAAAGAAAGAAAGAGGAGGTCAGTATATACTTACACACAAAGCACATACACAAGCACATATTTCCAAGAAGAACAGAAACCTTGTCTGAGACACCTGTTCATTTTGCCGTTAAGTATGAAACTTTGAAACATGTGGCTTAGCTGGGGAGCTGTAACTCTGCCAAATGCTTGAATATACATGTTCAGCTGTGCACTGTAACTTTTAACACTTCACAGTGAAAATCACAGCCTTGGCACTCCTAAGCCGAGTAACTCGGTTCCCCTTCATTACCTTTCTCCAAAAAAAAAGGCAAGGAAAATAAGAAGGAAAGACAGTGAGGTTTGAAAAGGGGGAGAAAGAAAGGATGTTAACTTGAATAACTTCCAGAAGGAACATGGCAAAATACCTGCAGTGAGTTTCAAAAACCACAAGACCTTTCATCTGACTGTTTTGGCATCACCGAGAGGAGCCTCGGCACTGACCATAACATAGGTATCCCTAATCCTCTTTCATCTACAATATTGCACAAAGGGAGTATCTGTCTGAGTGAAGTGGGAGATTCTGAAGACATAAAAGACTGACAGGGGGACAGTTGGATATCTGTACCAACATTGTCCGGGTCCTTATTATTCTTTGCACATAGCTGTAAGTCTAAACAAGACTGGCTTCCTGAGGTGGGCTGCTGTGCACTCACTGCACTCATGCTGGCCCGGGTGTTGTTCTGCGTGTGTGTGCGTGTGTTTGTGCGAGGCCGCTGCACTGTTAAGATGACCCTGCTTTCTTTCTATAGGGGCTTTCACTCTGCAAGAGCTCAGCCCCTGTAAAGAGGGAGCCTGTGCTGGTACCTCTCTTAGCCTTTCTTGTGCAGGAGTCTCTTCTCTTTCATTTTGTCTCTCTCCCTCTCCCCCTCTGTCTCTTACTCTGCAGCAGCAGCTTGAGTACTTCCAGCTGCCGACATTGAACACCACCTCTCACACACGCACACACTCTCAATTGACATACACACAGGTACAAACTGCTCCAGTATAGAACACGTGTACACACACACACACACACACACACGCGTGCACACATATCTCCCTCATTTAGTAAAATGCCTGCAGAAGTTTCTCCTTGCCCCTACATTTGTCCTTCTTTTGCCTTTATATGTGGTGAATTTATGGTATGGGTCTACATGTCTACATGAATGTATGCTGTCCCCCATCTCCCCTCCTGTGTCTTATCCCTCAGACAGGGAGGATATGGGTGGTGGTTGATTGTCTATATCCGTAATAGACTCCTTAGTCACAAAAACTGTGTCACAGGAGCTTAGAGTACAGTAGGTAACAGGCCAAAAAACAACACAGAAACACACACAAAGCTACCACTAGCAAAGCAAAACTCAACAAACATAAACCAAAATCACAAGGAGAGAGGATGCAGATTCAGATCGCTGTCAAAGAACATGACTGTATGCGGCCCAGCTGAGACTTTGAAACAAATATGGTTGTACATGTTCATACACACCCACATAGGAGAAAAACTCTGACTAGGAGCAGTATGTCTGTCAGTTCTATTATAATGTTATGAAATAAAAGGAGAACACCAGAGGAACCTGTTGCTGGGCTATAAGACTGAAGCAGCCCAGGGAAAAAATGGTAATGTTAAAACGAGAGTGGCGGCAGGGGTCTGCCGGGGTGTAACCATAGCTGCTAAACTTGTATTCAGGCCTTTTCCAGCGCTGGGCTCAGGGTATGCAGACAACCTAGGGGTTGGAGACTTAGGGAGGACTTTAAGCCTCTTTGTCAAGCTCCTTGGAGCTCAGTCGACCGCTGTGAAGAGGCCAAGGCATGCAGCTGTCTAGCAACAAGAACCCCTCATACCACAGATACTGGCCTGTGGTTACGGAGTGTGTGTGTGTGGTTCACATTGTGTGTCTAAACATGTGGGTTTGAATTTGTGAAAGTGGGCTGTTGATGAATATCGCACCAGGTGAGACACTAGGTATGTGGGAGCTTTAGGAATTATTCCTTGAATAAAAGAAAGTCAAAAACATTCTCAGACTAAGTTGTAACTAAGAAAAATATTTCTTCGCATAGTGATTTTTTTCACAGTTTTCACCTGACTATAGTATAAATTGGTGAAGTAATGACAGGGCTTCTAACAGGCTCCTCATTTACATAAAGTATCTACATCATTATGCCACAGTCTTATCCCTGTGACATGTGCCACAGACACAGTCAGAGACATTGGACAACATGGTAAACCTAAGTGCTGTCTTTCCATGAAAGTATTATCAGCGAAACTAACACCTTCTTTGGAATGCCACAGACCTGCCTGGAGACACGGAGGAGCTAGTTTTATGAAGCCCATCCCTGCACTGCTCCAAATGAGCCATAGTGAATTCTTCACCACCAGTCAATCCCTGGGGAGGCAGTCAAGAAAACCCCATTATATTTGGGGGCAGGCACCGCTCAAACTGACAGCAACTGCTGCGACAGCAAAGCTCGCAGAAGGAGAGCGAGAGAGAGGTATGTTCACCATCTCTACGTGACAACACAGTAAATTGCACACAAGTTGATCTCATTTGCTTTGGATGGTGGAGCTGCACAAGGAACAATACACTTTGCTGTGAAAATTGAACAAACTGTCAGATTTATGCTAACAACTAAAGTTCAAAATTATTCAGTCTTCACTCTTGTCTTTTAAATGCTGCTTTGTTGGATTCCTATGAATTTAGAGTAAATTCATAAACCAAGAATATGCTACGATTTGAACTCTTATTACAATAATCTATTATTTACTTTGAGATTTTGTTGTATGATAGTGCAGAGATACATTTATCACCAGTTTCTGATGTGCCCTCTCTGCATACCAGAGGTATCCCCGTTGCATAAGTCAACAATTTAGGGATCATTTATTTATGGTCCAGTGAAATGGCCACACCTTAATTTGTGCACAATGACACAAACACAGATGCACACAAACCACAAACCTGCCCTCGAATGCTCCGGGACAAACCTGTCCATGAATGCTGTGGTCAGAACTCCCTTCTCTACGAAATATGTATGAGACATTAAAGAATCAGCGAGAAGTAACAGGAACCAAGTGAAACCACGGGAGGCAGTGAGTCCACGAGTGGTGGTTTTAGTCTGAGGGATAACATGAAAAAGGTCAAATCTGAGACGACAGATCACACATAATCACCCCCCACACAAGGCTGCTGCCCTAGACTCCTCATGAGAGGAGCTGATATGTGGTCAGAGGGAGCGACAGACAAAAGGCAGACAGACAGAAAGCAGGAGAGGGAGCAAGAGATAGAGAGAAAGAGAAGGAGGGAAAGAAAGACTGAAATGTGAGGAGTAGGAGGCATTATCATTCCAGGCATCGACCCTATAGCAGATGTGCTGCTTGTCTTGAGTTGTGAAGGAGTAGAGTGTGACCCTGGTTACCTCAGGCCTAATGAAAGATTGACTGACTGACTCGCCTCGCTATGCCAGTGTGTATGTATGCATGACCAGAAATTATTGGATGCAGGGCCTGGAAGTGATCTAGAAGCTTATAAAAGTAGGAAAAAAGTACATCACAGAACAATGCAGGGCCATAAAGTGAACAAATGAGAAAGTACAATACAGCAACACGAAAAGGGATTTGTTTATGGTTAGTTATGCTAATGTACCGAAAAGGAAATGGATACATACTTTTAGAGTAAATACTAATTGTGTCTGTGTAGGATCACAAGCTTGGATATTAGATAAAACGCTTTTGTTGTTGTTTTTTTAATAACCTTTTATACACATAGGTAGACTATCTCTATTAGACCTTAAAGCTTCAGCAGAACACACATATACATCTACTCACATGTATACATCCATACACCCTTCGTGAACACACCAGTCAATATCCCAAGCTTGTGGCAGTGGGCATAACTTCATGACCTTATGCTGTAAATCAGCATTTATCCCGCCCCTTGCCAATGGTCAATTTGTTTATGTACAGCACAAGATTACACACAGAACACACACTGAGTGACCTTGGTGTGTATATGAGTTTATAAATCATTTGTACATGCTACACCGTGTTATTAGGAGAATATACCTGATCAGTACTCCTAAAAGTAGCACACAATTAACGTGGTGGAGGGCACATAGCAAGGATAAGCAACTAATGTCGACTGAAATCAAATAGGATACATGTATTTGCAGCAAGCTACAGACATAAAAGCTCCCATTCATCTGCTTGGGAAAAGAAAATTATAGGGAGAAAGATGCAAACACATAATTATTAGGTGTAGTCATTAGAAGTAGCAGTGATCATTTTGTAACATTATTTACACAAACATAGGCTATAAATCAGCAATATGGGTTTAGCTCAAGTGTTTTTTCCATCTGTCAGATGTGGTGCTTCAGCTCTTATTTATAGCAACACATTAAATATTGCAGATAAGCATTAACACAGATGGAAAATGTGCTGATTCTTGACATAAAGATAATATGTATCACATCAGTTTAAAAGCACAATTGACAGCAAAGCAATATCAGTCCACGGATGGACCATTGATCTACAGACATGCATTTTTTTTTTGCTCCATCTACAACTACACCACTTTACTGACAGTAAATGAAGCATCTTCTGAGGTGTCAGTCAACTGAATTACTGCGGCATTCGTGTTTCAACTAATGTTTGTTGGATGAATTAAGTTTCCAAAATCAGAGGTGTGAACATTAAATTATCTTAAGTCAAAATTAATAATGAAGTTCTACAGACATCAAGACAGGTGACTCTTTCTGCCATATCCAATTAGTTCTTCAGTGCCATCTGGGAGCCTTTAGAGTGTCAATCAACAGGCAGTAAACATTGTCTTTCAGCAGTAGTATACCTCAGGGGGACTGCCTTTAAACAACAAAGTCAGCTCTTTGATACCTCCCCTTCTCACCTTTCAGCACAGCCATCCCGAGACGTTAAAGCGCACTTTCCCATAAAACATAGCCACAAAACACTAATACACCCTCTTTTTAGACTTTATGGCCTCTCCTCACACAATTACTCATGATGGCACAATCAGCGTTTGATTTTACGACTCAGACCTGGGCTCTGAGTATGTATAGGCGTGAGTGTGTGAATGCCAGGAAAAGCAAAGGAGGGGGAGTAAGGGTCTGGACAGAAGTATTGCCACAGACATGTGCGAGCAAAAAACAGGCCATTTATATACAGACAGGCCAGCTCACATAGACACACACACTCCCGTGCACGCAGCTGAGCAGACACATGCACTCAAAAACACACAAACACAAACGTCATTTCTCCTTGCCCTTAGCTGTTTCCCAGATTCCAGATGATGTCCTGACAGGAGGGCTGAGTGACTGGAGGTAGGCTGTGTGATGACAGATCAGGGCCTTTATCAGTGACCAGCACACTGCCAGCTTGCTGTTTGAAGATTAACTGGTGGGTTGAAACCTAAAACTGCTGCCATTGCTGCTTAACTCCCTGCCTTTTTACATATATGTTTTTTTTTCTTTTTAACCCTAAGCTCGCTGGGTGCAGGAGCTGTTCAGGTTTAATGTAATTGGCCTATTTCCTGCATATGAAGTTCCCGGTTTGTTGTAATTGACTAGGTCTTTTATTGGCTGTGAGACAGGTTAATGGGAACCAAATGGAGAGGCAACACAGGAAGCTTAGGTCTGGGCTATCTGATACTCATCAAATCAGTCAACCTGGACACAGAACAGCAATGTGCTCAGAAGGTGGCTGCAGTGATTAGCAGCTGAATGAGGATTAGTGTGTTAGTATTGTATTAGGATACAGTATGTTAGTTAATGTTGGCTGTGAATAATGATGTATCATCTGCTTGTTGCAGGGATGGATATTTGAAGCTCTTTCTTACATGGGAAGTAGTTTTTATCTTTCTTGTAGGAAAAAGTGAATTCTGGCCAGCCAAGGCTGTCAAGATCAACTTTGTTTTTATCTATTTCATTATGTTTTTTGTGCAGCTTTGGCCCTCATAACTTTTTGTTTCATCCAAACATCTCATGCCAGAGTACATGGCATTCAACAAAGCTGATATTTTGTTCTTTGATGTTTGCCAGAGTAAATGGACTATCAATGCAAAGTATAACCACTCCTTTATGCTAATGATCCTCTGGGGGTCTTTGATGGCACCAGTAGTATCCGTGAAGGGTGTTTTGAAAAATTGTATTGGTAAGCCATCCAAAACAGCAAAAATTATAGCCTATTCACTCTCTGTTCCTTTTCAGCCGGGGAAAAAAAAAGAGAAAATTTAGATTTGGAAAATGGATCTCTGTAGTGGGGCAAATTGGAGCATAAAAAGGTACGAAGTAAGGGACTTGTAACAGACAGCACAGACTAAGCAAACCAGCACTGTGGCAGGGGTCCAGTTGACTGCCAGGTGACATCATTTGGCATTGTTTCACCACTCCATTTATTTTATTGTGCTCATTCTCCTCCCACATTCACTAAATCAAGTGGGTCTTTTTTGTGCTGGTTGTTTGGGTAGTCCAGGTGCACCATGCTCGTGGAGGCTTCCTGTCTCCCCAGAAGTCTTTTCAATGCCTCTCCTGCCGCGGGTATTGTCATATCCCACAGTGCATCTGAAAAGAAGCAGCAGCCTGCGTAAATGTCAGAGAGGTGACTTGTTTTTAACTCTTAGTAGGCACCAGCACCTTGTGTGTGTGGGTTTAGTACACATGTGTGTATATGAATAAACCAGCTGCCTCCTGTGAGCATGTCCCCACTCTTCTGTGCTGTAACCTATTTGTAGCCTGGATTCCTAATGTGGTACCCCCAGTGAAAATACCCTTTTACTGGTTTGTTGACTTAGTTGAAGTCATCTTTTGGTCTTATACATATAATGCCTCTTTTCCCATACAAGATGTGACCGCTTTTTGTGTGTTTGACAAAAAGTTCACTTTTCCTACAATCTAAAGAAAGAACAAGTCTGAGTTTTGATGTCAGGTTGGCAAAGAGAGTTTCAAAAAAATCCCCGTCGCAGGAACATTGTGTAAAAAGACTGAAAATATGAAGACAGCCAAATGAATTCTTCATTGTGGTATTAAATTGGCTTAGCTAAATTCAACAGTATTTGCTGGTATTTCACACCTTTCAGCAGAGCTTCACACTTTTAAGTAAAAAAAAAAAGAATAATTTATTTTTGATCATAGAGGTGCTACTGTATACCTCACAATGGAGGCTTTATTAAGTGAATGTGTGTTTAAGCAGCAACAGCACGACAATGAGACAAACATGGCTAATGGCTCTAACATGAGTGAGAAGACAAATAGAGGCTAAGACAAAGAGGAAGCCACAGAAATAAAGCCATGTCACATTCAATTAGACCATCTGAAGAGCATAGCAGGCAGAGCTGACAAAGTCCAATTTGTCCAACATATTACAGCTTACCTTTCCCACATGTGCTTGCTATTCGCAGCTTTCAGCTCCAAGTTTGGACAACTATTCAGACTTTCCCACAAAACCCTCTGAGGAAAAGATGTGCTGGACTTACATTTGGGGGTTAAGTTTATCTAGGAAAGCCATCAGCCAAGTTTCCTCTGCATGTAAGTTAATCCCCCCTCACCACAGTCCCACAGCCCAACTGACAAGGTATTAGTCTAAAGAAAAGGGGAAAAAAAATGACACTTTTCTGTCTGTTTTCCTGCTGTCGCTCGTTTTCATTCACCCACGGTCTGTCTTTCTGTTGTACAGACATGGAGCTGTACCCTGTGGTGAATGTCTCACATATGCCATCCAGTTAGCGGGGTATTTTTGTCTGTGCGAGTGGGCAGTGGTGTCACTCAGCAAGCTTTGAGCTCAGCGGAGGGAGAGCTGTGAAAGCCAGTCACTAACAAGCAGAGAGATTCCCTTCTTGCATCCCACAGCCAGATGGCTAATCTCAACAGAATAAGAAACATACATTATAATCAGATTTAGAGATGTGGAAAAAAAATACTCACACCATAACAATTCAAATGCCTTGTGGTCACAAGTTGCATGGAATGAGGCAACAACAACATAAAACATAGGCTTCTCTTGTCAGATTGGATTAAATAATTAGACACACTGGAATGGCCTTGGTTAGCTTGCAACACAGACACCATTGCTGGAGGCAGGCCCTATAAATTGGAATAATTTGTGTTTTCGGGGTTGGTGTAGAGTATGTCTCAAATGGATGATGGCTGAAAAAAAAAATCCCGGATGGATTAATTAATTTACGTGTTATTTTTATCTGTCTTTGAAAGGGGCCACATTCATGGGTTTCCTTACCTCCACACAACACCCAGAAAATTCTCAACTTAAAAAAGAAATCACATAAAAAAACAAACATATTCCTTATGCCTACCTTTGCCTGTGGCCCACATGATGACAGGCTTGCAATGCACTGGCACTGTGCCAGTGCATTGCCTGAGGATCCCTGTGGGTGTCTCAAGCAATGAATCCATTAGCTACCTGTGCTCCTTGTCCACCGTGTCGCCTAAAATGTAATTTCCATCCAACTAAAGTGTAACTGCTAATATGTTTTTACTGGGATGAAAATAGCAAGTTACCAATGCATTGATATTGAATATATCATTTAATTGTTCCCAATTGTTTTTGTCTTCCAAAATAACCAATCTTGCTCTAACATCCAATTTTGTGACTACAGTGTTATTACATTTTTTTAAAAATAGTTGTTTCAGCACTTACAGCAGCTGGTTAGGGAAAGAAAAATGTACTTTATCTTTTTCCTTGGGATTGCCTTTTGACAAAATATATAGATCTTTATTAATTTTAAATATAAAAAGCAAAAACAAAAACTTCAGTGGAACATAATCCAACCAATACATCCAAATCTTGAAAAAAAATTAACTGTCGTCAAGTTTGCAATTTATTTGCATGAGAACATAATTTGTAGCAGAGAGGGGTTGTGCTCAGAGATGCACAGACACTGTCTGCTCTCCTTTCAGACATACCCACACATATACACACACACCTGAAGCCTTCCATCTGGCCAAGACTTGAGGACCATGCTGCAACAGCCTCCAATGGTCTGCCACTTAGCCCTCTTTCTGTCACTCACCCCCATCTGGCTATGCTGTCAGGCCAGGTGGCATTCCCTTATTCATTCCCCACTGGGGAAACAGCAAGAGAGAGAAATTTATATTATTAAGCTCAGAGTTGTAAATATTGATAAAAAAAATAAGACATTGTGACTAGGAAATAGAAGTATCTCTCCTTGTAAAGAAATGTAACACATTATAAAATCCTAGCAATAAATAGCCTGCTCAGACTATAGACTCAGCAGTGTGGTTGTTTGTGAGATTGTGTGGGGTGTTGTTGCACTTGATAGCATTAAAAAATCATCAAATAATCCATAATTTCTAGTTTTTCTAGTTGCTACAGAATTTGACAAACTCAAAATTTATGTTACAAATCCCTTGAAAAACATTGCTTCTCACTTGTTCATGCAAAATGTGTTTTTAAAGACATTGTTATCCACTAAGGACAACAAATGAACACACCTAATGAAATGTATTTATTAATTGTAATGTCACCAAGACTTATTTTGTTTTCTTGTGGTTACAATAGCTACAACAGATGTTTTTCTTTAATCTAGTAATGTAGCTCAGTTGGTATGGCAGACATCCACAGACCACAGAGTCAGCGGTTTGATCCCCGTTCCCGGCTACGTGCCTAAGTGTCCTTCAACCCCAAGTTGCTCCTGGTGGGTCAGGTGAGCACCTTGCATGGCAGCCAATGCCATCGGTGAGTGAGTGGGTGAATGGGAATCAACATTGTAAAGTGCTTTGGATAAAAAGTGTTATATAAGTGGCCATTTACAATTTACCATTTAATAACCCAGACTACTTCCTTCCTTCTGTTTCCTCTAACCCTAACCAAGTACTGTGGATGCCTAAACTTATACACAAAATCTTTATCAATGCTGTAGTCATTCAAACTGGATGTTGTATTGCGAGATGTTTTTGAAACGAAAATAATTTGATGATCTGTGACTTTCCATTTATGTCAATATTATTTTAATAGAAAAAATAAGTCAATAGCAGTGACATGATTTTCCAGTTGTATACAAATGTAATTGTTAGGAAACACAGTTGAAATAAATACTTGGTTTGCAACTTGCAACACATTCAGCCATTCCTAATTTGTGCAGTGCATGCGAAGCCTAATTAATGTTTACACTCAGTGCAGACTCAGACTCCTGATTTTATGAACACCAGGAATCAAGAACAGCTGTTTGATAGAGAGAGAAACTAATGATGTCATGCCCGGGCTCATCAGCAGGGAGCCCAACACCATGGGAGCTGTCAGTCAACAAAAGAATGTCAGCGGCAAAAGGGCCTCTGTTTGGGGAAGGCACTTGTCAATCATCTCTCAGGCAGCGGTGGAACAGGTGGCCTGGCCAATCAGAGAAGGTCCCAGCACAGCAGGCCCAGGACCAGGAAGTGAAGCGCCATCTGGAGTGAATACGAGCTGCGAGTGGGCAACTGAAACACAGTGATGACATGGCGGAGAAGCTGGTGGAGTTTGCTGGTAGATATAACAAGGGCATTTGGTTTCATGTTGCATATCACGCCAAGTCTGTTGTTGGTTCTAGTAGTCAGATGGTGCTTATTAAAGATGTGCACAGGCAGCCATTCCTCTCATTTAGGGGTGGAAGACCACTTTGTGTGTGTGTTTTAGCGTGTGTGTGGTAGCCAACAAGTATGATAGGTGGAATGCTATTACTGACATGGTATCACAGTACTCACACTGATTAGTGTAACAGACCTGCCATCACACACATAGCCTATTTATCAGTCAGATATTTTACTTATTATTGGACCAGCCTGGTGCAGGGTGTCAATTTAGGTTTGTGAACAATTTGGCAGCTCATAAAATAAAAAAAGGGACAAAATAGTGACAGTGAAAACTAAAAATGATGACACTGAGCTTGATATGGAGAAAAGGCTGAAAAAAAGCCATTAAAACATGTTCTGCATGGAAAGATTTCTTTCTTTCGTCTTTTACGTAACAATGATCTTTTATTCATTTGATAAGAGGCAGATCTGCTGAGAGATAGGTCAGACGAAATGGAATTGAATTGAAGTCTTTGCACTACATTTACTGAATCATCATTGTGATTAATAGCAGTTAACACCTCGTAAAAATAGAGCCACAATTACACCGGAAAATTAGGGGCCAGCATTGCCATCATGCTAATAAGCAGTGAATATAATTACATTTATTGCAGTATTGTCACAGAGATTGATAAATTCACGCTCAATCTCGTTAATCTCTCAATAACATCCAGCGCAGAATTTAATAATTATCTTTTTTTCCGTTCCTAATCAAAAAGGTGGAAGAGAAAGAGGAGGAGAAAGAGAGGAGAGATTGCAAGAGAAGACTGAGGTAGGAGAAGATGGAGAGCGACAGTTGTGTGAGACGGAGAATGAGCAGATATGCTCCTGTCCATCTCGAGTATTTTTACTCCTATTCCCAGTAGAAGGGATATAACAGATAATTACCAACTCTAAAAACTGTGTCTTTGTGTGCTGCTCTGAAAGGAGAAACTCTCCAGTACTGAAGAGATAAAGCTCAAAACAAAAGCAGCCTGAATTGGACCAGGATTAGCTTTAATGGCGGTAATTACCAGAGGGGATAACAGCCTGGTCCTCTCTGCCCATCACTAAGGCCCAGAGCAGAGGACAGCAGGAGGGGGAGAGAAAGACCTGAATCAGGGCCCATCCTTGGCTGTCTGTGTGGCTGCATGGTGGCAGCGCTTTAGCACATTCAATTGTAAAACACTTGGACGACCCATCTATGTCTGGCCTCTCCTGTGCTAAAAGCCACTACTGTATCTCACCACCCCAATAATGGCTGTGCATAAAAAGGACTGGGCCCTCCACACTGTTGCTTCTTGAATTACAATCTGAGCTGATGCCATGGATAAGAGTGCCCTAAATTATAGCGGCGGGTGCACTGAGGCCTCTCTTTCTCCTTTTCTCTTTCTCTGTCTCTACCTCATCTTAATGGTGCAGAAGCATCAGCAAGCTGCACAGTGTGCACAGATAAAACGTTATTATTTGGGCCATTGACAGTGATGGGGTCTGCTGCCTAAAAACAAGAGAAATTAAAATGCAACATTGTGCCACCTTATAGTCTCAATAGAAGATGGGCCCCCAGACATCAATGAGAACAAAAGAGAGAAACGACAAGAGCCATGTGCAGGATATCCAGCTGCTCAGAAGGATGTAATTTATCTAGTTTTAAATCTCTGCTTCAAAACCTTAATTTGAATGTCAGACATCTCGGCCCCAGAGCATCACACAGCGAATCTAAATCAAATATACTGTCTCAATGTGCTACTGCCAATTCTACTACTTTTGTACAATATTTCCAGTGTCCATAGGACTTTTGTTCTATGGAAGGTTGAGGTTGAGGCTGAGGTTTGTGGTGTGTTTGTTTTTTGAAACTCAGATCAGAAAAGAACAAACCACTGAACACATGATCCACAGGCAAACTAGGTCTGTTAGTGTCTCATAAGTCGAGCTGAGACTATTCACACAGTCAGCTGCATTAACTAAAAGGCACAAATTTAGGATGCGCAGAAACAAAACACTCTCCCCGTCTTACTCATCTCCTCATTGATTATACACTGTAGATTGTTTTGTTACCAGTTTTACCTATATGTAGAAATTCCGTGCCTACAGTGCTGTATGCGATCATAATGAGAAACACCATGCAGCTAGGTCCGTAGTCTTATTTTAATTAACTCTTTTGATCTCTATCAGAAACGCCTTGATGAGACCTGCCATTCAAAACTCCATATGTGATGGCCAAGCTTCATTGGAGGCATGTCTGTTGTTTCTGTTGCTCTTATCTACAGTGAATCAAGAGGCATAATAATTTTTCCTGCTCTTTTAATACTTAGTTGACCCACTATGTTTATTTTCATTAGGTTTTATCTTTGTAGTATGTCCATAATAAACCAACTGAGTGTCTGTGTGTTCACCTCAACTTAATACAGGTTATTGCACAAATGTTCCTAGATGGTAATGTACAATAATATGGAAAACAGACAGATTTAGTACCTCTTATTTAAACGGAATTCCAACAATGTTGTCTCTGTTTAGCTGATACCAGGAAGGTGATGCAAGATAACTCAGCAAAGCTCAGTTACATCAATACAGTCAGCATATGAGCCACTTGTGCAAACAAATTCCTTGAAGCTGACATCAAACATCCAACCACATGTCTGTCCTTGTGAGGAAGTCAGAATGGAAATCCCCCTCCTTCTCCCATCTCTCTTAAATAAGGTTGTGGTTACCATCTTTTTTTTTCTCCTTATTTTAATCCAAGAGAAACTGCAGATGAAAGCAGAGTAATGTTGCTAATGTGTGCAATAGTCACAGCCACATTAACCCACCACAATAAATTAAAGACCACAAGCGTTCATCTTGGCCTCATGTGACCAAACCCCCCAGATACAAACAGACATACGGTCACACAGTCACGCATTGTCCTCTAACGCCCTCCAAACCAGAAGCAGCCAGCAGGCAGGCGCCCACGTTTCCCACTCCAGACCTATCTGGCTGTGGAGATAAAACCATACTATAAACACAACAACATTTGACTCATTTCTGTAACATGATTGGGAAGCCGACTGATGAGAGAAACCTAATAGCTCTATGGCACAGGGGGATATTCTCTGAGTGACCTATAGCTTATTCAACTAAGTTTCAATTACCTAAATAATTGAATGAGGCGTGGCTAAAAGTCTTTTGAGGTATACACTTACTGTATGACTCGTCTCTTCATATGTGGTCTTGCTTTAATGCGAATCTTACGTTTGACATGAAGACATGTGATTTGAATAAGTGCTAACTCTTCACACTGTGTACTGTGCACATCTGCAAAGTAAGTATACAGGCTCGTTTTAAACATGCTTTTCACATACGCAGACAATTCATGGGCCCTCTCTTTCACACATACACAAACATATACACACTCAGAGCCAATAAAATTCAGATGTCTCCACACTCCATCCTTTGTGAGACCTTATTCTCCTGGTTATTACCCTGGGTATTGTTACAGAGAATTGGCATGCTTATCAAGGCCTGTAGTCTAAAGTTGATACGACACTGGACTGGCAGCTTCATTAAGATTGATATCCTCCTGCAGCATGCCCAGATGCAGTGATCTAGGACATGGGAGAGAGCACCAGAGCAAAGGTAGAGAGAGAGAGAACAAAACAAATGAGAGAGTAGAAAAGAGAAAAAAAACTGTAGGTCCACCTCCCAAGTAGCTCAATTGCCATCTATTGAACCACTTGAGCTCAGGAGAGGGGCCAGGCATGCATATCTCTCTTTTAGAGGGACGCTCACCCTGTAACTTCACCCTGCTAGTCATAAATTACCTTCCCTGGCTCAGTTCTTTCACAGTGGATGCACAGAAGGCCCCTATAGCTTCTCTATGAGCAATTAGGCTCAATAGGATGGTATCAAACCAGCCTGACCTCGTCCAACCTCTCCTGTCTTTGTCACCTGCTAAAAGGTCCTCTCCACTTCAGTGCCATTGCGCACAGTGTGCATGGTGGAACCACAGTGCAATTTACTGGCCACTAGTGATGCAGAGTTTTATGCTGAGCAACGTCAACAGGGTCAAGGGTCAACTAGACTTGAAATCTTTCTTTGTTGTATTTTTGAGCTTGGTTAAATAAAGGCTAGTTCAGTCCAAATGTGCTGAACTGTGATACAACACTGCTGTCCCATTTAACGGATTATTTTCATTCCATCTGATGGCCTTTCTAGCTATCCTATCATCTGGATCACATTCATCCAGCGTAGCCAACTGGAATGAAACTTCTGCTTTATGAGAAATCCCATTTGCTAAATTTAGACTGTAATAGGTCAGGAAAGATTGCTGTGTGTACATTAACTGAGCACATTGGCATGTCTAATTTGCTGCAGTGGACAAAACAAAGGGTTTCATTGATATCTCCATATTGAAGCAACCCTGCATCTACTGGATAGCCCTGGCTTCCACTGGCCATAGATGATTTATTGCATCGCTGACTAGCCTGCACACAATCTGATTGGCAAGACTGGTGCCCATTAAAAAGCATATATTTTTAATCACTGTTTATTATGTCAGTAGCAAAGTCACTTGAAAAGGTATTTTAATATGCCTGAGTCTGGTGAGGACATGGGATAAACAAGACTCCGGAGAGTTTTTATTACCTTAGTTAGAAATGACAAGTCAAGCATTACTTCTAAAGCTTTCATTTCACCTTTAAGAACCTTCATTAAAGAAAGAAGGCTCAAATGTGAGCCACAGAGTAAGCATCTGTTATAGAATGGCATAATGTCAAACCAAATGTACACCATTCGTACTGGCATGCCTCTGTACGTCAGGTTTAAATAAGTGGAGTGCCTTTCAGGAGACGATAAGACCAATAGAGTGGGTTGAAATGGAATGCTTTTCATTAACATAATCATCTGCAGACACTCATTTAATGCCAGCAATGACATTGTAATGTTGGGTTCCTTTATTTCTTTAGTCATATCAATGCAACATTATGACCATTATGACCAAGTTTATGTTTTCGTCCCAGTGTTATCCTATGTAATGCAGATGCGTGGCTTTGCATTTCTCCTACCATCAAATGGCTTGGTGTGCCAGTAAGTTTAATGTGCGTCCGATGAAAGGTCATGCTCTATCAAACCAACTGGCCAGCAGAGTGGACACAGAGAAGTATTATGGAAGTGAGGCAGTTTCATCAGGCCTATAGAAGTGCTCCCTATATGCACACAGAGTCACTGGGCAGATGTGACCTCGCCAGCACACAGAGGCTCTTTGTGTCCGAGGGATTTAGAGTCCCCTGGGCCTCCTGACTCTAAACATTAACAGACTTAGTGCAGAACGAGAGAAAGAGACCCTTACTCTGCTGACATGCAACATTAACCGGGGCCAACTCTCTCTTCATACTTGCAATATCAAGAAGAGCTTTATAAATATGGATGCACGCAAAGATGTATGCAATGGCTTGAGGCAGGGGCAAGGCCGTGGCTGAGGTACACAGTAATAAGGTGAAGTAGTGTCCTTAGTGAGAATATACCTGGTGCAGGACAGAGGACATCTCTTTATATGGCAATTCACACTTGTTTACATGCAATAAAAGCGAGGGCTTTTTAGCACTCTTCTTAAAAGAGTCCAGTGCAGGCACCATCCATTTCATTTAATTTTGTGTTGTAAAATGAGCAGAGGTCAGCATTCTAAACACAATTCAACTCATTGCTCATGATATGTACCTTGTCTTGTTACTGAAATGTGCTCAGAAGGCCTGCTCCTTGCCATGGTGTTTTAAAAAGAAATGGTTCAAACCAAGGACCCAATTATCTGTTAAGGATTTATGTTATGTCTGACATACACATATTCATATAGATTCTCTCTTTCTTTCGTCTTTCTGCCTTGTGATTCACTGATATCCTCATTATTTTTGCTAATAATAATGATACAGGATTTGCATAAAGGAAATGAAACAGGTTACATTTGCATATATTAAACATTTATATGTATGCATATAATATGTTTGCCCATTTCAGGAAACTAGGCAAGATAATAGTAAGACTAAGACAGGAAATAGAAGGAGCACAATTCCATGGTAAATATTGGTCTTCGTTATCTGCCATCCCCTCAGACAGGACTCTGTATCATTTTTCAGCAAAGAGCCCCCTGTTCTTGAGCACTAGGCCAGGCCTTGCCTTATTAAATTATCTCCCTTGCTTTGCAAATACAATTTCCTGCATAAATCACTCAAATGATCCTTCAGACTGTCAGATCCAAGAGAGTGTTTTTCTATCCTATCTGCCTCCGACCAGGTTATGCAAATCCCCACCACTGTGTGTTCAATATCTATTGAGATGCTTCAATTGTCTGCATTTGGCCCTAAATCCTTAGCCTGTCCCCTTATTATTCCCTCGCCCTTGATAAAAGTGACACTAAGCAACAAGCTATCACCAAGTCACTAATCCATTACAAAAAAAAGGAGCATGCCCATTTAATAAGTCAGAAACACTGACCCTGCAACCTTGACCTTGTAAACCTTACAATAGAAGGAGGACACAATTTGTGCACTGCAGATCTGCTTGGTGGACCATTGGAAAGGGCTTATTATGGCCTCTAATCTGGGGCTGAATTCAATCTCATTGGAAAGCGACTGAAGACTGAAATCTTTACTAGGGGTCAGCTTAGTCTAAGATCCTAATACAGAAATGCATAATTGCACCAGACAGACATCTGCTTTATCATCCTACCTATAGCTACCCAGCAGTCTAATTCTGAAGGATAAACATCTGTAATTCATGGGCTCAAATGCGAGTCAGCTTTGACTAACTTCAGCTTCATACCAGACAGCTGTTTGGGCAGCAGCTATGGCCTGACTGTGCAGGGGGTCTTGGTGGATGTCCTGAAAGGGACCTCCAAAACTCTAAAGAGACAAAGGAGTCTCCTGAACAATGTTCTGCCTGATACAATGGAGGTGCACAGGGAGGAAGGGGCAAAAGAACACTGCCTATTCTTGGCCATGAATGACCAGTGCATTCCTCTCCAGTGGCTGAGCAGTGAGCGCAGTGACCAAGAGTGACAAGTCTTTACACCGCTTTGTTGACACTCTATGTGCTTGACCAATACATTCCTTCTGTTCGCTCCATCACCCTCCACTTTCTCCCTTTTTCTCTTTTTCTGCTTTCTTCCTCATTCGCTTCTAACTCTGCAAATGGACTTCTACTTTTTTCTGTGTGTGTAGCCCTGCATCCAATAAGCAGTGTCAGTCTGGTTATATATTGCTTATATGCTGAATAAAACATGGAACAGCATGATACGGCGCATGCACATAAACACATGTTGGGGTCGGGTCACTGTGTAGCTTTACTGACACACTTTGGACAGCATGTTTGTTCTCCATACAAGCCACATATCAGCCCTTTGACAATTGAAATGGGTGAATATAACATATAGGACAGTATCAAGGGTTCATGTGGAGGACAGGGAATTACAGGCTTCCTTTCTTTCTCTCACACTCACCCTCTTTTTCTGTGTCTCGCTCATAGTCTCATACTCACTCACTCACACACACACACACACACACACACGGAGGAGGATTCCTAAAATGCTCAAAAATCCTCAAATCCTGAAGATTAACAACTTAATGTACAAAGCCTATCCCTGATTAAATTGAAAGTTATGATGAAGTTGTGCAATTGTAAGGAATTCATTTCGTAATCAACGGGAAGATTTGTGCCTTTAAGTTTATGGCACTGAGTAACATAGAAATGACGTCTTTCTGAGTACATTTCACCTACAAGCCGGTGATTTCAAAAGAGAAGAGAATGACAGGGGAAAAACAAAGCGACAGTACACAGTGCATGGTGCCAGTTCTGTGTGAGTAGCTTATGCTCCTAAATTGACTGTATAAGGACCGTGTTAAGCCCTCACAGAGCTTTGGCATCAGCAGATCCACACCTGTGACAGCAGTGCAAGAATAATGGGGCTCATTAAAGATTTGATTCAGATCTTCGGTAGGAACCCTGTTGAGTTTCTTTAAAGCAATGTGCTAATCGAAATGATAGGTGGCAAATACAGTAGCGGCAGAAAATTGGACTTGAAAAGAAATGTCTGTCTCTCCATTTTTAAAGCCTTCCTCCTAATAACCTGTTTTCCTTTGTACCCTCAAACAAAATGGCTTCTATAGTTGTACAAGCCGCCTTCGAGGGTGAGCTGTGACTGGCATACATGGATGTCTTCATGTAGGACCTTTTTTTGATGCTCGAGCACTGCTGATACTATATGTTTGTTTCATTCTTTTGAAAAGAGTAGACTTTCACCTGAGTTCAAGTAAAATGCAACAATTTTTCATGTATCTGTCCTAAAGATAGGCACCTTCCTTCTCCTAAAGGATGATTTGTGGACGATTCCGTGCTGCTCTCTGAAACCGACATCTGACCTTGTAACTTTGCCTATCAAGAAGTAAAGTGGCTCTGGAAAAGGGATGAGGTGGTGAATGGTGGTGCACTGTACAAGCAACGAAAATGAATTCAGGAGAGTGTATGACTCTTGTGATGAGAAATGCTCTGGTAAATTATGACACAAAGCATAATTCATGCGATAAAAAGGGAAATATTGCATAGATGGAGCAGATTATTGGTTTGAAGGCACGTACCTGCATGCTATGAATATCTGAACTACCTAGTGTAAGAGATAATAAGAACCATCTTAATGGTTTATGAATCTCACTTGATTTATGGTTATTAACCATAGGAAAATTATAGTGGCGCTACACTGATAGATGGGATAACGGTGGGGGGGCTATTTCAGGACAGTGGTTGAAGTACAACAACCTGTAAGCTCATAGACTGATATAGGACTGAATGGTAATACACACTGAATTCTACCATAATGTGACCTATAAAACTTGTATCTATAAAATCTGACAATCGACTGGCTTAAAAAAAAAAACTAACTTTCCACAGCTAACAAGTAGCTTCAAGCCAATCATCAGTTCTTCGATTTTTTTTCTTGTTAGTGATGCCAAAAGTAGAAGTAAAAGAGGGAGAAGGGAGAGGAAAAACAAGGTTTTATCCTGGGGACTGACACCATTCCCAACCAGCACACACCTCCAAGTACCCCTTGCTGATTACCCCCCCCCCCACCCCCCCCAAAAAAAGAAAAAAGCAAGGAGCATCAATAAAGAACTGTGGTGCAGATTGGAGAAGGCATGGGCAGATTTTCAGTGGGATTTCAGAAAAAGACACAAGGGGCAAAAATCCTGTGCTTTTGTCTATCTGCCATTCAAATAGTTCTGATGAGCCTTATGCTGGAGGCTCTGCTTGTCATAGGGGTCCTGATCTCTTGTGAGAATTGATTTCCATCATCTGGGGGGAGCTGAAGGGACTGAGGGCATATTCCTGCCTGGTAGAGCAAGATAAGGACCAGATAAACTGAGGCAGACTTTATTATTATTATTATATAATAATAATAATAATAATAATAATAATAATAATAATAATAATAATAATAATAATAATAATAATAATAATAATAATAATAATAATAATAATAATAATAATCAATTATTATTAACATTACTAGTGGTGGTGGTAGTAGTAGTAGTATACAGAAGCCAAAGAGGAAGCTATTAGGGGAATGAAAGCAGACATACCAAAAATATTTAGTGTCACAGTAGAATGCTTAATGTTACACTAGTTTTCAAAGAGTAGGAAGTCCTGTCTTGTTGTGACGTTTTTTCTCTGCCAAGCATTTCATCTGATTATGAGTGCTTTGCAATCTGCGACAGCATGATTGATGCTCCACTTTCATGAGGGGAATTTTAACAGCACCTCTTCAACGCTCAATGCGCACCCAATTATGCGTCTGAGCTGGTAACCTTGAATTTATGTCACCATGGCAACAAAACCCCCGGTCATGCATTATGGATTATCATTGAAATTCTACACCCCTACCTAACATAATGAGAGCCCAGGACTTAATCAAATCAGCCCATTCTGTGTGACACAAAGTGAAGAAGGAGCTCTCATTGTATTGGGGTTGCGGCTGGGAGAAGCCAGCCAGGCAAGCAGGCAGGCAGGCAGACAGGAGGGTGGCAGACTGGGCTGTGTCGGCCCCAGCAGCTGCAGGGCTTGCAGCCTGATAGATGGCTCCCATATACATCAGTGAACATATAGACAGATGGCCCTCAATGCTTGGAATTTCCAACTCAGGAAGCAGCTGTTCAGCCTAACCTCTGCTGTCCGTCTCACCTTGTTGTCATGGAACATTGAGCAGAGAAGGAGAATGTGGATGGTGACATGGTGAAGAGTGTGGCAGAGCACCACAGAGCTTCGGGGTTGGGAAAGGGGAAGGGGGCTTGAGTAGAGGCTGAGACGGGGCTTGCTGAATTTATATTAGGTGGCCTTTTCTAATTCTAGCTCTCTCTCGTTGAACCCCTCCTCCTGTTTTTTCTGCAGTGTTTTTTTCTTTTGGTAGCCTGTGGATCTGGGTGGCACTGGAGTCTTGCTTTCTTACTCATGACCACAAAAATGGATGCCCAGAATTATTTAGTCCTCATTTCTCTTTTTTGCTCTCTCTGTCTATTCGATGGATGACATAATTGTTGTAAATCACTGCGCTGGATTAATGCAATCTATTTTTCATCTCCTCCCTGGCTTCTCCCCCTTCACTACTGGAGGCCCAGCCTAAGCTGTTACATAAAATATTGATTGCACTTATGCATTTCTGTCATTGTATGCAAGCATTTTTATTAGCTAACAGGCAGAGGAAACTGGTGTTGCCCCCCATTTTCTCACCCTCTGTAGGAACTTTTAATAGCTCTGCAGATTTTTGTTCCTCTCTCCTCTGTTTCCTTGCATCATCCCTGTAGACTACTGGGAAGCCCTGAAGATTTCAGCATGGGACTAATGGAGGTGGATTACAGAGGGGAAAGAACTCTTCTGAAGGCATGCTCTAGAAATTGTAAATGCATATAAGTCAATGGAATTTTATAATGATATCTTAAAGGGAAGTATGGTTTTACATTTTAGAGAGTAAGCTCACACATGCCCAAATGCTGTTTAATAGTCAATATTAATGCAAATGCATTATAACCCAGATTCACAAGTCTTGAAGGTGCTTTACCAATTTTTTACATTTTTTGTCAAATACTTTTAAGGTTAATCATCTAAATAATAATCAATCCTGTTTTTGCCTTCCTGGAAAAGCTCTGAGAAAGAGAACTCCTCGGCTTTAAACGTATTATTCAGATTGACTTTCAATGGGGGTTAATATTTTGGTCCACAACGTTATGTCACAAGGAGAAGCATCTTACTAAATGGTTAATTTGCATAACTATTTATTTTTTATTGAGTTTATTACAGGAGCTTTTTGGAGGCAAAACAAAGTCTAACGCAGACACTAAGGCATATCAAATGTATTCTGAAGACAGCAGTGAAAAGGGACAGACTATCAGCATCAGAATACTAATATCCAATATTCCATTGAAACAACAAAATATATATATTTTAAAGTAACCGTAAACCTTTATGTAAAACAAATTCAGTAATTCATCAACACCCCAGGTCCTATGCAGTTGTCTAAAACATCTGCATCTTTTCAATAAACATAACAGGGTAATAAATGTTATTTTCTCCAAAGTAAGCACATCACAAGTAGAGGTGTCATCTAAAATGTATTTGTGATGTGCTTGATGAAGCCTGCTTATCCCTCTGTAATGACACCCCAGCCTCTCTCATGTGTTATGCATCACATCTTGTTACCATCTTCCTCTGAGCATGGCTGTCATCATGTGTCTTCTTAGGCCCCTCCGGAAGCATCGCATCAGCTAAGGGATACATAGCGAAGAGTGGGGAAGGGAAGGGAGGGGAGCGGAGCGGAGCTATTAGATGCTTCTTCAACTTCACAAACTCCAGAAGGTGTCATTCTCATCTATATTTGCTGAGGCCACCTTTCCCCCCTGCCAGACTGATTCATTACAGAGCAGAAAGGAGAGAGTGGAATCAGTGATGTAGTAAGTGTGAGAGTAGTTTGTGTGAGTCCATTCTCACAATACATCATTGATGCTCTATTTTTGTTATTAGAACATCTCTCCTGCATTATGCATATCAGGTTCATGGAGAGTATCATTGTTATATATTTTAGCAATCCAGATAGTATGAGAATATGTTGGCTGCCACTTGAACCTGCTGTGGAACATATAGGAGGTAGTTATGCCATTCTTGCTGAAAGTATTTCAACATCTCAATGGCATTTCAGTCCTTTGTGAGTGTTTTTACAACCTCTTTCATGATTGTGACTACATAAAAATGAGACTTGCCAGATGATTCATTATACTGTGTTCTATTTAAATCACAGTCTAATGCAAATCAGGTAGACTCAGGATGTTTATTATGGATCACACAAGGAAAATAAATAATCACTTATAAATTATGCTTCTTAGCTAGTGCATGCATAAGTAAAAAAAAAAGTATTTCCAAGGACTGAGGGATAAACTCAGGACTTCCACAACAGGGGAATGCAATAATGGCAGAAATTCCCATTGATAGCGTTTTGTTGGTAATTCTCCGTAGGCCTCTTGTTGTGTTTAACAATGCATCTGCATCATTAAGACAGAGAAAAGCATCCAAAAGCTCATACATCACTACAAAGTTACTTTTGCACACCTTACTCATTAATCATCACGAGGATGACTGAATCTATATGGAAGGACTGTTACAAACTAATGACTTTGGCTATCTTTGTAACCTTCCTTTGACAGCTATACTATTGGGTTACAAGGAGAGTCACACCAGTTCAGTCCCCACTTCTTCATTTGCATAGAATTAATGATGCATGCATATGCAAATTAGCATTTTAAACAATGTTGATTGGTGCCTATGTATTCACAGGCCAAGAGTCACACATGTCTGACATGCCACTTCTGCATGTAATTTGCACCACAGTAAAGGGCAACTGGTTCTGTCTCTCATGCAAACTCATCATGGCTGTAGGAGGCACTGATAAATGCTTAATCTATTCATTGACTGGTGTTTATTTATTGCTCTGAATATATTATTCTATTGTTATGGTCTCTTCTTAGACCATATCACATATCATATATATATCATATAATGTCAGTGAAGTAGAAAAAGCTCTGTTGTGCAGACGAATCCAAGATTTGCATTCAGTTGAAGGCTACATGATGATGAGCAACAACTGCCTGGTTCCACATGCACGTTCCACATGTTCAAGTATAAAGGTAATCCTTTACCAGTGTCCTAGGCTTATAGTCCGCTGCACAATCTCAGCTCACTTGTCTGACATACACACGCACACATGTATTCACAATATCCAAGTTAAGGCATGATGGGATCTTATTTCAGGCCCCAGATGTTCACAGCCTTCTGAGCCTGTGGATACATCATTGGATGCTTTCATCCAGCTCCTGGCCTGCTGAGGCCCTCAGAGGCCCGTGGAAGCCATCCAGACCAGCCCTCTTTATTTGGTTAAGGGCTCTTCAGTGGTAAGCCAAAAGCACAGAGGACCTCTGCATGTCAATATCTCCCCGCATATCTTCCATTTCTCTGCTCACCCCTCCTCAGGTCAGCCCTGCAGACTGTTGCATTTCTGATATATACAGAACATGCTGTGCTATGACTTACCACTGCCCTACAGCAACACTCAAGGGGAAGAAAAATCCTTTAACAGGAGGAAAAGAAAAAAACTCATTCAGCATTAATGTAAATATTGAAAAAGCGGACAATTGTGACTAAGACAAATAATTACCAATCTTGAAATAGCTCAAAATCAAAAACAATATAGTCACGTCTGAAATGTAAAAGGAGATCAATTGCCAGGTTTACTATCGAAAGAATTTTCATTTTGTAGATTTTCTTTCACATTAAAATCCGGTTCACAACCTCTGCTTTTACAAGGTTCCATTTCAACATGTATTACACTTTACTGTGTCAATATTTATGATCTAGTTGTAGCCTACAATCATTGTATATCTGTGCTTTGTCACAATTTGCATTTATAGATTTAAACTTAATGGCCTATTTCACTTCTATGTGGGCTTGTAAGGGTAACTCTAAAGTCATGAGTATATTTATATTGTGAGGAATCACAGTTTTGCATGCAACCAATTACTTCTATGGGCTGACACCTATAAAAAACTGTGTTAGAATCAATATACTAATGTATTTTTTTTCTTCTTCTTCTTTTTATTTCTTTCTTTAGCCTGACACAAAATGGTAATGAATGCTCAGGGGATGTTTACCCCATTTAGATTTCATAGAAGTCGGTGTCTGCATTGATTAATGTGTGCCTAACCTATGTTTTCATTATTAGAGGAGGTGGTGGGGGCGTGCTTTTGTGTGGTTGTGTATGCAACTCTGTTTATGGGTTGGATGGGGGTTACATTTTGGGGTAGTATGATTGAAACCCCCATGCCTCCATGTGTAGGTAATGAACCTGAAGACAAGCAGCAGCTAGCCTGAAATTTCATGCATTGAGAGAGCGTCAGGGCATACATGAGCCTGGCTTGGTCATTTGTTATCATTAATCTTTACATTTATGGCTGCAAATATATTATTAGGAGGTGTGTCCTGAGTATTTCACTTTGATTGGACTATACCCTATGACATATTGATCAGTTGCATCGGGAAAGGGAGAGTCAGGAGGCAAAAGTGACGAGGACCTTGACTTAGGACATCTGCAAAGGCACGACCGTGAATGTCTGGCTCATACTCAGTCTTTATGGTAATTTCCTTTGAACGGAAACCCAAAGCACATATAGCCCATCACACTGAGACCCAACACTAGCTGGCTGGGTGAGTAAGTGACAGAATACATGGAAGCCAAAATGGGGTCCAGAAATGACCAGCAGCCTGCGCTGGATTACTTTCCAGAAAATCCTATCCATCTTCATTCAAGCATTACAGCGCTCAGTGAAATGGTATGGTAGGACGGACCAGATTCAGATTGGTTCTACGTGCTGGTGTGTGTATGTGTAAGCCATATCCAACTCACTGTTAGTTGAGACTTCACCAGCTATTTTGTGCTCCCCTGTTTTGGACACACCCCTACTGGCTGCTGAAGTGAGCCCCAGTAAACTAAAACAACTCTTGAATTAATCATCCATGTAAATTCTTACAGGTGAGCTGCAACTTGCAAGTGGCACCAGGTCAAAGGCAGCAGTTATTGCATTATCCTGCTCTGTGGTGCTCGTGCCTACGATCATGCAAAAACAGTAGTGCCAGGATCTCTATCAATTATAAAGCAGTCTGAAGCTACAACATTTGCTAGTTCAAGCAGCAAATCCCATGCTAAAACTAACAGCAACCTATCATATGCAAAAAGACAAATGCAAGAGTTAGTATATTAATATGGCAGGTCTACCTTACCTATTTATGCAGTGCCATTGCTTGCACCATATCTATCTTTGTAAGTCAGAAAACAATGTGCCATTAGTCATATGAGAATTCAAGGATGGAAAATTTCCAATTCATGACAAAGGTTCCGTGTATACATGCACATATGCATTTGCGGGCAATGTTGTGGAACTCACTGATCAGTGTCTGATGAAGGTAACATTTCTCTCCGTCTGCAGTTAGAATAATGTGAAGGGAAAAGCCATTTGGCACACACTGCACAGGGTGACATTTGGGAAGATTTAGTGATTTGTAGGAGAAAGACAATTGTAATAGAATATGTGTGAATCAGCGTTAGTCTACAAGATGATGTCATGCCTGCAGTCACTAAGCTGTTCTGGACTCACATGTAGAATGTGCTGTCTAATTATAGAATGTGATTAGTCCTGATTAATAGTCTTGCAATGCTTTTTAATGTAGCTATGTCACTGAAACTGATATTTTTCCTTGTTTTAAATATGACTTTATAAGTTCTGCAGTCATCTTGATGATTTATAATTGCTGTCTATGTAACTTGCTAGGGTTTGGATTTATTTGGATAAACTAAAAAAATGATCAGATTGTAAACCACAGCACAGAAACCAACTAATTCATTTTCTGATCAGACAGAAATACAGGCTAGTGCATACAATGAGCAGACTGTTTTCCGGCCATAGTTTTTGCACGTTGACAGTTTACTTAGCCAATTTAAATTGAGGATTAAGCTGCAGGAGGTGTTCATGTGACTACCAAGGGACTATAATCCCAATCACAGGTACAAGCCATATTTATGCTAATAACAGTTCATTTTATTAAGGTGCTGTTAAAAGCGGTGATGTGTACACATATATATAAATAAATTATTATGCTAAAATGTCATCAAGATTAATGAAAAGACCAACAGACATTGCATTTATGAAAATTAATATATTACTCTTTGTAAACCGTGGTCCCTGCTAATGGATTTTATGCCCCTTTATGGCAGAAAGCCATGGCATCTAGAGAATAGAGATCAGGTGGAAATTTGTAGGTTATTATGCATCTGGACTCCCAACCTTCCTCTCTCCTTAGCCCAGTGCCCAGGTCCAGGCTGTAAATTAGAAGGACAAGTTGTGTGCGACAGTCACCGTTTATTGCTGTGTTTAAATTCACCCTGCTTTCGGAACGGCATATTATGGGGTGTAGCTTTATAAAAAAAAAAAAAGCATTTAATATAAATGATCTGGAGTTGATTGTGATGGATATACTATGTAGAGACACCTTGCCTTCAAGGGCATCAAGGGATAAGCTATCATTTTCTTTCTCTTACCCATGAAGGGAAGAATGACTGAGGGTCCAATGTCATTTCAGTGTCTACAATAACACACCACAACTCACAGGAGCACACATAATGTGATATGAAACAACAAATTGTTTTTAAAGCCTACATGTATTGTTCTGGTGTATGTATAGTTTGCATAATTTGAAATGTACAATGAAATTGTGGTCTATTAGCATATAAACATGGAGTATAGGCAGAAAAGAAAATCTATCCTCCATCCTCTCCTCGGTTGTTCTCTGCAAATACGGACTCATACGTTCACGTACCCAACAGGCTTCTTATTCTGTTTGTGACTGGGTGACCTTTTGTAGCATATTTTGCTGAAGCTACTATAAGTTTTGGTCTGTGTAGTGTTTTACCTCCTCTCACCTTTGCTGATATTTCAATAAAGAGAGCCAAAGTGACCCAGCTTTATAAACCTGTGCTCAGCATAATAAGCCTATGTTACGATTAATGAGATACCCAGGGCATTATTTGTTATCTTATATATCTTATTGATTGCATTGTCTTTCATCTTTGCAGGCACACACTCCCTTTCTGTCTTTCAGACTCACTCCACCACCTCTCTTTCCAGCCTCTGGCTGTCTGTTTTGCTCTCTCTTGGTCTCCCCCACTCATTCTGTCCCCTGAGCCTCCTGTTCGCACTTATATAGGAGTGTTGAAGGTTGAATAGTCATGGCATGCAAAGTGCAAGCTTGTATAACTACACTCCCATTACCTGCAGCGTGTGTGCTAATAAGTCATCTTAAGTCAATGACCTGTATATATCAAACATCTTATAGGAGCCATCCAGGATCACTGCCCATGCAGGTCCCCTTAACCATCTTATTTATAACTGACTTCAAAGGCTCAACTGATTTTTGATCAGACCAACCCCTTTGAAATGTCTGGCAAAAACCAACTTGCTTCAGGGAATTTAAGGGTCATTCACTCACACATTTACAAATACACATGCACATAGTTTCACGCACGTGCACATCCTCCACCAAAATAGTGCCTTAAGTGTTGATTGACTTCGCCTCATGAGTTCCAGGATATGAGAGTGACGCCTGCAGGAAGCTAGACAGCCACAGTTTGTTTTATCATATCCAGTGGCTACTAGCAAATTCCAAACGCTGTTCATTTATTGAAGGAAAGCTCCACTGTTTAATGGAAGCAGAGAGGATTGGAAGTGACACAGCATAAACAGGAACTGTCAAACAATTAAACAGTGTAAACAGCACAGATGAGCCACTGATGAATCTGGCTGTCGGAAGCCATTTAGAGAGGCCAAGCCAAGTTGCCTGAAAGGTGGTTGCATCTGTCTGTCCTTCCATCTGTCTCAGTCGGTTAGACTGAATGAAACAGATACTTTTAAGAATTTAAATGAATGCTGTAGCTCAGAAATATTGAGACATGAATATTTTTCAGCTTTAAAGTGTTTTTAAGGACTTAATAAAAGTTTACAAGTAAAGCTTAAAGTGTATGTTTGCTCACAAGCCCCTATTTGAAGAATGTGTGATTTTGCAGGGAGATTCAGATGTCATACAAACTTGTGCACTAAGGCTATTAAATTTGACAATATTAAGTTGAGAAGAATGGTACTAAATAGAGAAAAACATTCTCATAATACAAAAATTACAAAGAAAGATGAGAGCAAGTAAGTAAGTGTTTCTGGAGTGAAAGTGGGAGAAATGGGAAGCAAGACAAAATTGTTGTTGATAACAGAGCAAGTCCAATGAAGCAATGAATATTAATGCACTGATGCATGAAGTTTTTTGTAAGCCTGAATCACTGTTGTATGTTTATGATAAATGAGTGCTCCTTCTCTCTGTGTCAGAGTCCCTTGACCGACAAATAGCAGGCTAATGACAATAGCTAAAACATATGGTAATGGACCTTCACAACGCTTTGCTATCAATGCCACCTGGAACCTGCAGGGCTGCTATTCATGTAAACTCTACAGTCATCTTCATATTTAGTGTCTGCTGTGTATTGTTTAGGATGATTGAGTATCTGATTAGCATTATGTTTCCTGCTGAATTATTCACTCTAACCCACTGTGTCTCTCTCTGGATAGAATAGAAACATTTTCTCACATATTTCAGTGCACAAAAAGCTGCTGTAAGGTCATTTTGAAAGGAGATTTTGCATTGTTTTGGATCGCAAATCTGTTAAATAGTATAATGTGATTAGCATAGATCATACTTTATTAAACCAGTGCCCACACATCTTTAAAATGACAGTATATTGTGCAGGTTTCATGTGATAGGACGTCTTCTGTAGTGAAGAGAAATCACATTGCCTGTACAGCATATCTGTCCACTTTCTAATCTTTATTTTAATTCAACTTTAAAATATCTTAAGACAGCCTTACACATATGTGCAGTGCCTCCCTAAACCCTCATCTACACCCCAACTCCCAGCAGGTATTGACCAGGATCCTGAATCCCCTCTTATTCTAGCTGTGTGTAAAATGTAGAATAGCACTCCTCTCCCCTGTGCTAATCCAGGCCCAGCCAACCTCACATCGCTGGCCTGTGACAGATACAAAGTATGGGGAGTGCTGCTAATCTCAGAGTCCCCCGTAGCCTTGGGGTCAGCCGGGAGCTCATCTGCCTAAGGAACGGCATTCTGGGAGGCCTAGGCACAAGATAGCCTGGCCTCAATTCTCAGTGGTAAGCCCTGTCTGTTGGATTAACGCACCTACGGGAACATGGTGTTTGTGATAGACTACAGGCTCCCAGTATCACTGGATCACGGGTGATCACGATCAACACACAAGACTCTATAGTTATTAATAGAGAGAATTTGAGTTAACATCCACTCCATGAGTACACTGGAAGAGATAAAACAACACAGTCAGACAGCTAGTCTGAGACAGATAAAGATAAAATAAGTCGGTTATGTTTATATGTTGAACGTATTGCTCAAGGCCTGTATGACGAATAGTGGAGAAGATCACACATTGTACATTAGCGATGGAGAAACATGCTCCCATCTCTTCCCTGAAGGATGCAGCGGTGCACTTATACAATGATGGAGAACTAATTCAATAATTAATGGTGATAACCATCATCAGCAGCCAGAATCGATTCTTATCTTTGCCTGTGTTGAGCAATGCTACATTTTTAATGTTCTTGTCATTTTGATTAAGATCGTGTCATTGCCTTTGTGTTCACTCATAATGTGAGTCAGAGAGCTCTGAGAGCTAGTATTTTTTCCCTCAGTGTTTAATTAGGCTTATTCAACACAGCAAATTTTACTCAATCCTATCATACAGACTCCCATCTTGCCGAACTTCTGCGCTCTGTGATATTTGAAATGGAACTCACACGCATACTTTAAATATGTCTGTGTGAAACTGTGGTTGTGATCAGGGCTGAGACATCAAATTAAAGGGTGGATAAGTCCTGCCTCACCTCAGCTATTCTAGGCTGTGCTTTAAAAAGCTGACCGTGGATGGATGAGGCAACAACTTAAGTTGCATGGTGAAGATTTTAATAAATAGACTGGCATAACATTGTGGAGAAAACTTTAAGTTCTATGCTAACTTGGACTACAAAGATAAATACAATCTTCACTATGTAATAACAAATAGTTCCTTAATTTATGTTTGTTTTATACAAATTATTACGGGAAACGACTTGATTAAGATGCCACTGATGTCAACTAATTGTTGATGATGTGACTTCAGACATTGTTTCTGCCTGTTAGCTTAAGCAGATGAATACATAGTGAGTCTTGTGTAGCTTTCTGTTAACAGCATACAAATGTGCAAACATACAGAACCAGTCGAGAAAAAATATTGTTTCTAAAAATAAACTAACTAGAGTAATTAAGTCCATTTTGTTGACCCTCAAAAATGAGTTGCACGCTTTGTACGCTATATGGCATTTATATAGCTAATTCCTGTTCCAAATGCAACAACATTTTGTGCCTCCACTTACCCACTTGCACACTAATGCACTAGCACCTGAATAGGCAATGCAGCGGCATCAGTATCCTGTGGTAGATGCACACCAAATGACTGGAGCCCCGAGGGCTCAGACAGCCATGATGAGGAGGGATTAGGAGTGGTGGGTTGTCAGCAGGATACATTTATGAGTGTGTGTCTATCCATGTGTATGTCTGTCACTGTGCAAGTGTGTAAGAGAGAGACAAATCTTGCTGTTTTGGTATCGCATGCCTGCCGAATCCGATAGATGGAGGCTTTTAAGGCCTAAAGCTGTCCTTACACTTGAAATCCTGAAAACTGCCTTTGATGAGGCATTAGAAAGGGATGCACAGGTAAATCAGGCCTGGGTCTGAAATAGCTTGGTAAATGTTAGAGAATGAAGCAATTTCATGTCATAATCTTGGCAAAAGTAGAAGCTGTTATTTCCATTCACATTTGCAGCTTCTACTGACAGTGTAACACTCCTGCTTTTACATGGCTTCAATATTCAAATATCAATTTCTCTCCACCATCCGAGTGAAATGATAGAATGACAGCTAAACAGAACAGCATTCTGTGTCACAATTGTAACCCTGTTTCATATTCATAAACTCTCCACATAACATTTCCCCACTTTTGTGTGATATCCTGTGTCCACATGACACTCCTGTGTAGAGTGCCTTCTCATCCAAGCTCTAATTCAAAGCCTGAAATTATGGTTGAGTTAAATGTTCTGTTCCTAATGCACTGAAATAATGCTAAATTACAGATGGCTGGTTTTATTTGTGTGAATAAATTTGTGTGCCTAATGGTTTGTAAAACATGTTTTCTGTGTGTAGTTTACAAACAGCAAAGGGATACTAAATTCAGTGTTATCCAATGAAACACAATTATCGATAATTTTACATAAAATAATTAAGCGCAGAACAGCACAAAAAAAAAAATCTATTTTCCTGCCGTAAGTTGGTAACAATAATTCCATAAACAATTATGAATTGATTTCGGCCCTAAACAAAGAATTCTTGTCTTTTTTGGCAATAAATAAACTGCGGGTCACACCCAACTGAGCTGCAGCAGTACATATTGTATCTAACATATGAGCTGCAAATCATACTATAAATAAATACATATTCTCAATTTAGGATAATGATAGTAAATGTGTCCCATATCTGATCACTCTGTCTGAAAATTATATCTACTCCTAACAGATGGTAAAACACTGCCCACAATTAGGCAGCACATGGCCAAGATCTGTCCATTTCTGGAAAGTAAAGCTGACATATTTCCCAGTTATCTGCCAGTATCTGACATTAATCTGGCAACAGAAAAAAGCATTTGGCACAGCCTCCAGTGCCCGTAGTTGTCTGTGCTTCCTGTCTGCATCTTCAGACGATCCTTTATATGACATATCTTTTTTGCTTATGGCGGATTGAAGACTGATTAGAATGTGGATGTGAAGACAACCTGTTGTCATAATAATTTCCAAATGCATCTAAAGAACAGCTGTTCACTTAGAGGGGAAAAAATTGCTACTCTTGCAAGTTTGGAAGTTCTGTTGTTTGTGTTTGCACTAAGCACATTCACGAGACCCATATTGGAATTGTCAACTATTTACATAAAGAACGATAAGAGAATTATCTATCTATTTATCAGCATTAACTTATCTGACATGCTAAATGTGCTATCCTGTTGATGGTGACAGTGCAGAACATGTGGGGTGGCTGGTAAGCAGGCTTGATCAAGATTGAGCATTGCAATAATCAAACACTATTGGACACAACACCTGCTAACACTGCAAAGATCTCAATTATTCCCCCATGTGAGAAAGATAGGTACTTTCTAATCAGTATTGCAGCATAAGTATGGTGTTGGCAAGGATGCAAGGTTATAACCCAAACCCCAGCCCCCAAGCCCCCACTCCGCCTCCTTCAGTTGTTCTTAATGCTTTACACACAAAACACATTTCGTGCCACAGAATTCACTAAGGGGGAGTTTCAGACAACTGCAAAGAGTTTTATTTTAAGTTAATGTGTGAACAATTCTAGCCTCAGAGCTGCGACCTCTGCTGGGTGTGTCCACCCCTGAGGTTGTGGTGCTGCTCTCTAATAAGCATCCTCTCACAAAAAAGCTCAATATTTGCTCAGCAACTGGAGGAGGAGACGCAAGTGCCGTTAGGGAGCGGGATATTGGTTGGCTATGACAACGCACATGAAGACTGAGCAGGACGGGGGTGGAGGGGCAGATTGAGGGATGGATGGAGCAATAGAGGGGCAGGAGGGAGGGGGAATGGGGCTGAAGTAGTGGTGAGTGCTGATGGTTGGGTAGGGGGCCTTTTCTGCCACATATAGTGCTACGAGGAACAGATGGGGCCTGATAAATCCTGAAAGGGAGGCATTACCTGCCCAAGTCACCAAGCAGCCACAATTATCACAGGGCTCTGGGTTCATTGTCAATTAGAGTGGCAGTTAAAGCCAGGCAGCAGCTGTGGCAGATGGCTGGGATCCAGAGAGGCTGGGGGAGCCGGGACAGAGGCCAGCCCCCAGGCTCTCTCCATTTCTCCTCCTACTTTTCTCTCCCTCTCTGCCTCTTTTTCTACCACAGTAAAGGCAGTAAAGGTCTCCTTTGGAACAGGATCCACACTCTTATTTTGTGTGTGTGACAGAGACAGAAAATGAGGCAGAGTGAGATGGAGGTGTGTGGTGAGGACCAGAGACAGCACTCACTACAGAGATTGCAACAAAGGAGTGTTTGCCATGCTTGTTGTTTTCTTACAGAGTGCCTGAAAAACAAGACAGCGTCCTTTTTGATGGAGTCAGTAATTTACATGTTCATTATTTAGAGATAAACTAGTATTTTCCATTTTGATGGTTAAAGCGAATGTGTTACACTTCTGACCACAATCAGTGTGTCAATGTGAGATCATAATCAGTAGTGAATAGAGCATTAGAAGAATATGTAGGCTTTGTCAACTAGAGGACTTTACTACACACAGTCATGTGAGGCATCATCACTCACACAGTGTTGGAGAATGTACAATATCAAATTGTTCTCTAGTGAGTTTGATTTCGATTCCAAATCCCTTCATCACACAAAGCTCTGATGTAGATCGTCTCCTTGGGCGTGAGTTTAGGTTCCATCCTTTTTTTTTGCTGTTACTCATTTCTGTGCCAACAGTAGTTCTGCCATCTAGTTGAAGTATATGGGCGACTGAAGGGTAGCCTTTAACTGAGTTTGTCCCCGTGATCTTCCAAGCAGCCTCCCCCTGGCTCCCATTCTCAGCCAAGGCTCACCAGCAGGCTTCACTTTCAGCTAGTACCACCATTCATCACCAGGCAGGGGAGCTGAAGGGGGGGTTACGGGGGTACGGCAGGGGGCCAGTAAGGGGGCAGTGTGTGCCCCTCACCCCTCCTCTTTTCTTCCCCACAGGCTGCTGAGAATATAGGCCTCTGCCACAGACAGCAGCCACGCTCCTGTCTTACACCCTTTACAATAGAGCTCCAAATTTATTCAGGGGAGGAGAGACCTGCTCCCTTCTATTGCTCCCTTGCTCCTTCACCCTTGTCTCTTGCCCCCTCCTTTTCTGCAGTTTTTCTCTCTGTCACCCTCATCCCTTTCCCCTCTCCCTCCTCTCCGCCTTTCTGGTCCCACTCGCCCCTCTTCTCCCCACCGGGGCATCATTCCTCCTACTTTGTTCCGCCAGTCCTGGGCCCACTGTCTGGGCTTTCCTGATAGCTGAGAAGAAGTAGCAGCCTATCCATCTGCCTGCCCGGGGCCTGCCAATGAAGAAAGAGGAGCAGAGGTCCTCATTCATAACAATGGCCATTAACAATGCTAACAGCACTGCTGCTGCCACCATAGAGGCTGGGGAGCGAGAGGGAGTGGAGACTGGGACATAAGGTTGCAAGGGCTACGACTCCAGGGGTCAGACAGTGAAGTGAGAGCAGGGGCCTGGGAGGGCCTGTCGCCAGGCAAAGTTGACAATTGCAGCGATCTGATAGGTTTACAGGAAGGACAGTGCTCTAAAGTGTGTTGTTAAGGAGTTAAGCAAGCCCTCAGAGTCTCCCAGGCCTTTAAAGAAATATTGATTCTCTCTGTTTTGCCTGTGGTCAGACAGCACATGAAGTCCTGTCCATGTGAAGCTAGCTGCTCTCTCATATTGCCCTGTGGCTTCATGCCCAGTTATTTAGGAGTCTACACTTCAGCAGTGGTTATTTAGGATGTTGTGGAGTGTTTTTATTTTTACAAAAGATGATTTTTTTTTTTAACAAGTGAATTTTGAGTGGTGCACATAGCAACCCCATGGAATGTGTCGAGAGGTAAATTCATTGACTAACAAGGCACTGTATCAGCAAAAATTCAGTACGATGTGGGTGAAGTTACTGACAGACACACAATAGCTATAATGATGCCCAAGTAGGCCAAATTTACCTCTGGTACTTTCCTGGCTTCCCTCCTGAGTTTTGACACATTTTCACATTTATCAGGAATGCCTATCTGTCTCCAGTAACAACAAAAGGCACCCCCTCTAAAGAACAACACTGCATGGAGCCTCCTGTGAAATGGTTACAGTAGGCCCTCCCTTACATGCCTCTCATCTCTCCAATCAAACTGTCAAAAAAGCACAGTCCTTTGTATTGAGCGTTTTAATTAGATTTGGATGGATTTCAAATCTGCTCTTGTTTCCTGGAATGATTCTGAGTGAAAGAAGAAACCCTGCTACAAGATTAACCACTAATCTACCCTTTAGTTACAGCTACTGAAATCAGCCCATCTGCCCATCCCTTCAAATAGACATTGGAGCATTTCAAGATATTCAAATTATTATTTGCTGTTTTTTATTAAAAAGGTATTTTGTTTAGACACAAAATGAATGAGGAACATGCCGCAGATTTGGATGATTTATGTCTGTACTAAGCCACTAGTGTGGGTGCAACTTAACCTGACTAATCAGCTGGACAGCATTCTCCTATACATGCAGAATGGTGCAGGTATGCAGTTGATCCTCTCAACATATTTTCATCAATAGAATTGAACTTGTCCACAGGCACTGAAACATACTGTACACCATCGGTGATTCTGATCAATATGATCCGGTTATGGCAACTTATTCTAGGTGGCACAGTCAATACTGCACATTGTCAACACTGCTGTCTTCCAGACTAATATTCTTCCATATCCAATATGGACTTTGGCAATGGCTTTCCTTTTGGACAAATACAATACAGGCTAAAAGTATAGACAGTGTCCAGTAATGTACCAGCCGTAGCACAAATGTTTTTCTGCAAAGTGTGTTTAAAATTTGCTTTTTTTTTTAGCAGCAAACACAGTGGGTAAACAACTTGATGGCTCATAAGGAAATTGCCCAGAAACCTGACGCAGAATACGCATAATTTGCTGACAGAATTGTCAATGAGTTAATGATTATGGAGAAGTGGCTGAGCGGCTGTTTTTCTATCCATCTCTAATGCTTACATTTCTATTGGCAGGCACTGATCTTTCTCCCTGTGGGTGACGACAATGACTTTGTACCTCCACAGCTCTGACTGCTGATAACACAATGCACACAGATGAAAATGATTTTAACTGCTGGGAAGCACTTTTAAAAATAGTGATTTTAATTTGATCCAGTATTTAACAATAGCTCTGCTCTGTGAACCTCACATTTGCCACATATGTTTAAGAAGGTCTTGAGTTTACTTTTTGTTGTACAAAAAAGAAGAATTCTTGAGCCAGGCTGAACAAGACATTACTGTTTAAAGGCGTAAACACACAAACCGTGCACAACAGTGTGTGCGCTCACATACGGGCTGTTACAATGCTGAAAAATGAACTTTTTAAATATTTTACCTTTTGTCCGATTGTATAATGCAGAAATAGTGTGTTCTCAGATCCAACAGAAGCGTGTGCTCCTTTTTATTGTGAATTCAACAAGTTTGTTTTTCTGAAAAATCTGATATTAATTACAAATGAGGATATGGACAGCTGAAAACGTCTCTGCCAGATGATCAGCTTATCTTAAATTAGCCTTGTTCAGCTGTATGTGGTAGTGATCAGAAGCAGTCCCCACAGACTGAAAGAAAAATGTTTTCCCCTGAAAATCCATCTGTGTTGTCTGATTTACTGGTCGATGCTATTAGGATGTTTTATAAAAACAAAAGAAACAACCAAAGTTGCCACATTCTGGATTTTCGACTTACAATATGAATTCTGTCTGGCTGAATCTGAAGCATAAACTTTAATTCTATAGTTCAGTTATAGTTTCTGTCTCCTTCACCCCTGTTTATATTGTTAATATACAGTAATAAATATAGCTGAAGCCATAATGGTAAGAGGCAAATTTGGAAAAAAAAATAGCTCATACTTAATTCATTAATCCTTTTGTGATTGTGTAGATTTTGTGCTTTTTCCTACCTTAACTTAACTTGCATGGCCACAAATGTATCCTGAAGAAAATTAAAAGTTTCCATCTGTTTGATGCTCAGAGTCAATATGCATTTATTCTGTACAGTGTCTAATACTCTGGTGGCGAGTTTGCTTATGCACCTCACTGCTCATTCAGAGTCCAGCTCCCTCGAAGGTGACTTGTGAGATCCATTATTCAAATGCTAAGAAGAAAATCATTTTCTTATTTCCAACAACTGAAGGTGGTAAAGTATTTTGTCCTGCCAGAATAATCCAGTCAGACCCCAGGAGCTTTTATCAGAAGTGGAACAATATTTTTGGATGGGCTGGACCTCATGCTCCCAAACCTCCTCTATCAGTGCAAAAACAGGATAATGTACACAGACATTCTGACTCCTTAAAAAAAGGAAAATTGGCAGGAGTTATGTTACTGCTCCTCCTGAACATTGAGGTCTTTAAGGAAAAAATGAATATCTCTAAATCCCTCTTGCTAGCCTGCTTTCTTATACCCATTAACTATAACCTCTCCCATTTATTTTAAACCCTCGACAAATGTTCAAATTCTAATGAAAGGCACCAATGTTTGCTACAATATACGTGTTTAACAATTTACATAAAGCAAGCAAAAAAATACAACTACCTCATTTAAAAAAAAAATCAGTGAATTACACAGACACATGTACCAGTTGATATGTGTTCTTTTTGCAAATCCCTACACAGTAAATTGGCTTTAACCAGCAAGTGAGTTATTGCTCATATTAAAACAGCACGGCTGACCCTTCCACCCCGAACACAATTCCACAAAAATGGTCAAAACTGTGTCCTTGGCTGTTTGTTATCCCACTCCTTTCTCTTGTGTTCATCATGTGAGCATAAATAATTACATTTATTGCAACATTTAATATGTTGCACAAAAGACACGTTGTAAAAACAATGAGCCTCCTCACGTTGCAACTGTTTGATACAGAAGTAATGGTCTGTTTTTCTCTATTTTTTTGCCTGGAGCAAGCAAAAAAAACAAGCAAGAATTCTTCACGTAATATAAATAATAATAATAAACAAATACCATGAAAATTCTCTGAAAATTCGACTTTGCCTTTTTTTTTCTAAATCAACCCCTGCATTGAATTTTGTGCAGCAGTTGACACCACTCAATAATTGTAAGCTCTTGATACATGTCATAAAGCATGAACTCTGTCTCCTGATAATGAAGCAGGTGATTGCTGTATGGCTTCGGAATGGTCTCAAATGCACAGTTTAATGACTGTGTGTGTCTGCGTGTGTGCGTGTGTTCGTGTGTGTGCACGCGCCTGTGTGTATAGGTGTGTGTGTCATCCTTGTGTGGCTCTTTCACAAGGCTCCTGTCAGTTCCATAATTGACAGTCTAAGTGGGGCAGCCGAGAGGCCAGACCCTGTTAATTTATTTTCTCAGACTCTGTATCCATATTTATGAGCCCCTGCTGTTTTGTCTATCACCGCTGATCAAACTTACCTCGTAATTGCACTTGCTAAAGCAAGAGAGGAACATAAGAGTGTTCACTCTGCCTCCAACATTCACATTTCTCTATATTATTTTAATAAATCATATCTCCACACCAGGAGGGAGAGGGACAGAGGAAGATGCCAGTGGCGACCATGATCACCACGATCAGGAATAGAATAAGCTGCCAGGATCAGGTCATTATGCCAACACCCTCTGATCTGGCTGAAACTAATTGCTGTGGCTCCGGTGCATGTGGGTCCCATCTCCTTTTAGCCCTAATAGCCATATCTATCATGGCGTGGCACAAACTAATTTATCATAAACCATCATTAACGCAAATAATATTCTAAAAACCAAAACTCTAAGCATAAGGAAAATACAGTTTAATCCAATAATAATGAGCTGACTGGATCTTCTACCCTCAATGCAAGATCATCTGCTCTGCTTTTTGTCCGGTGATGTTGTTTTGAATTGCATTACCTAGGCAGGGGAAATCCATTGCCCATACAAGCAACTCAGAAAGCATGTAGGTGTTTACCTCCAGTCATCCCCCTTTAATGAATTTAATTTGTTTACAAACTAACCTCAAGGAAATATTTGCTGGAGAGACCTTGATGTTTGTGGTATTAGTTGGGGGCATACCTGTATCGTCAGGGGTAATAGTGTAATTATGTGCTATTTTGATCCCACAAACATACATTCATTTCCATTCATTATGACTTGTTATGTTTTCATCAAAACAACACTGCAGCCTGATGTAAGCATGCATAATTGGGTTACTGTAAGTAGCCTGGTGTTGGCCTGTTCTAGTCGCTCTGCAAGCTATCACTCAAAAAATCAGAGCAGTCTTGGTTAATACAGACTTGTGCTCATTCAAATACAGTTTATAATCATAGGATTAAATAATATTTGTGACATTCTTTTTGCAAGAGTTATATTTCTCTGTGGTGGTTCTGAAAGAAATATGTAATAAGTATCATGAATCTGGTTTGGGTGTTAGGGCCAGGGACTCAACAATGCATACTTAAATGGCAGCAGTTAATGTGCACTGGATAAATCATTTAAGTTGCTCATTTACTTGAGCTCAAAAGCTTTAATTTGCATGTTTTCACATTTTCATTCCCACTTTTTTTCTCTCTTTTGAAAATCTCTGATTGAGTGCAGTTGCTAATGGCTGCATTGTGAGTTATAAACTACAAATGAATTCTCTTCAGCCCAAATGAAAGTTCCTCTGATATGGGCTCCCAGCATGCATTGATGATTATAGAAACCCTCCCCGTGAAATTGTCTTTGTAATTGTCTCACTGCTCACGGTGAGCTGGATTCTTCCCTAATAAACCAAACACACTGAAGGTATTTAGATAACCTTGCAGAGTAAAATTACTCCCTAAAATGTTTTCACTTCTAAATTTTATCAACTCTTGCCACTTCGCTTGGTTGTCTTTACAGACATATGGAGCATATCAGTTTTATTTTCATCTGATTATCATGCTCTCAAAACACGTACAATATATTTTACAAAATAAAATCTGTCTTTCCAGCAAAATATTCAAAATATTGGTAAACATTTCGGCTACTTTAGATTGTAACGCAATATGGTAGTATTTCTTCTTCTAGGTAATAACAATGCAAAACAATTGTGTGGTTGGTACTGATTAGTCAACGTCAAACATGTGAGTATATACAGCAAAACATATTGTGTTTACAGTCTGTTTACAACATACTCTGCTCTATCTTCCCCACAGTTCATAACTTACAGGTTCCATTGAAATCTGTCCTATAATCGTGGGGCCTGACTCAAACTGCTTAGCTCACACTGTATGAACTGTGCCTCCCAGAGCCCAAAACAAATATGCTTCATTATCGAATCACCCACTTGTATAATTAAATTTCAATAAAGATTCTACAGATTTTTTGCATTGTCACTTGCTCCTAGAGGAGGAGAGAGATAAAAGTATAAAGTAGAGATATAAGAAAATTAATTAAGGAGAGGAAGCAACTTAAGACTACTGGAATGTGCCCCAGGTGTAAACATGTCATTGAATTGACTTCTCGGAGAACAGAGGTTGAACCTGCATGCCTTGATTAATCAATGTGCTGTGTTTTCTCCCCTACTTGAACCCAAGGCCAAGCCATATTTCACAGGAACAAATTGAGCGAGGGACTGACACAGGTCTGGCCATAAAACCAAAGGTAATTAGGAACCACTAGAAGACGGCCTCCATGAAAGACAGTAGATCAGACACATTCAGTACACACTATGGAAGCTGCATAGACACAAACAGAGCCACTGGCTGTCTGCAGACTAAGCACAGAGACCACAGGAATATAGTGGTTGCAAGTAGAGACGTGGCAGGTTTCACAGGATCCATTATGAATTCACTAAGTTGCAAGTGTGCAAATTATGATAAATAATACCTTCACATCAGGGCTGTAATTAGATTTTCTATGAGGTAATG
Source organism: Channa argus (assembly GCF_033026475.1). Classification (NCBI taxonomy): domain Eukaryota; kingdom Metazoa; phylum Chordata; class Actinopteri; order Anabantiformes; family Channidae; genus Channa; species Channa argus. The sequence goes on from NC_090212.1 coordinate 11,951,088, forward strand.
TAACTAATTGACATGAGATTTGAGTGAGCAACACATTGAGGTTAATGCTTTCCAGCACAATGTTCATGAAGCTGTTTTCAACGTTGTCAGGACAGAACGGATACATCACACCACTTGTCCTGTGTGATGCCCGTCCGTTCAGCTGAGGCAGCATCCTCTTTCATTCAATAACATGCCAACATCTTACTATAAAGATCTCTCATGTTTCACAATATGTCTGGCCTTTCTCTCACCTGTTTGGAAACATGAGCGCTCGTAATTATGGCGATGCAGATGAGTAACAAAAGAACACTGTAGAGAATCTGATGGGTTGCCAGAAAATGAAGGGTTTATTGAGGCAGAGTTAGCAGAGAAGCCAAGAAAAAGGGAGGACTATCAGTTAGTCACTTTCCCTAAATGCCTTTGCTGCAGTACACCACTGGTTAGAGGTCCCTTTTTTATTATACCACTGTTATGAAATCTGCCAAGGAACATCTCTTCTGGCTCTGTGGTTAATGTAGCTCAAAAAGAAAATGATCAGACATTCATTCTTCTGAGCTCTCCTCATTACAGAGATAGAGAAAGAAAGAAAGAGAGCTACGGTACTTCTTTTCCTTTTCAGACAACTATTTTGATGTTTATATGCACAGAGCAAGGGAGCGGCAGACTGCACTGTAAGCATTTCAGCCCACTGATGAAAAAACAGGCACTGTTATTAAATCTATATTTAGATATATGGGGTATAGCAGAACAGACTGTGTTACATGGGACTCACTCGCTATATTAATGCTTGTAATTTAATCATCGCCAGATTGTGGAAATTGGGAAATGTCAACATGAAATAATAAATAATAATAATTAAAGGGAGAAGCGAGAGCAAGAGAGATTACAGCTGCCTTTTCCATTTAAAAAAGCAGCATTACAAGGTTAGAAAAACAGACATACTCAGAAATGTCTTTTATAAAACCACGATTTGGACACTACATCCTGTTCATCCAATACATCCTGCTACTTTCCCCTTCTTAGTCAGTTAAACAAGTTGTGACACTTTTGTGTTTTGTTCGGAAAAATATCTGCCAACATCTGCCATCAAAACACTGCACTGACTAGAGCTTGTCAATTAAATCTATGTGACCCCTCACATTGATTATATGTTGAGGTATTTGGGTAAAAAAAAAAAACTGGCAGTTCAATTGTCCAAAAGCATGTCTTTGGTCACTCTCTGAACCAGTTACATCACCAGTCCAGGGTGGCATGAGACTCTGCTGTTGCAGTCAAACAGACCTTCCAGATGGCATCCACAGCATATGTGGCATGACCTTCTGCAGCATGGGTGCACAGGGGCACAGAGTCACTGTGCAAACAGCAGGCAGGGCCCTCAGATGTGTGTTGCCCCCCTGGGACACGGCAGCAGAATGAGATGCCCATCACTCTTTGGCTCTGCAGATGCACCTCACAACTGCCAGGCTTTCAGCTTCATTAGTCCTGGATCAGATACATACAGAGGAGTGCAGCCTGAGGCGATCACTGCAGCCTCCCTGCGATGCTCTCTCTCTCTCTCTCACACACACACACACACAGAGTTGCATTTGGAATCATTTCTAAAAGGAGCCAATTTCATCAGTGAAAAGATGTGATCTCTTTTTTTGTGTTTTGAATATGCACAGGGAAGGGGATGTTGTGACATGAATAAGTCAGTGAATGTGTGTGAGTACAGACATCCTCATAAACAAAGAGAAAAAAATTGGTTTTAAGTTTGACTAAATTATAATAACAATCCATGATAAGAGAATGTCTATCAGTCCTGAATTTCTTTGGATGAGATCCTCAAAACAAAGTCTTGTGGAGAATTTGCTCGATAAAATTTCTGGAGATAGTGACAAATAAGCAAGAGTGGGGTCAAAAGGTCTTACTTCGATTCTTTATCATCTTTACTGTGGAGCCAAGTTGATTTATAAAGAGCAGCGTTCACCCTCCTGTGAAATAGAAACACTTCCTTGTGAGCAGTTGGACTTTTATTCATCACCAGCTGAGACAGTCTCCACCATGAAATATGTAATTAGTGTGTAATCCCCTGCCTTTTTAAAATGAGACCAAAAAATGATGATGCGTAACCATAATGCGATATTAATTCAGAAACGTTGCAGATAGACATTTATTTTCTTTTCTCTTTGCCACCTTAATAAAGCAATGCTGTATAAGTTATTACAAAGCTTTAATGTAGCCATGGTTATTACAGCAATCTGTATGGGCAACCAATGTTTCATTTCCGCTACTGTCTGTCCTTTTCTCATTAAAACCTCAATTCCTATCCATCAGTTATCTGTTTGTTTGGAATAACTTATTGGTGTAAGAGACATAAAGGATGGTGGTACAGGAGGGAGCAGATACAGATATTACAGAGACACATATTACTTGCCCAAAAAAATCACATTGTAATTCTGTCTAGCTCCTTGAATGTTGTCATGTGTGTCCAATCTCAAGCATTTGGCTCACACGTAAAATATGTCCCAGGTGACAGAATCAGTTGGACCCCAACTTAACCCCCCCCCAAAAAAACCCTCCCAGCAACCAATGTTGTTCTGCTTCTCGCTTCTCTGAGGTTTTGAATGTAACTATGTGTGTGTTCGTTTAATAATCGGTCGGATTTCAGATTGAATATTTAGAGAGAAAGTGCTCCAATGAGCTCCCAGTTCAGATTTGGGGGGGTTTGAGCGGTGACAAATGAAAAATGAATGCAGAGAAAAGAAGAGATTTGTACAAATTTGATTAATATGAATAAATGTATTTGAATAATTGTATTTGAGTATTTGGCTGATCTATCAAAAAGCCAGAGACAATTTATCTTTGCTAGATTTCTTCTCAGGAATCTGGCTCAATAGTCATGACTTTAATGTAAAAACACAATATTTAACCAAATTGCCTCGAGCACCATATCCATACTATTAAATTATATATACCACACTGTTTCAAAAGGAAAGCCCCCCCATTATTTTTACCATTCATCAAAATGCCACAAAGTCACTACAACACATTTTTAATCAAAATTTGAAGTCTGAGCATATTGAAGTATTTCAAACCTACATCTGTAGCAGATGTTATTGCTGAGGTTTTCTGGTCAAATTTTTCTTAAAAAAAACAAACTACAGTAAAAAAAAAAAAATTCTGATCTGGTGTTTGCTGAAACCTATTTGTCACCAGCATTGTGTCATATGTCCCATTAGAATGGGGAATGACGTTCTCACATTGCATATTTGGCGCTGTATCAAGAGTGTAATTGAGCATGCGTCTTTGAGCACATGTGTGTTGGAGTACATGTGTGTTTGGTGATGTGGGGTGGGGAGGTTGAAGGGGTTTAAGAGAGTCAGGTCATTCTGTTGCCTGGTAACAAGCCTCAGATTGACAAAGGAAGAGCAATTTAGGACTACTTTCCCCAGAAATCAATACAACAGGCCTGATGCGATGATGTGAGATTAGCCAAGGGAGAAAAGCCAATGTTTTTGGCAGAGGTTACTTCATAACCCAGAGAAGAGAGCGTGGAAATTGCATCTGAAACATTGAATATAAAGATATAAGGTCTGGGTACCTGGCTTCTGAAATCTCACTAAAATGAGACTTTTCTGGCCTTTGTCTCCCTCAGGTAACGAGAACTTTAGCAAAGTGAACACTCATGGGGAGGGAAGAATCAGATTTTAGCTTTCTTGTTTAATACTGTCTGTCAGACTAAGTCGCTAATATTGCCCTGGGCGAGTGGATACAGTGCAAGGCTACAAGATTGGAAAAGATTGGAGTAAGAAAAAAAACGGAAGTTGAATAAAACTTTGGGACAGCTGTAGCCATGTATTTTCTCTATGCATAAAACATGCTCCCTGCCCTCTGCTTAAACTAGGAGGCTCAAATTCTCAAAACGCAAACAGAACTGAGCTTATACAACAAATAAGTCAGAGGTAATAAAGACAGAGGTGTGGATGGTGGATCTCAAGATGGACGGGTTTATTGGCACAACTCAGAAAGGATTAAAAACACAGATTTAAGGAGCAAAATATACTTTTCTATATTTCTTCAATATTTCTTTTGTATAGCCTAATAGAGGAATGTAAAGGTTTCCACAGCGAGGCACAAAAATAATTACTACAACGACAACGTAAATATCACGGTCCCCACAAAAACGGAATCACATTTGCTGTTTAGTTGTATAGGAATGTAATTTTTTAGGAGACAGGGTTGCCTGAATACATTTCCTACTTATTCCCACAAAATGAAGATCTTATAAAGTTATTGTGGTGTTACTGTTTTGCAAGTAGTTACCCAATATGGATCCCACATAGACAAAATCAGCTTTCCTTTGGAATCGTGGTTATGGCCACCAAACAAATCCTTTGAGCTTGGTTTTAGTTTCAGCATCCATTTAGATGAACTAAAAACTCTAAATTGCCTATAGGTGTGAATTTGAGTTTTTTGGCCAGTCTGTATGTTTGTAATTAGTTCATCTACTCCAATGCAACCTGGGCCTGGGTTATATAAAACGGGTTCAATAAAACGGCCATGACCCTGAACAATGTATGTTCAGGTTCATGGCACAGCTGATGAGTTGCATAAACAATTTTTTCTCAACAGTCATGAATATTTTGCACATAGCACTGTTATCTATGCAAGTTAGTGCATTGCAAAATGCTGTATGTAGTTTATGCTAAAGCTCTCCACAGGGCTGTGCTGTGATAGACAATATAGAACCAGTGTATTAAAACATTGTAGGACTAGACACTGTAATTCAAATACATCCAGGTCAGCTGGAGCAACATTCGGTAACAAGGATTTAATTCCACTAAAGGCATTAAAATGTTAATGTGTGAAAATGTTTTTATTCTCAGAAGACTGAGAATGGTAGGTGGTAATTTTTATCCCTGAATACATTCAGTCTACAGTGCGCAGCGTATGTGGAGCATGACTAACCTGGAAGGTACAGGGACTAAAGGGAAGGGCATGAAACAGAGACAGTGAGACACACACAATGACCAGAAATAGAGAACAGATAAGCAGGTAGATAGAAAAAAGAGGCAGGTACATGCACAATGACTAATCTGGGTGACTGGAAGAAGAGATGAAAGATTAGAAAGAGAAATGTTCACATAGGCTTCTCTCCCACCATAGTCCAGTGTAACCAGATCCCTGTAAGACTGAACGGTGGGAGCTCTTGATAGGCAGGAATGTAGATCCTGAGAGCACAAGGAGCAGATTGGTCGGGACCGAGAACAGCGAGGAATGTACTGACTCCCGAGCCAGTGAGAACAGAACAGCATTAGAGGATCACCGTGACCTGTGCTGACACCTCTGTCATCGCACGTCCGCTGCAGGCCAGGAAAAAGCGGGGGTAATAGGGAGAAAGAGGGGAGGAGAAGGACAAAAAAGTAAGGGACAAGGAGAAGAAAAAGAGCTTGGGTGGAGGTGAAAGGCGAGTGGGTCTCTTCAGCGCTGACAGCAGGAGGCAGAATGTGTCCAGACTACAGACGAAAAGCATGTTGTGTTTGCAATCCGGCTTGGAAGGAGACTAAAGAAGCCTAAACCTGAGAAGAAGGTACAGACTCTTTTTTTTGCCTTTATTGTGCCTTCATAATTCTTCATAATTTCCTTCTTTTTCAGAATGTGAGCAGACATGTTAAAAACTGACCTTTAAAGAGCTTTACAACCCTTTGTCTATGCAGAGCAAACAAAATGTAAATGATGGGAAATGTGAGACGTCAATCTGATAGACGATCACATCAGCAGGTCAGAAGGGGTATTCACTATCTGCCAGTTTCGCAATCAGCTCCCATATCAAGTCTATCAAGTCCATAATCAATTCATTGAATAGTGTCTGGGATAATGTTGGAAAAGGTCACCAAGGAGAAATAAACTCCATAGCCTTTTAACTTGTCTTTCCTGTACATTGATGAGACAATCAACCCCAATAAGCTCTGTCTCTGTCTCTCATAGCCCGTCATTCACTAGTGATGGCATCATTAGTCTGCATGGACCAGCCTTTCTGGACTGATGTCTCTGTGTCAGGACCGGGCATATTATACCACCGTTCAGGTGCCATAATTTACCTCAGGATGGGCAAGGGGTCAACAGGGAGATGAGGCCTGCTGGCCATTAGCTGCTCATAGGAAGACAGTGAGGTTGTGCTAGGGTCAGCAAAGGTCAACATTGTTAAGGAGAGTATTGCAGGAGAAAGCAGAGCTGGTATTAAAATGAAAGGAATGGAACAAGGAATGAAAGTGTGAATAGTTTCATTATATGGTATGAACTGGTTGTCTGCAACTTTGGTGCTATGAGAGTGGAGATAGTAAAGTAGTATTATAGACATAACTGATTCTTGTTTCAATAAGTCAACCCTGACTTTGTGTTATTTGGATGATCTGCTGAGCATTGCTTTTATTGCTCTAAATTAGCCCAAAAATGTACATCCAGTGCAGATGTGAAGCTACGCTTAGTTACATAGCTAAACGCTGAAATGGCATGTTCACTATGACAGTTTGTAAGCATCCAGTAATATTTACTATGGGCACCAATTCTGGGGTAGTTACTTGTCCTAGGTGCATATAACTTATTACGGTCTATTAAAAGTAAAAAGTTCAGTTACACATTTACTTTCTGGTGGAGGCAGCTAGTTAATGTTTAGGTTACGTTTTCCAGATTGATCCAACAAAACACCGGTGGCTGCTCTTCAGTGTAATGCAATACTTTTGTTTATGGCTGATGAGACATTTAACAGAAAAAATGTTTGACACCAAACATGGTGGAATCATCTTAACAGCTGTTAGGTATAGTTAGTAGGTCAATGTGGGGCATGGATTTAAATAATTTAATATTTATGTCAACAACAGCAGCCATATGTAGACATGCAGTTTATATGTATACTTTATATACTGTGTCCTGTCACAAAATGCCCCAGCTCTTGTAATTACTTGCTTAATCTTACTCATACACATTATACATCATACATCACCATTACATCATACACAAATGACTCAATGACATTCATTGAGAGAAATACAACATACAAGATGCAAATATATTGGACTGTGCTTGCTGATAGTTTTCTTCATGCCTTACTCTTTAAAACTAATTTTCATTAGCTGTTGACTGGGACTTTTATCTATCTTCATACAGCTCATATAGCTTTCTGTAAAAATAAAATCCCATTGAAGAATTGAGTGACTCAGTCCTGGCTGGCAATTGCTGCGACTCAAATATCTGTTAACAGACTGCTTCCTGGCAGAGTTACATCAGCTCTGGCACCAGCCAGGCACACAGAGAGACATTAGTCAGCACCACTCTCTCTCCCGCCAGAGCTACCTCAGTGCATCCGGCGGGGGTTCACAGATCAGCTGATAACTCATTGTTAGTGTCATTTATTGTAATCTGGGTCACTTGTAAAATCCTATTCCATGCAGCCATATCATCTATTGCCAAGTTTAGATATAGAATCCATGCTCCTCTGCATGGCTGTGGGTGCATGTACTATATGTTCAGTGTGACACACTTTGTTTTATCAGTCCCAGTGTGCATTTGTGTTTATATACACTGGCCATATAAAACACATTCAGTGTCAATCTGCAACATGACAGCTGTACAGATGCCCACATTTTGCAGGCAGGGCCTCTGACTTGATGGAGCCTATTATTCTATGGCAAATTGCTTAATGCTAGCATTGAAAGTGAGGTGACAAGGAGAATGCAAGGAATGAATCCTCTGCTTGTAATCTGAAGGGAGATGTGTCACGCTTGGGAGTGTTATCACCAACACAGCATGGGATGAATTCCACCATTTTCTATCCACAGGGCCATGACAGAGCTCTCCTTTCTAGTAGGCCCCAAGGGGGAGGAAGAAGGAAAGAGAACCCGCTGAAGAGAGCACAAAGAAGGAGCAACGGATTGACTAGGAGCTGTTGATAAACTTTCAGAATAGTTCTCTGTTGGAAATAGCTCAGCAGCCTCATTGTGAGAGAAATAAAAAGAAAAAGGAAGGAGAAAAAAAGTGCAGAGTGAGCAGGAGGGATTGAAAGGTTTCCTTAGCTTAATCAGAAACAGCTGAGTGAAGGGCGACAGTTTGGAAACAAGTGATGTTTCACTCTGGGCAATGTTTCAAATTATATTTACAATCTAGCCAAATCCTGTACAGGACTACAGGGCTCAGTATTGTTTGCTATAATCTCTCTCTATATATATATATATATTCTTGCATACAGCAGCGTTATGGATTCCTTCCCTTCTTTCCCTCTGTTGCACATGCAAAGTTTCTCACAAGGTTCTGTTTCTGAAACCTTCAGAAACCTGTCAGGATCGCAGTTCCTCAAATGAGTCATCAAAAATGTTGCCTTCAATTAAAAACTATTTGGTGTTCGTATCCTTCACATAAACCTGACAGGTCGTAATAACTAAACCTTATAAAGTAGTGCTTTAATAATTACCTATACTAATTACAATGGCTGAGAAATGTTGTGATTTTTTTTTCATAGCAATTCTCTAATTAGCATATTTTCATTATCTTGGCAAATGAATAATTTAGAGGGTCTGCAATAGACATGAAATATTACAGGGAGGTACACTGATGGATTTAAAGGGGCACTACACTCCATTTGCTCCCAACGTAACATGAATAATTACTAGAAGCCCGGCCCTCCTGTGTGTATGCCAGTGAAAATTGCTGACTGTGCTGAATGACCAAGATCTTAATAAATACAAGATGTCTTTACATTACAGCATTTTTTTTACTTAAAGTTTTCTTTAATACGGATGAGCCTATTTACACTTGTGCTCTTTATATCAACCTTGGCCAAGTTATGTAGGAAATGGTCATTCAAATAAAAACAGAAACAAGTGGCTTGTGAACTGTTAACTGTTAACTGTTAATAAATACTGCATGATCTATATTCTGTAAGTAAATCTATAAGTGTTTTTGAAAAGCAGCCTGCCTTGTCGTTTTTGTTTTTTGCAGATTGAAATGATGTTTCCCAATGTTTTCTTAGGGGCTACATTAACTTGTAGAAATGCTAAGTTAACTCTCACTAGACCTGCAGGTGTCACATTGGATCTGATTTCTCTCTTTTTTTGATTGTCACTTTCACTTTCTCCAACTCCCCCTGTCTCAGCCATTTCTCCCTCGTCCAGTTCTAAACAGACTCCGTCAGTGCAAGATGAAAATAAAATGATTTATGTTGTTCCCCTCCCCACTTTTTCAAAGTAATGAGATTCCATATTTCAACCCGCTTGACAGATGGATTGGAAATTAAAAGCCTTAGATAAGTAATGCCTTTTTGATGTTGGACTGTGAATAACTCACACAGGCTGATTGATTTCAAAACTCTTGTGACAATGTGCACATGCTTTACAGGGGACAACATGCCCATACCACTACATGTCACAGATTAGTAAATGTGGAGGTAATGTCTCAGGGAATTCACTTTGGAGGAAGCCTTATTTTCATTCACTGCAGCGCATTGGAATAGTACAGTCCGACATTTACAGGTGTGATTGTTGTCAAAGCATATGGAGACGCAATGCATTATGTAGGAGTAGGCGTTTCACTTTGAAAATATGCAGCATTAGTTTGAAATCCACGAATATGGCTTTACCTCACTTACTTTAAATTTATCTCACTGATGTTCTACATGAAGGTAGTAAAATCATTTTATGCACGTAGCATGCACTATTCATGTGAGCTGATGAGCACGTTATAGCATTTCTGCATATGACCTTTACCTCACTGTAATTCTGCTCTTGTTCTCCAAAGAAGTCAGCGCTACTACACTTTCATTACATCAGCACCTGCAGTCAATTTGTGAGAACAGACAGCTGTCTATTGCTTTGGGGGAGACAGAGTGAAAATATCGAACCAGCTCACTCTACGGAGAGACAACACCATCAACATAACAGTGATTCATCAAAAAAAGTGCTTGACGAGCAGAGTCTTCCCACCACTTTCTATTTTTCATGAAACATTTCAGCCACAAAAGGTAATGCCCCATGTGAAGTGGCACAGTGCAGGAGTCTGAATGAGTGGTATTAATGGTAATCCATGCTGTCACCTGTTGCTGAAAGATTAAAATTTAAACATATGAGCAAGTGATTGATTAGGCCAGTCTGTTTCTAGAGGTCATATTGATTGGCGTTGTAAGGTGTAAACTCCGGTTTTATCTTCTTACTACTAACATGAGCCCACGCTTATGAAATATAAAAACTGACAGAATACATGCAAAAAAAACTTTATCCATACTGTAGCAGTATATTCCTTGTCAATTTAGCCCTTGATGACTTTGTTTTTCCATAATTCATTTTCTTATTTGAAAGAAGTGGGAAGCTAAAAACCCTGTTAGTGAATATGACTGATGTTTGAGCTTCCAGCCTCATTAGGACCACAGGTGTGTTGGGCCATCACCCTCCCCTGATGTTTCTTGGCTTATTTTCTGTTGTGAGGGAAGCATATTTGCTGGAAAGCTAAAAATCTTCTACACAGATTTTTCCAAAAACAATGAAAGGAGAGGATTTACCAAGTCAACAATACTGTATAAGTTCTGTGTGTGTTTCCCCCAAAATGAGACATTTGCACAAATAATTCATCATATAAACAAATACGTACAAATGAATAAATAAAGATGGATTCCAGGAGCTGCCTGCCATGCTTATCCTCTTCCTTGTGTCTCTGAGAAACAGTGGGCGCTCTCATTAGGCACAGGGACGACATCTAGTGATTCATTACCAGCTCTATGCAAAACCCTGCTATTAAAACTCTAAAAGCCATTAGAGAAATCCATAATGAACCCCACCAGCAGCAGGTGCACATGGGGGGCTGGCTCTCGGAGATGACACAAACAACACTGCTACATGACAGTTTGGGACTGTGTTGCCCATTAACATCTCCACCGCAGACACCGCTACCATTTTGGTCTAGCATAATGCCAGGAGGTTTTAAGTAGCTGCTTTTTGAGGCTCCGAATCTCTTCAATTGAGATGCAGTGCAAGTTGGCTTAGCATGGAGGTGTTAGTCCGCCGTGGTGTGACAGTGTTGACTGCGTCCTGTTTACTGAGAAGAGTTCAGAACAGGCTAGGCTAAACATATATTGTGGGAGATCGATATGGCCTGAATAACTGAGCAATGGGCTTGATATCGGTCCGGCTTTACAACCAGCTGTCCCTTTGCCACTCAAGACTTCTCTTCCTGCAGCTTTTCCCCAATTTTTGCCTGATGGGCCAATAACTGCCGGAGGGAGTTATTCCACTGCTGCACCACAGATGGATCTGGTGTGAATCTGGTCCGAGGCTAAAATAAGCCACCATCTCAAGAGTAGTCGGGAAAAGAAAATGTAAAGCACAGAGCAAAAGGAAGAAGAGGGAGAGAAAGAGAAATGTGTATTTAGTCTCCTGGCTCTTTGCTTCTCTTCATTATAACCTTAGTCATACTTTATACTTCCTTCCCTTTTTATCGTTGACACACTCCATCTGTTTCCCATCATGTGAAAACCCAATAAAAATACAGTACCAGGCCTGCGTGACGCACAGGGCACTCTGTGTTTAAGATACAGCCCTAGTACATGTCATTTGGATCATGTGGTATATACTACTCTTAAATCCCCACACAAACTGAATGACAGATGAAGAGACACTACATTAACTCCCTAGACGGCAACCATTTTATATCATAACATAAGGGTCACATTGACCTTATGGGAGAGAGAGAGACAAGATGTGACCCCTACATTCTCTATTAAGCACAGAGGCAAAACAAGTGAGTTGGTGCAGGGGTCACAGTTTGCGCTAAGAACTGCACCTGCCTTTGGCCTACTCAATCTGCAAGGTGTGTGGGTGAATGGACGACCGATCCAAGGGTACCAGGAACCTAGAAATGTATTTCCCGGGGGGCTATGATCGCCCACCACTTCAGGCATTTCATCCCTTCATCCAGGGTATGCAACCATGAAGTCAATCATGGCGACACCAGGACATCAATCACTCAAACTCCCTTTGAGACGGCCTGCATGCTCCTGGAAAGCTCCTGAAAAGGGTTGTTTCCAACGCATTTCACTTGGCTTGAATGGTGCTAGTTACCCAGACATTGTATCAATCAGTTTAGTGTACATTTTTAATCTAATGAGTCCTCACATCATGCGCTACATGTTTGATTAACATAGTTTCGGTTAAAGATGAACATCAATAAATTCTGTCAGCATCCTCATATCTTCCAATATAACATTGTGTAAAAAGAGAGAAAATCAGTTTTTCCCCTCTCGATTATCTCGGATGCAGTTTTGCATCCTCCCCCAAACAAATCTCCTGCTCCAAAGGGCCCTCGCTCCTTTAATAATTCCCGCTCTAATCTTCTCCTTCCATCTGATCAGGCCCTTTCTTCACAGCTCCTCTCCATTTCTCACCTGCTCAGAAACTCCATCAACACCTCCTCCTCTCCCTCTGTGCAGGTTTCACCACTTTTGATGTCCCGTTGTTAGCTTAAAATGAGCTTTAACAACTGTATAATCTAAAATAACATTGCCTTAGCCAGTACCTGGAAGGAGAGGAAGAGAAGAAGAGAAGACGGTGAAGAAGAAGAAAGAACCGAGATAATGGATGTTCCCTGGGAGTGTAATGCAATAATTTTTGTGAAAAGGAGCAGGAGAGTGAAGGAGGAGGAAAAAAAGGGATGAAATTGATGGATGAGTAGAGGTAAAGCTGAATAGTGGGCTGGATGAGAGACAGCCAGTAAAAGAGTGAGAAAGAAAAGTGAGGAAAGCAGATGGAGCCAGAAAAAGGTCGGGCTGATTTAATCTATTTGAAGGGCCTGTGATGCTCCTCTCAGGCCACTCTAATAGGCTGACGGGATTTGGTGGTCCGACCAAAATTATGGTCTCATAGCCTTCTCACATCACATGGGCAGATGGCATGCATGTGGTCACTCTCCTGAGTTTCCCTTTGCCAACGATTCCATTTAAATGTGATAATATCCGATGTACTATTGAAGGAAAGTGCTTCCCTTGACCCAAAAGTGGTGCAACTTTGTTCCCTTTTTTTGCATTTTAATTTACGACTCGCAGAGTCTTTACAGTGTGAAAACACTTACTTTAAAATATTTTATATCTGAATTGTTGATGTACGAGTTTAAACATATTTCTGCTGGCTTACATACTCTGCTGGAACTTCCTCTGATGTTTAATTCATAATCATTATGCAACTCAGCATTGGACTAGCCTTTCTTCGACCCCAGTAATCTTTGAGGATTTCATTATTAGAGATAGCAATCTCTGATACTGCAGAGAAAAAAAGGACCCCACTCTAATTCACTCTACCATGACTCATCATTACACTCCAGAACTTCTGCAAGTAGCAGCACCACCTCCTTGCTGTCCTCCTAAGGACTAATTCCCATTTCCTTCTTCCTCTTTACCTAACATTAAGTAGTTGGCCATCCTCCCTCTCCTCATTCAAACCCTGGGTGTTGGATGTCGCTAACAGCACTTACTGGTCCTGCAATACAGTAGAAGCCTGCAGCTGCCTGGCCGCCAGTCCCTGGTGTGGTCAGAGTAGGAGGCCTATTGTGGCCAAGCCATTGATCGAGAAGAGTAATGGATCTGGCTTAGGCTGATAATGCATGATGTAATTGTCAGAGGAGTTTAATTATATGCTTATTACATGAGGCACTGAGCATTCACGCTCCCTGCCCATTTACTGCACGCTTTCTGTGAAGGCCATAAGGGAGAAAAACATTTGTCATTTAACTGGAAGATTTAAGTTAAGTGCTGCATTTCTTTAAAACACTGGACATGGATTGAATTGTTTTCCCATAATACTAAAAGTGATGAAACAAATAAATAAATAAATGGCAACACACAGTATATTTTGGGTTTGGAAATTTCTAGTGCTAGATACACAGGTACATTTTCCCTTCACCCAATGACATTGAGAGGAGTGTGAGGGTCCCGGTTAATCTAAAATTTCTATCATGGCATGCAACCCTTCTATCCCTCCATCCTCTCATCCCTCCAGGCCACGCTGAACCTTAATGGTGGCCTCATCGCATGTCTGAGTGCATACGCTACACTGAGCAATGCTTTTCAATTACCTGCGCTGAAGCCTAGACGAAAATACATAGCACATATTTCTAAGGCAAAATGCTTAGGTCAGACGCACAGAGAAATAAAACATACGCTGTGTCATTTAATTTGACAGTTGTCCTTTCCAGCTATTGAATAGAGGTCGTCCCATGTAAAGCTGTGGTAGCGTAGCTGTGTACACTGTGTTTGGTTGTGTGCAGTCAGTGCAGATGTGTTTATGAATCAGGCTATTCATGCTGTGATTTAGCTTTGAAGTTGGATGAATTCATACACAACATCCCAGCTTACATCGTTCGCCTCCGCGGGGTGAAACAAAACAACATAACCCTTATCACCTCATTATCAGCTTTGTGAGGATACTGCGGAATTCAGGCTGCTTTACAGATAACACATGAAGATTGAAACCTGATCAATGGCGGCAGACATCGGAATGCTTACTACTTCCTAACCAGTGTCATCGCTTACAGAAGTTGACACAGTGCACACAGGGAAACTACAAATGGGCAGAAACAGATTAAAAACTGTAAACATTCACTGCAGATTTACATTAGGGAGGAGAAACATGTAGGCACAAGAAAAGCGAATAGAATAAAATTACAATAAAAAAATTGTAATTTTCGCTGTAGCCTCTGAGCATTTGTGCAACATGCTATATAAACAGTAAATTTACATAGGACATTTTTAGAAAAATTCCTCATAAGACAACTGCTTACTCCAATGTTTATGGACTAATCTCAAATTACCCTTACTATTTCATATGTGTAAGACAGAAATATGTCACTGCTGCGCTAAGTCGTGCCCAGCAATGCTCAGACAGCTTTACCTTGGGTTCACACCGCTAAATAAATCCCATTAATCATGTTTTTTGAGGGAAAGGAAGGAGGGAAGTATAAGGGTTGGAAATATCCTGGTGTCCGCCCATGTCGGAGGCTGCATTAATGAGCCTCAAGTAGGGAACAGAGGCTGAGGCCAAGTCTGTAATGGTGTCCGCATGGAATAGATGGTGCTGTGTTTGTGTGTGTGTGTTAGGGACAGAGAGAAGAGGGAGAGAGTTAGAACACATGGGGTTGTTTGTAAGGAGTGAAACAGGACACCTCTGATCTCTCACACGCAGATCATAGAAAAGATCACTGGCTCTGACTGCTACAGTCCGCTCTATGTATCTGACATCTGCCTCCCTACAAAACTTCCAGCTGGTCTGGCATTGAAGTTTATGAAGTTGGCCACTACCCAGCTATGCAGCAATGTATTTTCTGTGTTTCTGATATGGAATCACCCGGACAAAAATACACATTCGCCTGATTGCACACAAACTTTGGAAAACACAGATGGAAAACATAGTGAGGCATTTGAACCGAAACGTAACATTCAATCACCTTGTGAACGTTATTTTGGAGGTTACACACTAGCCCTATTTGCAGCATTTACCAATTAGGTGGAAATGCTCAGATCAAATATGGAACAACAAACACTAGCAGTTATCTTTTTTTATAATCTCACGTATGGAAATGAGTGTTTGATTTTCTCTTCATGCAAATGAGATTTTCAATTAACAACAACAACAACAAAAAAAACTGGGTCTTGGCAGCGGATTGCACACTTGCCTATTGTGTCCTCTCTATACTGAAATAAATTATGAATACCTAAATAGTATTTTACATTTTGCGATAAGTGTGGTCCTGGGAGAGGGAGAGAGAGAGAGGAAGAGAGAGAGAGAGAGATTGAGCACATTTTAACATGCAGAAAATATACAATACTTTGTTTTCCTGTGCAAAGATTAATCGTAATTGGGCAGGTACACATAATCACAGGGGTAATTTGATGACCCATTTTATTTTTAGATCACATACCCCAAATCTCTTTGCTCTTCTCCCATGTGTGCTGCTCTGTGTGTGCTCTGACTTCAGTAAAAGAATAAAAAGTCTGATTATCAAAGCATCTCCACTGTGATGGCACAGCACACTGCTGCATTTTATTTGACTTTCCTGTTCACTACTTCACTGAGGTATTACCAACTTTTTTTTTTTTTTACTTCTTGTAAAAAGAATAGTGTGTCGATTCACATTTCAGGTCCTCTGACTCTGGAGGTCTATCTGCTTTTCAAATGGCAGAGAAGTAATTGAATGGAGTTGCACTCTGATCTCTAGTCATTCTAAAATCCCTATCACAGTCTCTCAGTTCAAAAGATATGGGGTTACAGTGCTGAGCAGCTCCTTGTGCACCACTAATGAATGTTCCAACAGCAGAGTGGTGAATGAGGCACCAGACACATCATTAACAATGAACAAAATGTACAGTGCGCAATATAAATACACAGGGAATTACCCACACAGCCACTGATATGCACAAAGAGTGCATACATTACACACAGTATTCCATGATTGCCAGGCCAATTAAGTTGTACAAGAGTTAACATAAACCTTCTGGAGCCTTAGCGTTTTCCTCTCTTATCGGTGGGTCGTGAACTTGGTTTTAAAAGGGCCACTGGCAAAATTACCAGGTGGAAAGATAATGAAACATGTCCTGGTATTGGGACTAAACAATGTTTGGATTTCAATGACCACTTCAGTGAGTCAAACACCCAAAAGCAACATCCTCCCATAGGAAATAACTCTCTCCTTCTTCCTCCTAGTCTTCAAAACACACTCCATCTCTTCCTCTTTAACTTACTGCCTCGCTTTATTTCCCCTCTTCTCTGTTTTCCCATTTCCCTTGGTTCACTCTCCTTCTTGTTTCACCTCCGGTATCCTCTCTCCCTCTTCCTCTCCTCCTTTTCCCCATCTCTCTTTCTCTATCTGACCTCATCCCTCCACTAAATCTCTCTGCTGTCAAGTGAAGCACCAGGAATGCGGAAGTTGTGAACTTGTGAGCAGCGAGATCAATAAAGCAAGGACAGGCTCAACGATCTACCCAGAGACAATGCATTTTGTGCTGAGGATGGGCACCACTGGCTATAAATCCTCCCATCCAGGCCATCTACTGGGCAACAAGCATTGGCCATCATTACCATCGCTATCGTCATCTTGGGGCGGGGGTGGGGGGTCAATGTAAACAGTTACGTTAGCTCTCCCATCATTGCCAGTGAAACAGATAAATCCATATTAGCAGGAGTGATGAAAGACACTTTGATGGATGTTCATAACTGAGTCACATCGGTGAAATATGAGTGGGCTGTGTCATATATGTCATGACAACATACTGTAGATGGGTTTTCATATGAGTGAGGTACATGCACTGGCTGGGATGAGATTACCATAAGGTGCTGATGATAAGTGTGCATAATCTGCAGTGTCTGAAAACTTGAATGCATCTTTGACCTTTAATATGACTCTCTATAATGATCCATGTTATTGTAGATGCATGCTGATCTACTGACAGATGACAGATATGGAAATCAAAATGACAATATACTGTACAGAAACACACACGCGCACACTCACAATTTTTTATGTTGAGTTGTTGTTTAAGAATAAAATGCAATGACACTAACCGGAGCAACTTTTTGAACAGAGTGGGCAGCGTGTGTGTTTGGGTGGGTTAAGAAAACCCACACAAAATATTTTATTTATATTCCATACATAAATAGTAGGCTGTTTGGTCCCATCCCAGCAGTCTTCATATTTCCTGGTGACATTATCAGCTGTCTCCATCGTGTGCAGAGCGGGAAATAAATTGCATTTTTGCCGGTGGTTCTGTGGCTGCAGACGGCAGGAGGAGCATTATAATATAAAACATGAATAAACAAAATCACTCATGAGCAAATGTGCAGGAGCATGGGGAGGTAATCTCCTTTAGGCATGGTCCTTGAAATTAACTCAAAGAATCTGCACATGAAACGTGTTAAGAAGATTAATCAAATATTTCTCCTCCCCTCCACCTCCCCAACTCCTGCTTCTATTCAAAGTTTTTTTTCCTTCTCTTTTTTATTCAAACATTATGGTAATTACTTATTATTGTGCTTACTTGAGGAAGATTGCTTGGCCACAGGTGAATCGGAGTGAGGCAAAGGATAACGCTATATGTGTGAAATTGTCATATCATCTATTTTCTAATGTGGCTTAGACTGGGCATGAGTGTGCCAAATGTGAGAGATGTGCATAGCAGAGAAGGCACTGCATAGTGTGCACAAAGGCAGTGGGCTTGAATAAGCCAGAGTGGAAGTGAACTAGGCAGTTAATACTTTTAAACTTTGAAAACTATAATTGGAAAACTCAAAAAAAAAAAAAAAAACACACACAAAACAGAGGGCAAGCAGGGGGTTGGAGAATATTGGTTGACTTTCAGCAGAGATGTTCAGGGCTGAGCATTTGAAGGTGCCTGTTGATATACAGCAGAGGAAATAAACTGCTCCCTCTGTGTGTTTTTCCAGCACACAGAAAACTAAATATTTTGTGCGAGACATACAGTAACAACAGAAAGTATTTAGAATTTATTTATCTCGATTTATGGACACTTTATGGTGTTCTGGATTTAATTTTGAATGAATAAACACCATTTTAGCCAAGAAATCATTTCACCCAAAAACTTGTATTGACGAAGTGAAAACCTGTAGTTGTATTTGCAAATGTATTTAAATTAAAAAACATCTACTTTGTAGAAGCCCCTTTGGCACAAATTGTAGCCTTGAGGCCTCTTGTGTAAGTCTTTACAAGGTTTGCAGACCTGAATTTCAGGATTTTATCGAATTGTTCTCAAGGTCTGCGAGGTTAAATGGGAAAGTTCGTTGGCTGTGTCGCTTGGGGACAGTGAGAAGCACCTTAACCTGAAGGCCACAAAGCATTGTCTTGGTTGTACTATTGTCATGCTGAACTGTGAACCACTTCCCTTGTCTCAGGTTACATATACTCTGGAGCAGGTTTCCTTTAAGGAAGTTTCTCTGGCTGTAATTATCCCCCCTTCAACTCTGACCAGTCTCCATGTCCCCGTCACTAAGCAGCACACCCATTACATGATGTTCCCATCACCATCCACCAGCCAACTCTATGTCTAACGTTTCACTCGGAACATTCAAACATTTAGAAATAGTTTTGGACTTTTGCCACAACACGTATCTCCTCACCACTTGAACAAATGGTTCTGCAGAGATGGAGGAGAGGCCTCAGGTTTTGGAATGTGTTATGATATGGTTTCAGTGGAGTGTATGGATATTGGTATGGATGTAGGGGCGATGGAAGGAGGGGCTGAGTTTGCGAATGTCTCCAGTGACCAAACCATGTGCATGGCTGATCAGTTTGTGGTCCAGTCTGGTCCACAATGACTGATGAGTTGGCAGAGGACCTTGGAGGTTTGGGTGATAGCCTTTCAGTGTGTGATTCACGGGGAGCACCCTGGGCACTGACATCCCCTCACACTGTGATTGAGTTCACAATCAGGCACAATGCCTGATTGTGAACCCAAGTATGTGTGGCTACAAAAACAAAAAGAAATGGTAGAATCATGAGATCCCAACTGTAAGGATGCATCCACCTATATTGTAGATCAGATCTGTATTCATATCTCCTTTTTTTTGTTTTATGTTACTTTGTCTGCTCATGTGTCCAAATATAATTGGTTTGATATTATCAGCAATGAGAAAGGCCCAGCTACTAACCAACTGCTGGATCTGGCTGAAAGTCAGTTGGCTGGCTGAGCATAAGGCTGGAAACAGGGAAAAGGCTGTAGACTGGCTCTGATGGAAGGTACAAAGAAATCTCACCGACTAATTAACCTCTTATATCTTATTTGTTCCTTTTACACAAAATGTTTGGACATATTAAAACTAACGAGGATGCATGTTAATTATACAACATACTAAATCAATTGTATGCAGGTTGTAGCTTCATATTTTTAAGTGCATGCATTAGGGTGATATCAACGTACACTCTTGCCCATAAAGTTGGAACAATTTTGTTTTCAGACACACACTTTTTTGCACAGGTTAACTGTGGTGTTTGGCAGAGATTGATCAATAAAGCTTCGAGAAGATTTGGCACAGTTTTGACACTGGATGCCCTTCCTGACGCAACCCTCCCCAATTTCTGCTGGGCTTGGACCGGCACTGCACAGCTGCGGAGGGGAATGGACTGCCTTACCAACTGAGCTATTGCTCCCCCCCGTCACAATAGTTTCCTGTGAAGAGGTAAAAAAGATTTTATTCAAACTTTATAGGTGACATATGGGTGGTATATATACACATGCTCACCCATTTAAATTTACAGTAACATTTAATTTACTTAAATATGTCAATGTTTGGTTTGTGCATGTTTGTCCTCTGATTCCTTCACAGTTGACACAGTCATGGCAGATCAGGTCGACATCTTTGTTATCCGTCTCATCACTACAGTCTCCTTCCACCACCTTCTCACCTCCATCTGCCAGGTTAATAAATGGTGAACTCCTTGAATCACTTACATTTTGAACCTAGACAGACTGATGGTCTCCTGCTTGCCTCGCACACAGACCTCTGGCAGAGCATTTGATATCATGTAAAAAGAGGATTTACACAAATAACTCCATAATCTCTGACAGCCAGTAACAGGGTGACGTAATTGTTGCTGTTAGTGAATAATGAGGCAATATGGAGGTGAGTCATCCCTCAGTGAGAAAGGGGTCTTAGCCAAAGACTTTAAGCAGATAAGCTTGTTTGGGCTAATGAATGGGCAGATTCAGAGACGTCAACTGAGATTTCTCTTCCACATGTAAATGACAACTGGACATAGTGAGGTAGGGCATAAAAGGGAACCTGTATTAAACCAACAAAGGGATTAGCAAGAGTACACTTTTATTAAAGATTTTACATTAAATTACATTAAAATCCAATAACAGGTTTATTATAAACACAGACAAAAGTCAATTTTCTTTGATGTAGAATCCAGTGGCTGTTCTAATATCAAAGCATCACTATCAGCACAGCAGCATTTGTTTTTCACCACTACATCTTTATTAAGGGTGAAATTAGCTGTGCTTGAAATGAGTGAGAGCTGCATACTGAACCACACATAGTAATTCCAGTGCTGTGCACTGAGATAGGGATCAGGGAGAGAGCAGGACACACCGTCTGTCCAGACCTCAGATGTTCATTGTAAGAGCTGCTCGTCTTATCTGTTCCCTGAAATGGCCCTTTAATTGGGGACATGTTTCTATGAAATGTGTATAAATTGATGGTAATTGCTTTTGTATGCATGGAAATGCTAATTTTCCTTCATAATGGCTACCAAGAGAAACATTCAAACTAGTTCACTGGGTTTCTGAATAATGGAGGAGAGATAAATAAATAAATGCAAGGCATGCAGACAGTCCTAATGTAAAGCAAATGGAACTGCTATACTGCAACCTTTACCTTTCTGCATTGGTAATTACTGGCTAAAACCCACAAAACTGTGGGCTCCCATCTCATGGTTTCTCTCCAGCGAACATAACACCAACATAAAATGTGGCATTAGAACCTTTTCTAAGGCAATGTATCCACTAGATGCTGGCTGCTTGTATTAACTCCTGGGTTCAATGTCCCATGGGCTGAGCTTCGGCATAATCCATTCTCCATACAGATTTCTCCCACAGAAGCTGCTTTAGCCCATTATCACAGACATTATACAAATGTATACCAATGTAATGCACACACTTAGAGCCTAGTGATTTTGGAAACAGACATGTGAAAGACAGCTTCTGATGCAGTACAGTACAAACAGAGTATGAGTTAATACATGCACTGGAGATGCACAGTCATTGTTACAGTCTGTAACAATGTTCAAATTAAAGTTTGTTTATGTTTGTGTGTGTATGTCCATGTTGGTGCAAATCACTGTTCTGAGCAAAGTATTTTCTGAGGGAGACCTTGCTCGTAGAAAACTTGGTCTCCGCCATGTGGGGGTGTTTAACATATCCAGAGTCTCCAGCAGAGAAATACAGAGTCACAAGCAGGTCATGGGGGATGCTGATAGCTCTGTGAACTCAGCGGGTGGTTGAGCGCAAGATGTGATAACTAGATGTTCTCGATGACAACAGTGGTGGATCTGGCCTGTCACTAATGTACTGTATTTGCTTAATAACCCAGCAGCCAGCCGAGGTCCGGGTGTGATGAGAAAACCGCTTCAAACAGAAACACAGAAGACATCCCCATGTGTCCCATATATCCTATAGGCTACATGACCCACGAAGGACAAAAAGATAAAGAAACGTGAAAGAAAAGAAGGAAAAAAGAACAAATTAAAGAAGAAAAGAAAGAAAGAAATCAGGCAAAATATATATATATATATATATATATATATATATATATATACACACACACACACATATGTACATACATACATTTATATGTTGTTGTTTTTTTGGTTTGGCAGCGTCTTGCAGACATTATTTTTAAGGTGAAGCTTGCCAACCGATGGCCGAGATTTATGCTTCATTGGCTTGCACAGTGCTGGGGGAGACATCATCCACTGGCAGATGTGCACAGCTCACCACTCTTTGCCACCTTTATAATTGACATCTGCATGCAAGAGAATGGCAGCGGCACCAGTCTATGCCATGTTGCAGGGAAATAAGGCAGTGAATAAGCAGAGCACATCCTGAGAGGTTTGCATCAACAATCTCTAATGCCTGTGAGTGCTCCAGCATTAATGGAACATATTAGGCCTCAAATTATAGAATCATATACAGCAGCTGTTGATCCAATTTAGATGTGGGGCTACAGCTAAAACAAGTCCCTCCAGGGGAGGATGTCTAGTTTTGGTTTGTACTGCAAGATTCAGATCTCCTTGGCTGGCATTTATGGTGCACTTCATGACTTTATGTTAAAATCCTCTATTATTTTAGAAAGGATAGAGAACTGCTTCTGAGGATGGAAGTGCAACACAAACTACAATAGAGTGATCAATAGAACAATGCAATCTGCAGAGAACAAGCCACTACATTCTAGTGATTAAATCCATACAAGTGTAACAATAACATCCTGTTATTGGTTCAGATCTTGGGCTATTGGATTCATTTACTTGCAGCAAACAGGGATGATGGCTTAAAATGACTTTTGCTTTTTGTCTTTGTCTTTATTTCTTTAACAAAAACAATTTATTTCCCCTGGCTTTTAGGTCTATTTTTATAAAATAAATATATTACACAAAGTCTTTGCAGAAATACATTATTACAAAATAACAAAATATTATTTTATAAGCACTTGTGAAAAAAATGCCCTCTTTGTATCTTCAGTCATTGCATATACACTGAACAAAATTAACTTCTATCTTCAACTGGGATTAAGCACACCACCGTAACTAATCAGATTTCGACGACACAGTGAATTTGTTGAGATTTACTATGGGCTTCCCTCCATTTGGGGTTAATGAGTGTGTTCCACAGCCTCCTCATAGTTATTTCATACCTCGGGGATTTGAATAATTCCCATCGATACTTTCAAAATCTCCAATGAGACAGGATTAATCAAAAGCAGAGAAAGTAAATCTGATGAGGGTGAAGTGGCGTGTGAGGATGAGAATATCCAAATCAAGAGGAAAGTCACTAGTTATAGACAGTGGGCAACATATTCAAATTATTTTAATGGCTGTGGGGGTCACTGGCTGAAATTGTGTAAGTACATTCACACAAGAGCATAATGATATTTAGAGCTTAAAGTGTGCTTCCCCAATTTAATCAAAGATGTTTCTACGTGGTGTAGCTGTCGTTTGTAATATAAAGTGATTATAGCCCTTGGTAACATATATGTTTTTTTTTTCTTACAGTCTATTAGGGTTCAAAAATGGGCTATTCATTATAGTGGTACTTAATTGGCAATCGGCTGTCCTGTTCAATGTTTTTTCCTATTTCAGCCAGAGGAATACAACTATATTGTTGTAAGACTTGTCAGTCTGAGTGAGCACTTGTATGAGAGCTGCATTATTTCCATCAAATATAAAGGGAAGCAGAAGCAAATTTTTAAAAAGACGTTTGGGTCAACGGGTTAATAAATAAAAATATGTAGAAAAATGCTAATATACTGGTTGGGTTCTCTGTATCTTAAGATGGTTTAGAAAACTACTGTTGCCTATCTTTCCACATCCATTCAATCTACTTTGATGAGTCCGTTTTATTACTCACAGCAGGACCAGTGACAAACGTGCAACATGAGAGCATGCATGCTGTTAGCCCTATATGATACGGGCATTGGTATTTAAGTTCCACGTGATAAATCATTTACGTCAATTCAGTTACTGATGAGGCATGAATACATATGGCAAATTCTGTTCAGACGTGATTTATTTTAATTGTCACACTGGGACCTGCTATTACACTGCTGCAAAACGGGTCACTGCATTAGAAAATTAAAGCAGAGACACTAATTTGAAATCTATTTGTAAATTCTGGCCTTTGGGATAAAGATGTGCTGAGAGCATATAAATGCCTTCCCAGAGTGGCTCAAACTTCTTCTAAACCGCCGAACAGTCACCTGGGTGCGTCTTTCACTCCCAGGCGTGCTCTGCTACTGTGCTCAGTCTGAGAGAACTCAAATTATGCTGCAGGGAAGGCATACGTCTTAGATGAATGAGCGCACGCGTGTGGTGTCTTGGGTGGGGCGTTGGGTGTGAGGTCAGCAAAAGGGTGGTGTACTGGAGGCTACTCATGTTCTGGATTTCCTACGCTCTATTTCCTAGGATCATTTAATACTTTCCCTTATCCACCATTGGGGATATACTGTATGAGTCAGTGGAAGTAGCAGGTAACAGTTGCAACTGACAGTGAACCTAATACATCTTTGGATGTAGGCAATTAAAGTTCCTAAAATCTTGTGTGGGCAACACGGTGGTGGTGTGGTTAGCCGGTCGTGGCCTTTCTGTGTGGAGTTTGCATGTTCTCCCCGTGCTTGCGTGGGTTTCCTCAGGGTACTCCGGTTTCCTCCCACAGTCCAAAAACATGCATGTTCGGTTAATTGGAGAACCTAAAATTGCCCGTACATGTGAATGGTTGTCTGTCTGTGTATGTCCCTCTGTGGCCCTGCGATAGACTGGCGATCTGTCCAGGGTGTACCCAGCCTCTCGCTCGATGACAGCTAGAATAGGCTCCAGCCCCCCGCCCAACAAAGAGAACGCGGTGACAGATATTGAATGGAAATTCTTGTGTAATCAGTTACTAGTTACTTTATTATCAGATAAACCTGCTTACTGTTTGTCGGTGTTAGCTGACAGGTAGTCAGTGTAAAGTAAGAAATGATGTCCTCCAACTGTGTAGTTTGAGACCATTCCCAAAAGGAGCACTCCCTGGTGATATGTCATATCTACTGGCAGACAGGCCAGGACCCCTAAAACCCTGTCTGACAGGTTAGAGAGGATGGGGTAGCTTAGAAAATTGCCCTTTCACATGGCCTTTTGTCTTTTGTTGTCATCAGTGTCTTCCAAGCTTTAATGTTTCGCACTGTTTTGGATTGCAGTGTTCCAGACCACAAATGTACACTCTGAACTTGCTTTCAAGGGGAAACAAAGGTTGACGTTTTATTCAGCCTGAAAAATGTAACCTGTAAATGAGGACATTTACAGCCAACATGTCCTTGACTTGTCTCAAAACATGTAGCAGCATCAGTGCAGGATGTAATGATGTAAAAGTAAAATGTAATGTGAATGCTAACCAGAATCCAGGCGGCCCCGTTCAGGTTTAGCTTGAGGTCTTACCGAGGATAGATCACATCCTGTCCCGTTACATAAAGATCCTGCTACACAAAGTCAGGAACATCAATTTGCCACATATTTATGACACAAAAATACTAAATAAACAATACTAAATGGTATTTTTGTTTTCACTAACATTGTCGATGGGCTTAAAATTCATATTTTTACTAATATCAGGCAATAGTATGATTAAAGTTTGGGCTAAAGAAATCAACTATGGATGAAGGTGCTGTGTGTTTAGACAGATCCTACATTTAGTATGGTGAGTATAGTGGCAGGTCTGCCTTTGGGATGGAAACGGTCCTGTATCTTCTATTCACCCTTACACAGGCACCTGAAATACACCAGGAACCAATAATTTGTTTTGTTATGAAATTATGGATTCTGGGTTACTGCTCAGTGTGATACAAAGAAATAAAATTGTTGTTTAACATTTTACACAACCTTTGTGCAGTAATGTACTGTTGTAACAAGTTTATAAAGCTAATACTTAGCATTTTACTAAAACTCTACGCTGAAAATAATGGTTTGATTTGGTTTTATATTAATTATAAATACAGTATTTAACCTTATATTTCATACCACTGCATAATAAAACATAGAAATAAGTAGTTATGTTTGGTTACACTGTATGGTGCGTGGCATTAAAGTACCCTAAGACACAGCACAGTTAAACTTGTATATTACATTTGTTCCAAAAACAGTGACAAAGCTCCCAATGCTGTAACTTAAAAAAAAAAAAAAAATCAAAAAAAACAATAATCAGCGTAATTCAAATGCATGTTTTATGTGCATACTGAAAGATTGATCATTTCTGTGACAGCACAGGCACAAAGGAAACATACAGTTTCTTTTATTCTGTAAGGACTTTGAATATCATTTTTAATAGACCTATGGAGCCTACTCTCTCTCCTCCAAAGCAGAACTCACTTGCTTCCAAATGG
The DNA here is from genome assembly GCF_033026475.1 of Channa argus. Classification (NCBI taxonomy): domain Eukaryota; kingdom Metazoa; phylum Chordata; class Actinopteri; order Anabantiformes; family Channidae; genus Channa; species Channa argus. Next base: position 11,977,721 of record NC_090212.1, read on the forward strand.
GCTTTTTTCAATAATGATCAATCATGAGCAGAGTGAGCAGTGGGTCTGAAATAATGAGATCCTATTTCCCTTTCATTCTACCTTTGCTTTCCAATCGTAAAGTCAAGTTTAAGTAGAGAGAGAGGATGACAGATTAGTTGAGAAGATTTCTGACAAGCGGGGGAGATGGAGATAAAGAGAAAAAGGAGCCAAGGAATAGCAGCTGTTCCACTAACCTCGGATAAAAAGTGCTGTGTAATGTACCCCCCGTTTAAAGCGGCAACACATCTCTAGAGCTCACATTGATATCATCATTGGCAAGCAAGGAAGAAGTACAAATGACATCAAGACAATTGGAAAAATTTCCTGCAATGTCATTCAAATCTATAAATAAAAAGCAACTGAAAACAATTAACAAGTTCACGGGCTACAAAGCAGAAATGTTGAAACAAGCACATTAGAAAGAACAGCGCATGTGTGATGGGCATCTGTAAATCTTTCACCCCTGATTCCATCCCATGTGCTTTGTCCCTTCATAAAATCAAACTGCAAATCTGTGCAGTCAAAGTCATAATGTAAATGTATTCAAATGTATCTACTGGTGATGCTTGAGTTTATTGATTTCAAACATTGGATCTTTGACACGTGATGATTAATGTTGTGGAAGAAACTTTCCACAGAGAGAACTTTATTTGTCTTATCTGTACAAAAATCAAAGCCTAAAAAAACAATTTGCTGCTATTGAGAATTAAAAAATAAACACATTTATGGACAATGCCTTAAAAGAGCCTGGTTAAGCTGCGCTAACAAAGCTCAAGTTGTAGCTTCATTTTTATTGCACAAAATAAATACTGTATTCACATACTGTATTCACTGCCCTTTGGGAACAGTGTTTGGGAGATGTAGTGCTACATTTTGATTTATAAAAGATCTACAGTGCAAAACTTATAGTTTTCAATTACACTGTAAAAACTTTTTTTTCTTCTTTATTCTTTCTTCTTAAAAATACTGCATAGCATTAAATATTAGTTGGATTTGTCTCTGGCGTCACAGCCAGTAGCTTTTGGTCTAAATGTGTGGTGTCAGTTTTCTTTCAGAGTTACCAGACTATAATATTTCATAGTAATTGTTCACAGTTTGTACATCTGGTTGTGGGCAATGTGTCCAAATCAAACAAAAACAGCATCATCCCTCTTATGAAAACAGCATCAAAAATTAATGTGTCAGCATTTTTCTTGTTGGAATGAGAATATTACTCTAATATCCATTTCTTTGGCTGAAATAAGATTTGGCTCATGTGAATTAATATGTTTTTGCTTTTCTTTGCAACTGTAGCTCACACTTCTATCTTGGGATTGATTCTCAGACATAATACAGATGTGGTATCTAGGTCGCAGTTGTAGCCATATGAAAGCCATGTTGCCTGTATGATAATCAGTAATCCACTTTGCTCTGGCCTGGCCACTGACCCTGGCTGACCTCCTTGGAATTGATTTTGCATTTGAACCCAAAGCAGGCGCAAATTAAGCCAAGATATCAGTGGAAAGCAGGAGGGAGGGTGAAGGAGATGCGCAGGGGAGAAAACAAAAAAGTCCAGACAGAACAGAACAGCTTTTGGGTTCTGCTGAAAGAAGGCATATAACCATAAGAAAGATCGATGGTTACAATGACTTACTTTGATGGAACATCTGTAGGAAAGAAGGACAAAATGACAAGGGCCCTGTGAAAAGCTGTAATTTAATAGCCTAATTTCCTGCTCAGCCCGGCAGAAATATATGTCTGACACTGACAGCTGATGAAAATGCACCACGATTTGATATTCTCCCCAGTGGAGAACAAGTTCAGACCCATCTCCTGCTCAGCAAAGTCCCGGAGGCAGTGTGCCACGTGTCTGTAAGAGAAGAGGCAGGAACTCTGGCTGTTTCCTTCCAATGACAAATTCAGTGATAATCGTCATGTTTTAATTGATGTTTCTGCATCACTGACTCAAACCACCGGTGGATTACATCAGGAGGATAAGAGATATGAGTAGTTTTTTTGTCTGTATGGCCAATTGTTCCTTTTATAGCATTGGTTCACATCCCGTCTGTCCAGTGCTTACAGCTTTAATGCACAGTGCAGGAAGAACAACCTGCTCTCAGCCACTTTATGTGGTAGATGGTACATGTTGTCCCATATTCATGTAGCCACTGTTGGACTGAAAAGCAGCACTATAGATATAGCATGCTGCTTGATTGCCCAGCAACCCCCCAGCACGCTGCACTATAGCGAAGACTAATGTAGTTATAACCCCTCTCATGCACTGGGAACAAATTAAAGACAAATGAGGCAGGATTCCTCAGCTCGTCCCGGAAAAGCGTGAAATTAGGGCGGCATCGTTTACAGCTAACAACAGATCACAGCAGCAAACTAATGCAACTTGCTTCTAGAAGTGTCTGTACAGTATATTATTTAGTATTTTACTGAACTCACACATCCATTTGCTTATCCTGTTCAAGGCGGCTGTGGGCTGGAGTCTATCCCCAGTGTCAATAAGCTGAGGTGGGAAATAGAGGTAGACAACCATTCACACTCATTTGTACGAACAGGCATTTTAGTGACCAATAACCTAACATGCATGCCTTTGGGCTGTAGGAGGAAACCCAAACAAGCAAAGGGAGAACATGTAAACTCCACACAGAAAAGCTGCAGCCAGCAGGTGGATTCAAACCGGGGACCTTTTAGCTGTGAGGCAGCAGTGCTAACCACTCCACCATCATGTTGCCCATATCCGCACATATGGATAATAAAAAAGTAATACTATCTAGTTAATCTGGATCTGGGATTTGGAACTGGGACTGTGTTGATGACTTATGTTACTCTGAATTTACTTTGCTCTGACTGGACAATCCTGACATGTCACAGAGGAGAGTCAAGGTGACCAAGGCTCTCACCCAGGGGTTCCTTACATTGCATCAGAGTTTAACCGCATAAAGCTCAGCCTCTCTCAACTTTCTAACTTCATCCTTTTTTCTATTAATGTTTTCTTTACATTAACCGTGTTGGGTTTACTGTAGTACAAGTACCATGATGTATGTTCCACTGCATAGTCTCCAAGTGGATTCAATGACAATGTAGGTTGATGTGTAAAAATATATGTTCATGTCCATTTTAAGTCTTGTAAACACAAAGGAAATAATGTGGACAGTGGTCACTTAGACCGAAGTTTAAGGGATAATGTTTTGATACTTGATACTTATTCATGCATATTCATTTTTCAGTATGGTAGCATGGTATGTTATAGTAACTTTTGTAATAAATCCTTAGTCATCAGCTTTAAAATTCTCTTTTCAAAGTGACATAGAATATCACATTTTCCATAGTTCACTTCCAGACACACGGTGTCTGCTCAGCAACAAACAACAAACTCTCTATATATGTAAATCAGATCAATACAATATCCATACAAACGGCCCGCAGCTGTGTGTTGCCATCAAGCAGCTCACCTAATGTAATAAGGAACATCAATAGTTGATTTTCAAACCTAGTGGTGCAGAGAAAGAAAAGGAGGATGATGAGATTAGCGCAGCTTGGCTCCAAAGTTGAGCTCCATTTTATAAATAGTCACAATTAAAACAGACTGTCATTATACAGGGGACAATGAGATGAGTTGGAGAACAGATTAATAACATCACTGCATAAGTTAAAAATTCTACTGCTCTACAAACACGTATATTTGTTTCTAATTGTCAACACTGATATTTGGACATATGGATTTGATAAGATGTCATAATGAGCTGAAGTTCTTGCATGTTTAGACAGAAGGTATGACAGCAGCTTACACGTGTATTGCAAATTGCTCTTCAGACAGCTATAATAATGCAGTTTGGCAGTCACCTACACTGTGTGATAACACAAAATTAGCAGGTGTGCTCTCTAGTAAAATGCCTCCATTAATGGTACATCCTGGGCTATGTTCCCTGAGGTGGATTAAGCTGACTCTTAAGAGAGACACACGGATTTTGTAAATATTTAAAAATGACAACAAAGTGGGGCAGCACAGTGTTGGAGTGGTTAGCACCGCTGCCTCACGGCTAGAATTTTCCCATGGTTAAATCCCGGTCATCCATGGTCTTTCCGTGTGGAGTTTGAATGTTCTTCCCATGCTTGCATGGTTTCCAATGTTAGGTAAACTGGGGACACTAAATGGCCTGTATGCGTGAATGGTTGTCTTTCTATGTTGGCCCTGAGATAGACTCATAACCTGTACAGGGTGTACTTCGCCCAATGGCAGCTGGAATAGGTTCTGGCCCCCTTGTGACCCTGAACAGACTAAGCAATTACAAATAATGGTTGGATTTCAATAAAGTAACATATTGTATCATATTTTTCTATCCCTGTAATGTTTTTGTTTTTTGTAGCCATGAGGCATGCAACATTATCGAATACTTGTCTTTTTATTTTAATGTAATGATAAAATCCCTGGATTGTTTAAAAAGTTTTTTTCAATCTCCATGGCCCAGCATGAAAAATGCCTTTGTGTAAACACTGTATTTCCCCTATTCAGTATATGGTCACACTTATATAGTGCTTTTCTACCTATTTTCACCCACTCACACTCACAATCAAACACTCATACACTGATGGAGGAGCTGCTATGCAGCTGGCCAACGCTCACCGGGAGCAACTAAGTTGGGGTTCAGTGTCTTGCTCATGTGACTGGAGGAGGTGGGGATTGAACCAACAACTGTGAGATTGGTGGACAACCGCTCGTCCTTTCTGCGCCACAGTCGCACCAGTAAGCAACAGTAGGTTGTAGTGAGTGTGATATGTGAACCTGTCTCCTCTGTGTCAAAAATAACTAAAGGCTCCGACATGTATAACATTGTTACTCACGTCCACTCTTTGTTTCAGCTTTCCCACACTCTCCCACAAACTGAATATGAGAGTGTATATTCATAATCCTCACTTTCTGCACAGCCAGGGGTTATGTTTGGAGTGTTTTACTAGAGAAGGGTGTCTGAAGGAGATGAAGCTCTCAGGCTGTCTCTCACACTCTCTCGGCTGCATAGGATTAGTCAGTGCATGGGTGAATCAGTCATTTGTCAATGACACAGTAACAGCGAACCAGTGGTTTTTACGGGCACCAGGTGAACCAATAAAAAAACTCAGCTTTGGTATCCTCGGGCCAAGAGAACGGCAATTCATCTTTGCACACCAAGTGCAAGAAAAACGCTGTTAAACATCCTACCAGAGGGGTGTTTCGGTTATTTTGCATCTTATTTCATAAATCCTCAACTTTCTAACCCTCCCACACCAGCCAATTGCATACATTAAAATTAGTCTCAAGAGGAAAACATGCATTTTATGATAGAGACACAAAGGGCCCTGACAGAAGAGACACAGAATAAACTTAATTTAAAAGTAAATGTGTTTAGAAGGCTGTGATAGTGGCCTTGCGGGTTACAGAAACATTGTCTGCTCTAATTGTGTTTGGTAATGTGTTTTTTGAAGCGCTGTTATTGCTATTCATGGTATTCAAGTAAGAGAAAATGGCTCTTCCTGCCACGGGCACATAATTGAGGAGCCTGAGGAAGATTACCATGGCAAAGAAAAAAAAAAAAAACAAGGCTGCAAGAAAAGACAGTTTTGGTAAAAGAATGAAACAACAGCCAGAAAAATCAGGGAGTAGAAAGCATTGAAGCAAAAGACAAAATATGTTTGGAAAGTGTTCAGCCACATGTCTCCAATTCATAATTAACTTTTTAGAACCTTCACAAAGCCACGAGTTTGGGGCTCATGCCAGCAGAGCTATTCCTTTTCACTAGCAGATGTGACTCTGAAGTGTTTTATTATGTTTATTTACATGCTTTGTCGGTGCCAACAGTGCATGAGGTTGTTTTAGGAAACACACGTTGCCAGAGGGCCAACAAGCACACACTTTGTCTGCAGGAGAAAAACTGTACAGCACTCTCTGGATATGAGACCTCTGTATGACCGGATGGATGGTAAATGATTTGCAGCTCTCTTGGACAGAAAAATCAATTGGTTTATTTCTGAAGCATTATCTGTATTTTCCTTAACTTCAATTCTTTTTTTCCTCATACAGCAAATTGCAACACTAAAAGAGCAGAATATAAATAATCTATTTCCAATTTAATTGCTACCTTAGGCAGCCTTCAGGTACGTGAGTAATAAAACTCTAATTGTGAAAATTAGGTGTTGTGGATCTCTCACTGAGTCAGGCAGTCATCACCCACAACTCTTTACCGTTAGGAAATCATTGTCAAGAGTTGCTGATTAATGATGTTGACTCATTGCAGGTCTGAACATATCGCTTGCTGCTGTTTCAGAAGGAAGTGGTGAGTCACAAACCGACAGCAGAAACTGTAGCTCTGCGATATTTTCAGCAGTGATATGAATGTTATATCTTACTTTTTCCTGCCAAAGATGAAAGTGAAAAATGTAATCTTTTAAAACCAGTCAGGTCTCGCCTGTCCTGAGGCCTCTATTCTAATCACTGACCAGTAGACGTTGAGGTTGGGGAACATGGTGCTTGTTAATCCTTTGCCTTTCTTTGCAATAAATTATGCATCAGAAAAAGCTTTTTCCACCTCAGTGGATGTGTCCCCTAATCCCTGGCTCCTAATCTGAACTAAGTCATTAAAACAGTAAAAGGATATCACAAAGGACTTTCAAGCCAATTGGCTTAACGGTAACGTGATTAGATCATTGATCTCTCGGCAAAGCCTTGGGCTTCCAGGTGCGAAATGACTATTTAATGAAATCAGAGAAATCTTGTTACCAGAAAATTACTGATCAAAGTTAAGACCAGGTGACTGTGGTGGCATTGGTATCCATGTATATGGGCAAAGGTATTTATCCTCTAGATCCCCTCTTGACATTACTGAAAATATATGGGGCTGGAATGAGAGATCGTGCTGTTAATCCCTTACCAGCCACTATCCATACCTCTATGCATCTTTAACAGGGAATGCTGCTTCAAGCTTTAGTGATTACGTTTTTCACCCGGAAAAGGAAGTTGCCCAATATCATTATAGCAAGTGCCATTTTAGAAATCAGCTTGGAGACATTGTGGCTTTCAGTCGTGAATGAGCTTAAAACATCTCTGGATCTTCACCTACACATACTCATAACAAGACTCTACAGCAAATACATCCAAATATCAGTCACATGCCGCCACCTGAAGAGTAGTAACATCTGACATCACTGAGGGGATTATAATTGTCGTCTCCTATTGCTAGAAATAAATAATTATATCACAGAAGACCTCTTTTCTAATTAATGAGAAGAGATGAAACATCACTTAATTTCAAATTTAATTATGAGCCATAATATTTCCATCATTGGACTGCCTGCTAACGCTGTGAGGTTTCATGCTGCTGATGAATGCACAGTGTATTAAAAACATGAACATTTACAGTTCCCTGGACCGCACATGAAATTTCCCACGATGGGAACGTTCTGTAGGAGGTAAAAAAATATCTAAATACCATGAGACTCACAAACACACAAACAGGCATCACATACACAGACAACCATCAGGACTACACAAGATGAAAAGGTCATAAACATTTAGTAATGAAAATTAATGACACAAATCATACACAGGCCCGACACACTTTTCCCTGTTTAATTGCAATGGCTGAGGCGCACTCATTTTAATTACCTGTATTGCAGCATTGATGTCCTTCTGTGTCAAGCTGCAAAGTTCTTCCTGCTCACATTACTACAGACGAGCATTCAAGACCATTATCATAACCATGACAAAGGTATTGACTTCTATCCTCTGATGAGTTTTGCTTACGCAATAAGAATTACCATTAATTGGGGTAATGAGGCTTGCATACTGACTTTCACTATCACTTTTGGTCTCAGTCACATAGTGATGATTTTGCATAAAGGGGATTGGCTGAAGTCCCGTCCGAGGCTTATAGTAATGTATGATTGTCACTTAGTTCCACTTTAAACAGAGAACACTTTAAACGGGCTGCCAATTTCTTTTTAAAGCTGAAAAAAGCTTTTACGATACTTTGGCAAATACTTTTAAAGCTTAATAATGATCACTCATATTTTAAATCTCTAAAAGCAGACATGGAAATGCTTGCCTTGATGAAACTTCACAAATTGCACCTTATGGCATTCAGCAAGATTATAATAAGTCAATGATCAGTAGAACTGACAAAAGTGCTTTAAATTGAATTAACCACCACACACACAGAAAAATGATGAATTTAGAGCAACTTGGAAATCCACAAAGGCTGAAAGTAAACTGTTTACCAACAACTGTATGAAATCATCTCAAGGGGGTGAAAATGCACTTGCTGAATAAGAAACTCTCTAGAAACTAGAAAATTAAATAAATAAATAAACTGCTGCTGGCTACATTTTAATGATGGATTTGGAATAATGCAAATATGACAAATTAGCCAACACGTAGCATTCCACTAATTAATTATAATAAATCATGTTGAAGTTTTCAGACGAATACTCAGTCATAATGTTGTCTGTTTGATGTATCGCCCATATGAAGCCCAGCATGTGGATCAACCTGTCTCTGGGCAGAAGCTTAGACTGGTCTCGAGAACTGTGGTTTGGTTTGCGTGTGTTTCATTGAATGTGTCCTTCTCAACTCCACAGATGGGATTTGTTTTTAATTGACAGTTACCTAGATCCATTCATCAAGATGACAAGCACAGGGAGAGGGACTGTGGAGGTGCAGCAAAAATGTACTCCGCCAAGTTTAGAGAAGGAAGCGTTTTATTGTGTGTGTGTGTGTGTGTGCGTGTGTTTCCATCTGTCTATTCATCTCTTTGTCTGTATGTCTTTCTCAAGCACTTTTGACGGGCTCCTGATAGGTCAATCATAGCATCAAACTGCAGAATCATGTGTTTGTTGGAGTGTGCACATGTGTGCACTTGTGCATATGTGTGTATTTGCTTATGAGCACAGGCTGCATCGCCTGCCGATCCACTGATCTAAAGCTTTTCCTTTGAAGTCTGGCCCTTGTCTGCCAGATCTACCACTCCTGCCATCTTTCTTTTCACCGTCATTCCATGACACATGCCTCTGACACATCCTGAGTGTTGCACCGGTGGGAGAATAACACACATGTCTGACCTCTTGAACTCTTTGTTCTCTGTAAGACCTGGAGAAAGAAAGGTTTAGCTGCCCACGCCTCTTTAAATGTCTACCAGGGGACATGGCTATTGAGAGTGAGGAGGAAAGGTAGACATTCCCAGACAGGTATAGATCTTCAGCTGGTGACAGGAAGTATTTATACCATGCCTTCTTCATGTATTGTACAGGAGCTGCAGAGTAATAGACAGTGTTGTCAGCATTTCTCTGCATGGCTTTTCTATGAGCTCAGTTCAGTGTTAAATCAAAGACCGTATACAGAGCTGTTCAAGTCTTTTTCTAGGCTGCTGCATTCAGTGTTTACTGTATCACGCTTAACATCCCAAAAAAAAACTGACATGCAGAATACCTTTTATATGGTATTATATGGTAGGGCCAGGACATAGAGATTGAGCAAAATGGAAATGCCTAGTTAATATAAATTTCCTTGGATGGTGGGCTTTCACATGTCATATCAGACCCTCCTGCGGCCTGCTCAGTATTCTGCTTGTACAGTATCCAACAAACACCCTGCAACAGGTGATTTTAAAGGTTCAAGTTGGTTTGTAAGGGGGGCAGAGGAGGGTTCTGGACCATCACGTAATGTTGTCTGTGGTTCGGCCCAAGAAACCCATGTCACAGAACTGGTGTTGTGTACATTAAAGAGGGAGGGGATTGGTGGAGGCCTCTCCACAGCAACAGAGACCAGCCTATGGAGAATGCCCCAGCTACCTAGCCAAGAGGGTGATGTCATCAGAGTGGAACAAGCACTTCCAGATACACTGTCTGCTGCATGTGTGTGTGAGTGCGTGTCTCCTCCAGTGCATGTACGCGTTTCTGGTGGGAGTAAAATGAACACAGACAGACACACAAACATACCTCCTACAGGCTGCATCACCTTCAGGCCGTCCTCAGCTGTACCACAGGGATGTTACCCCTTGAATGATTCTCTCATGTATATTGAATGAACTGCACAACAAGCTCACGTTCAAGGGTGATTTATCTTGTGCAGGTGCGATCGTGTCAATATATTGATCAATCAAGCAGTGAATGAGGATCAAATGCTTTACCGATGATTCATTTTGATAACCATGTGATACCCCACAACACACAATCCAGACTTAATCACACACATACGCACTACAAAATACAAGGTTGAGTGTGTGTGTTTAATGCCTTAGCATGTGTAACTGGTGACCTGAGGGATTACACCCCCCCCAAAGCTCCTGCTCGCATTGTGGACGGGCTAAAAGTGTATTGTATGGCTGTGGGCAGCATCTTAAAGAAGTTTGAAAATGTGTGCAGCTTGCTCTTTATTCCTTGCTTTCTAATCCTTTTTGGGCTCACAAAGGCGCTTTACCCGACAATAGTAAAAGCAGTGAAAAGGGACAACTGCAAGCGTGGCCGACGTGTCTGAGAACTGATTTCATGCAAAGGAAAAAAAGAGTTGCTTGTGCACACATTTGTGTGTGTTTGTGTGTGTGCATGCGTACGCAGATTTAAGCACGAAGTGGGCATGCTCGTCAGTTTGCTTGAGGTCATTATACTGCCCCCTGTTCTCTTTGTACATAACAGATAAGTATGTAAGTTGTGCTCGTCAGAGTGCTGGCAATGTGTTAATCTATTTGGACAGAGAGTTTGAATGGCAGCATGCATGACGGGTTAGTGTTTAACAGTATATCTCTTTAAGTCTCCATTCCCCGTGTTGTCACAGCTGCTAGAACTTGGCATGAGATGGGTAATGAAGGATAGTAGGCGCTGGTGCATGGGCAACTACAGCAGGAATTAAAAAAAATACACTTGACTATCTGCAATGTGTCCGCTTGTGTTTTTAATTTTATCTGCTTTGCTTAATATTAAAAAAGATATATTGTTTAAAAGCATCAGCCTATCAGGGTATAAAGGCCAAAATGTTGAAAAAAAAAACAAATTTATTAATATTACTTTTGACTTAATAAGGTATTACTGTGGCATATTGAAGTGGGAAACTTGTTCAGACTGTAAATCTGACACCTCTTTAATGCAGGATCAGCCATTCATTAGCAAGTCATTTTAAAATATGAGAGCAGCTGTGACACAGTTCTTTTTTTTTCCAGCGCTAAGACGGGTGGCAGAGCTGATTTGTTGCGCTGCATTACGTTGACAGATCGACTGATTGTTGACAAACAGCTCAACTCAATGCCAGCGCGCCGTGGTCATCTCCACTCCACTGCCTGACTGTTCGCTGTTGTGTGGTGATTTGCTGAAGCTTCTCTGGATGACAACTATGCTTCATCCTTCATTTTCATTGCACCATAAAAGGGTCCTCTGTGCTGCTGGATGCTGCTGTTTACTGTTTAGTCTTTGTCATCATTATGGTCTCACAGACAGGATAACCAGAATGGAAGAGGGGTTGTGGGAGAGGATAGGTGGAGGGTGTAAACTGTGTAACCATAGAAGGACAGTGAAGTGACAGGAGTCACCTATAGGTCCACAAGAATCAGATCATATGTCCATTCATCTTCATATGCCTGAATCCCAAATGGCAACTGAGCACTTTGTGATCCAGAGGAAAATGATACAGACCTGTGCCCAGACTCCCAGCCATCTAATAAAAGTAAATCTTCATTTAGAACCCACTGTGAGCCTGAATCTGTTTTATATACAACAAAGTGAATTCCACTCACTGTTCGGTTGTGTCTGCAGTAAAACTGCAATTCAGAAAGATATAAAAAGGTTTAAACAGAATAAGCTCTCTAAGTTACAAAAAGTCTTTGATCTAGAAAATAATTTGTATGCTCTGTGATCACACAGCAAACACCATGGGGTGTTTTTGGAATTTGCAAGTTTCCAAGTGTCTGTGTATATTTGTGCCTGTTTGTTTGTATGTGTGTGTGTGTGTGTGTCTCTGTGTGTGTGTGAGCGTGTACTTAAAGCCTTCTACAGATTTTCCCTGCTCTGCACCTGAAATAGAGGCTTCACCTGTGGATGAACCTAAGCTGAGCTCTGTTTTTCTGGGTTCTGTAAGCTGCAGACAAACAGTGTCTCACATATTTCCCAGACTGTGAGAGAGGATCCTATAGGTCCTGCAGCAGTCTGCTCTGCTATTGGCATAACAAGGGGGCTCTGATCTCATAGAGCCATGGCTCGGTTTGCCGGGAAAGAGTGGGATGATGTAATGCTGTTTGTGTTACACCAGCGCGCACTTATCGGATGCACTATAGAAGAAATAGGCTGAGAACCCAATGCAACAAAAACACTTCCATCATGACTTTATGAGTAATCATTTTATCAAAAGCAACATTACTGTAAGATTACCATGCTAACAGTATATTGTGCATTCATCTACCTAATTTGAGCTTTTGAATCAAGTAGGACAAAGTAAGTTTAGGTCATATTTCATTATTTCTTTATGCACAATTCAGGTAATACTCCACACATACATATTCAGGACATGCATACACTCTAGCCATCTAAAGTTGATAGGAAAGTGTTGGACAGTTTAATGGCAAACACATTCACATCCTCCATCCAGTTCACCTTTAACTGAAATATATAAATTACTAAATTAATTGAGTGCTTTTTACAGCAACCTACAAAGGAGCCCATCCATTTACATTACCTTCATCTTTCCCCTTGCCACAGTCTGAGACAGTCACCTCCAAGTCCAGTCCAGTGTAATACTGGGGTGAGAATATTATACTGTGGATTTTATGTTAGGTAATTAAAGAAATCACTGTTTTATGTCCTATGCAGTGATGGGCCTTCCCTGATTCACAACCCTACATACTAAAGTGAAATAGCCTCGCTCCTACTCTTGACTAGTCTAGTTTAATTGCTCTTTGTGTCCAGCTTATTTCTTCTGTTACAGCCCTAATATATGACACACTGAGTGCAGCATTCTTCTTTCATATATTAAAGGGTTATTGATGCACTGAAGCAAAGCATTGCACCTGTCGAAGTGTGATGATGAATGAGACTTCATCACCTACTGTTCCTCTGCCCTCCCACCTCACCTGCTTCTTAACGTGGTCTTGGCACAGAACTTGGCCCATGCAGTCACGGCTAAGCCCTCGTCCTGTCCAGCCCTCCTTTCCTGTACAAGTGCCTCATAGGTAGAGCATGTGTCAGGGGCCTGAGATGAGGCCAGAAAGCGGAAGATGAGTCAGATGAACACTTGTCAGGTGATGTCATCTCTAGTGAGTGCTGATGGCCGGCCCCAGCTGTTTGGGCGCACTGAGACACACTGTGCAGCACCTGTCTGAAGCAGTTTCTGCTCACACAACAGCAGTACAGAACAGACAGGCTACTTACAGGTCTTTCACAACTCCCTAGTGATGAAGCCAACTGAGGTCAAACGGCAAAATGAGTACGTCTCCAGCAGAGCATGATTCAGTGTTACAGACAACACTTACACAACAGTTTTTTATAATTATATGTTGATAATTTTTGTACTTGTATGACACAGAAATGATCAAAGTATAGGTTTAAGGACTCTGTCTTAATAATGAAGCCATGAGTATGTCTGATGACATAATTTCTGACACATACACTTATAGGTCACCCGCATTATACAGTGATATCGTCATACAGTACAAGAGCCCACCTCAGGTCATCCCTCAAAAAAATCTCGACAAAATAAAGCAAAGTTGATTCTCATGGATATTTCCTTTGGAGATGCAAAGACATTCAGTGGAAAACATTTCGAAATACTGTGTAAAAACGGAATCAGCTGGATTCAGCTACACACACATACTTGCATATACAAACAAACAAATACTAACAGCTCAATACAATAAACTAAAACAAATCAGATCCTGTCTCACAGTAAATCAAAGGCTGTTTCACTGTAATAGCTGTACTTTGTAATAGCCATCGCAGTGGAATAACTCTGATTTAATCTAGTCAGCAATCAATATCTTTTGACTGCTGTGATTGATGAGTATTAAGTAGGACTATTAACTGAGAAAAAAAATAAGTGTCCAAGTCTGAATTCCACTGCCCTTCGTTCACTCACAGCACTAATGTGAAAGGGAATAATTTGCCAGCTAATTCACAAATAGGTTTAGGACTGTGGACATATTTTCTTAATGAATATGTGAATTACTTGTGCATTGATTTCTATTGTGTGGGAAAATGGGAAATGTATTAAGAACTGTCTTCACGAGCGCCTGCAGACACACTTCATTGACGTTTCACTTGGAGACGACGAGAAATATTGCATATGCTGAAACCAGCAGATTGTGTATTTAAAGCCTCTGGTGAATCAAGGTCATGGCTGTGACCCTTTTAGTAGTAGACTGTCATACATTTAGCAGAGCAGGGGATCATTTCAAACTGTCCTCCATCACATTATGACAGATCTTAATTGACTACCGATACAGCTTTGCTGAGTTGACGGAAAAATCAGATTTTAATCTAATCACTGCAATATACCTGATTGGATCCTAGCAACGCATATTAAAACATTGGCATTGCAGAGATGGACCACAGAGCTTGTGAACATCAGGTTCCTAAATTAATTCATTATGGCTTTTATATAACTTTATAGACACTGAGCAAAATGTGTCTTCATGTCTACATTGATTGTATATTAATCAATAGAATTTTTTTAGAATGTTTTTAAAGTGTAGTTATCCTTCACCACTTTCAGGTTTATTTAAATCATGGCTGAAAATCCATATTTCAAAAACTATATAATCCCATCTTTAGGAGAATGAGACAAGTTTAATAGTTTAAAGATCTGAACGTCTGTAATGCGCTCACTCTGCTTTTCTCCAAGACTTTCTGTAAAATGTGTCTATTTTTCGTTTTTGCTTTTCCGACTGTACCACGCTGAAACAATTTTCAGTCAGTCATTCTTCCCAGGTTTATCACTGAACCACATCATTAAGAAGTGCCCCATGGATCCCTGTCTAAACTGCTGCCGCCAGCTCCCCGGATAAAAAGCCCAAGGCTGTGCAGGCTGACATTCTCCTGCACAAAGGTAAATGATGGCACAGAGGATGGTGGTCCAGAGTCCCCTCAGTGGTCTTGGGGGAGAAGACAGAGATGGAGAATGATGATAGATTGTGCAGAGGGTAGGTTGAGCGGATGGATCAGAGCTCTCGTACCCAAAGAGCACCATCTGCTGTCAGTTCAGGTGACTCATTCAACTGTGCTGACATGTGCATGTAAGGGAGCATACTGAGAAGACATCAGACTGCCGTCAGGCGTGCTGATGATGGGCTGAATATGAAAGAGAGGGGGAGTGGAGGGAGAGTGCTGTGGAAAGAGGCAGCTGGGGTACTGAATGCATCATCTCTTTTATCCTTACTGAAAAAAATACATTAATAAGAACAAACAACTCAGTCTTTGTAATAAATATTTTGGTTGTTGTTGTTTTTTTCTGATCCTTTTCAAGCTACATGCTGCCTGAAGTTCATTTGTCCTAAAAGAACAATTTCCAGGAAAACTGCAAACATAGGACAGCACTGTGGACAAAAATATTGGATGCAGTTGACATTCTTGTAAATGAAAACAAAATGAAGCCATTATATTACACTGTAACATTAATGTCCATCATGGGTTTTCAGTCTGGGCTCTTAACATTTTCCCCAAGTGTAAAAAAATGTTCTATACACATCCTTCACAAGCAGTGTGCCTGTCTTCTATTGGCAATTTTCATCTGTAGAACCCCATGTGTGCAACTAAAGTGAAATAACAGGATAGCTAAGGGGCGAGAAGCCATTTTAGTGCTGGTATCAAATGACCGCGCCTGGCCCTCTTAAAACAATGAGCTGTTTATGGTCAATTTTAACAAGCTAAAGTACTTCTGTATGCTGCCTTCCCCCTTAAAACTCATACTGCTTTGAGCACTGGAGAGAATGAAGAATAGCACGAGATGGCCTAGCGTCACTAGAAAGGCCCACAGGTAGATACGTAAAAGCCATAATGCTGTCTGTTGGACATCTCTTTTTAAATATATGAGAAAACCTATTGAGTGATACTACAGTACCACTCTTCTCATTTTTCATAACCTGCCCCTAAAAACCATAGTTTACCCAACCATTGCCTTTTTTTATCTCTTAATAAAAAACTGAATTCCCCTAGAGGGCCCACCATTACATATTTCTGAGATGAGGTGTGGGGTCAGGATCAAAGTCAGGGTCTTGTCATCTCCGATTTCATTTCAGGGGTCCCGAAGAGACTAACTGTCAATAAGGAGCAGCTGTATTGACACCTGCGATACTGTGCTAGTTTGCCTCAGACTGTCAGCCCCTCACTCTCTGTCCACTAGAGAGAGAGTGGGGAGAGTCACGGGCATGAATGTCTCTTAGATTGACGGGGTATGTCAATACTAAAAAGGTTGCAATTTATGAAAGGCCACGGCATCAAAGAACTGATCAATGGCTTCTAAAGACCTCAAATTCAGCACTGAGATTGATTGTATAGGTGATATTGTTACTGAAGATCTGTAGATGTGCTGAAGTGTCAAGAGGGGACGCACGCTTAAGTTCAAAATAGGCAATTCTATAGGATTTGCGTCAGTCAAGCTAGGTGGTTGGACAGTGATGAGAGACCCCACTGACCCAGGGCAATGCAGGCTTGTCAGTGTGAGACAGGTTTAAAGTGCAGGCTACATGGGGAATATTATATTATGGTGAGTAGCTGTCTTGCTGGCCAGCAGCAATCAAACCGCCTCTCTCAGTTTTATTACCGACGATGGTGTAAGGCTGCATGAGATGGGATGGATAGATGTATGCGATTCTGATGAGATAATCCACACAGGTCTACCCATGGGGAGGTGGAGTACATTAGTGCACATCAATGTCAGAGGAGGAAAGCTTACTATGTAGATCTTCACTGTTATTCACAGAGGAACGCTCTCCTGAGCTTTAAGAAGACTGGGATCATCACCACATCAGTAAATATACAGTGAAACAATAAGCGGCCAATTTTCCTATGCATTATTGACATTTTAAGAACTTGACCTGGAAAAAAATACAGAAAGACTTTCTTTGTCTGTCTCCCTAGACCACACTAATGTACTGCATATGTGACACACGAGTGTGTTTGCACACATGCATGTAGGTGCAAACACACAAGCCTCACAGCATAGACACCCACTACTACCTCCCTTTTATGATCTGGAAATGTAGTCAGACCAGTGGCGCAGCCTTCACTAAAAAAGTGGGAAAAGCAGTGACAGAAATGCTACAATAATATCTAGAATGGACAGGAAGACTCCAGGGCATCATGAATTAATAATAATACTCCAAAAGCAGGGATGCCTTTATTGTGTTGCATTTGTCGATCCTGGCAGAAGCACAATGATGTGGGTGCAAGTCTGCCTAACAAGTAAATCGTAATAAATAAGTAACATGTTCAAAAAGTGCAAGCTTTTGTTAAGTCTGTGTGACATACAGCCCAAGCAGTGTCCATCGTGTTGCACTACAACCGCCCGCACATTTAGGCCCGATTTTCTTTTCTTTCAGGATTTGCTTTGTTTGCACCGATTTGCTTTATTGTTTCACAGTGTTTGGTGAATAAATCAAAAGACTACAGTGTGTTATATTTAAAATAAAACAGTATATTTGATTACTTTGACAGCTCGCCCATCAGTAAGATAGGAAATCTTTCATTTTTGATGAATTACAGTGTGTTTATAAATAAATAAACAAGACTGATGAGGTGGAATAAATCCAATTTACCATGCAGAAGATGATCAATACATTAACCTGGAATCCCATGCTAAAGCACCTTGAGTCGACTGTACTGTATGTGCTTGTTGACTTTAATTGCCACAGTGTTGGATGCAGAAGCCGTGGGCAGACAATTGATGGTAGCCATTAGCAAATGATTACGTGGACAGAGATGAACTCTCAGGCATTGATTTGGCCGGCTTACATTTCCGACTTTTGCAAGAGAATAAATAAATTCACCTGCAAATCTATAATGCATGACTTTATATTCATAATTTCCACCGGAGAGGCTCCTTGGCTCCCTGCTTTCCATCGTGTACACAGAAAAGCTGGCAGCTCATTGAAGTCAGGCGTCCACTGTGTGTGCCAAATCATAACTGTTTATTCAGCCAAACATGGCATTATAAAATGTATTGCTGTGAAGATTTATAATGAGACCGAGATTGTGAAACCGCAAGCTTCCCTTCATATTGCCTTCTAGACATAGTGAAGCCAGCAACATATCAAAGACGTTCTTTATCATTTCCAATTATTGAGAAATATTGTCATTTGAGCCATCTGAACCACCAAGTCTAATTTGTTTACTTCAAGTGCCTCGGAAGCCTCTTTAATGTTAGAAATGAGAATCATTTCTCTGTGGGTTGTCTATTGCCCTGAAAACAAATGACAGATTGCACAGAAAAAGTGCTAAGTTTTGAACAATAACACACACATGGTTCACTTTTCTTCCCATTGAAAAGCAGAACGCTGCCAAGCAGTTAACCTCACCAGCTCAACATGGCTGCTTTCGACTTAAATTTGTTTAACAACATGAGTTCTCAGCCAAAACAAGACTGGTCTGCTGAAGAGTTCAGTTTTGACTGTTCAAGTTGACTGACTTACCACGCTTGTGTTCACCTTTATATTCCCAACGTGCTTTGGTTGATCGTCCATGATCTAGGACACATGGGTAAGCAGTAATCAAATAGAGGGGAATGGAGTGGATGGTGTCCTCTAACCTAATTTGGCTGCTTGCAGCTCTGACCCCCCAGACCTTTGACATTCTAGTCTTACTGGCAAGGATACCAAATCATTTATTAACTTGGTCTTTCAGCCTCATGCCAAGAATCCTTGGAACTCAAAACACAAATAAAGCGCCTTCCATTAGATGACCCGACAGTCTAGCCCTTTTGACTAATAATCACTATTGATCCCCAAAAACATCTTCACCTATTAAAAAGATCATTTTGTGGATGTCCACTGAGTCTGATCAATTAAATCAATTATTTAGGCAATAATTTGCGGTGGCAGCAAAGTCTCATCAATAAGAATTGTTTAACTGCAGAGGAGAGCGAGTCCACAGAGGCTAATATACATATCAATACTTGAGATATTTCTCTTGCTTGTTCACAATGAATCTGTTGTGCTCCACAAATGGCATTAAACGACGATCATTCTAGGGTCAAAGGTGAAACAGAGAGGACAGAACCTAGCAGAGCACTTCTGACTGACCTTAATGACATGAAAGTAGCAGGCTACCCTCTCTCTCTCTCTCTCTCTCTGTCGCTCCCCTCTTCCTCTCAGTCTCGCTGTAGCTTCTTTCCTAGTTTCTAACCACGTCTCCAGAGGATTATGCAACGGTGGCTAACCACATGTCTTTTCCCAGTGCTACACTTACTCTTTACACAAACTCTCAGGACACACCCAACATTAAAAACTATTTTTTGGAGTAACAGTGCCTCTGTACAAGCAATTCATCTCCAGCCCTCCTGTGCTCCTGCTGAACTCACTGCTTCTTCAGCAGCGAGCCAGCAGCAGCATACCCACATGTGCTACTCAACTGCTGCTCAGTTGGAGTCCCCCTCCTCCCCCTCCAGCCCTCTCCTAAAATAGACCCATTGCTGGGCCTCTCAGCATTTGGTTGTTTCCTTCCTCCCATCTTGTCCACGTCTGTTGGAGGGTTACAGCTGCTCTCTCGCTGACCACAGTTTCCATTGCTCATCACTGTTTAACTCCCAGACCCCTTCTGGAGTCCATTATCAAGGCCAACTTCCCCAAATTTATCACTTCTATAACCAGCAGTGGCCAAAACAACAGCAGTTGTTTGGGCTGTTCTGACTGAGTCTAAGCTCAATCAAAGTCCAATACTGCAAAGAAATGAGGCGTTTGTTTATTAAACACATATTTCAAGGATACCCTCTGTACAATCTGGTAGTGTGTGGATGGCGTTGTCTGTATATGGTTGCAAATACTGTGAGAAAAGATGAGTGTGCAACAGTGAAGTGCTGCAGCAAAGATGTCTTTAATTCAGCTGTGTGCTCTATTTGAGTGGGAGAGAAGATCACTAAAATCCATTTCTTTTAACTTCATCCATGGTTATTTCCATCTACATTTAACTGCCACACTGTTTGAAATTGATGCCAATCACAAATGGAAAGGAAATGTGTTCCCAGCATAACCTCGAACACACCCTCCTTCAGTCTGAAGACAGCCCTGTGTCTGTCATCGCTGTTAGGTTATTGACATGAGAGGATTTCAGGCATTACTGCCATATTGCAAAGGGGGTCATCAGCAGTCTTTGTAACTTTGCTGGCTTTAGTTTTTAGATTCACAGCACAAAACAAACCTATCCTCTATAAGTAATGCATACTGGATGAGGTGCTGCTGATGGTCAATAGATTTGCCACCACGACCTACACACAGTGTCTCTGTTTGTTTCCATTACAAAGTAATGCATAATGCATTTCGAAAATCAGTCTGTCATTACTTCATCAAAAGCCAAAGGAGAGAGGGATGGTGAGAGAAAGCAAACACGAGCATTAGAGAGACAGAGAAAGAGTATGAGAGAAACAGGAAGAGATTCATGCAGCTAAATTATGCATCCCTCACAAAGCTTATTGAAGAGACAATGAGTCTGCGCTACAGTATTTTTGTTTCACATGATAGGGTTATTAATCACAGTAATGAATCATGAGATGGTTTGCAGAACCGTGGTATCACGGGTAAACAGATGAAGATGATAAGCCGAGGATAAAGCCCTCTCAGACTGAATGCAACGAGCAGAGGGAGAAACAATGCGGGAGGAACTCGGGTGACTTCATGTCACAAACTGAAAATTCGGCCTTTCTATTTACAATGTTTTGTTTGCTCTATCTTTATCGCCTTGTTTGCTTGTTTGTTTACTTATTCATTTGAAGACTTTGTTTAAAATATGGTAAAAACCTAGTTGTGCATCTAAGTAATTACGCTGTAATTGATGAGCTAATAGAGATGTAAATTATGCAGTAGGGTGTCGGCAGCAGAGTAGAAAGAGTGGAGTATGTTGTACAATTACAAACTCCAGCTGCCACGCTCTTGTACAGGAGTCATAAATTAAGCACACAAAATTTGAATAAACAATGGAGCAATTTTGCAGTGAACCTTATGACAATGCTAACACACTGCTCACCTTTACAAGGTGCAGAACCACGGGGTCCAGTGTAGTTTAGTTGATAAAGCATGGAGCTGCCACAGGCTAGGAGTTCAAGTCCCATTAAGGTCGCAGTAAGTTCTCTGAGGTAAAGGTCTCTGCAAACAGGATGTAGGCGTATTTGACTGTTACCTACTGCAAAACCAGGATGTTTAAATCTTCTTTTTCAGTAGGTTTTGTACATGAATTATGTCTGTGTCTATATACGGGGTATTAAACATTTTCACTTCACATTCCCTTTCATCCTTCGCAGGCACCATTCCAATCTAATTCAGGACCAGTTGGAGACATGTTTAAATAGGCTACAGAATTATTGAAGCAGTTTATCTTATTTCTGTGCACACCACAGACCCAACCCTTTTCTTCGTCTTTTCACAAGAGAAGAACCAGGGTGCACTGTATGTATTTACAGAGCTGTTGGTGGCACTGAGAAACAGAGGCATGAATATAACCTTGGCGTCAGAGGACTCATCCTTACAGGTTGACATCCTGTAGAGCTCTTACACTCTGTTACTTGTGCTGTCCCAGTGCTTTCCTGTGCTCCTGTACGTAATTGCAGTGGTTAATCTTCTGGCTCTCTCCTGTCTCCTGCCCACTCTCTGCCGTCCTTATTAGACCTCCTTTGCCCATGTAAGATTTTTGTCTTCTCCCTCTCGAATTTTTCCTCCTGTTGTAGCAGAATAGTCCAATCAGAGTTGCCATTGTTTATTGTGATAAGTTGGGATAATGAACAAATGACCTGCCACCTGGAGCACTTAGAGCCTGGTGTTAAACTCAGGTTATAAAAACCTCTTCCAGCTCTATTGATTTACTGGCGAAATTTGATTGTACCCACGGGGCAGGGGGCCTGCAAGGCTGCACAGAGCTCTTACTGTTTTACAGTCCTTATTACACCAAACAAATAAATCTCCTGACCATTAATTCACTGCCTCTGCCTTCACTTTCCAGACTGATAGGCAAAAGAAAAAAAAAACTCAGAGCAGATTGAGGCTGCTTGGCAGCCAGATGACGAGGTAGTTAGAGGCCATGTTTCTTTTCCATGTGCCCCATCCCATATTGGATTAGCAGGTCCAGACAACTTTGAGTGTTCTCGGAAGATTTTATGATCACTCAGGACAAATGCATGAGGAAGTGATTTTAGTTGGGCTATCCTGTTTTTGCAAACAACTGTCATTATTTCAATATCCTGTGAGGCTCTTTTACAATGCCCCTGCGGTGTTTTTTGGCTGTTTCTCCCCTATGCACAGAACAGGGACGTAGCACCTCACAGTGAACTAAAGTCAACCACGGGGAGAGTCAGACTAGTCTGATTTTTACAACGGAAAGCAATTGTAAACACTCAGGGGGCCCAGCAAATGGAACTGAGAGGAGGGTTGCACTGGCCCAGACCAAAGCCTAAATCAGTGATACATTCAGTCCGGATGGTAATTTGAGTATGACACAATACTCCTGTAAAACATTAATAAAGGGCTGTCCAATGAAATCCACTCCACCAGTTAATGATTTTAGTCTTGGTGTTTGTTGGAATAACAGAGTTCATGAGGATCTTGCCTCATCTGTTCTGAAAGAGGAGCAGTACCCTGTAATGCTGCTGTAAAATAGGTGACGTTAAATATTTATGGGAATAGAGACATTTCTACACCTTCAAACTTTCACCGTCTCTCCCACACATACACACAAATGCTCCAACACAACCCTTTATGACCTCCACATTAGAGTACACAGCGCTATGCCAGAATGTTGAATAAACTGCCAGTAAGCCCAATAGATGAAACAGTCACTGATTAGCCTTTGCCAACGTGTTTACCATAGTTTGAATCACTACCATACCCACTGATTGTACACTTATGTAATGTAGGTTCAAACACACTTTCCATCCAACTTAATGCATAATTGTCAGCATATGTGCAACGTACACACATTCTGTCTCTTCACTTACATAAAGTACACACACACACACTCATGGAGAATCCTCACAATGATGTTATCTTCAAATAATAGACAAAAGCTGCCACAGCCATCCTAAAAGCAATGACTGCCTTGGATTAAATACTCTTGCTTGTACACACAAGCACACACACAAATACACATGCACCTATTTACCCCAACTCATACACAGCATGCATTTCCTGGAAGCAGTCATGGTCAAAGTTTGGAAGCCTTTGACTTTTGACGTCTTCATCTTCTAACAGGGACTGTGCTGCTCCCAGAGAAAGAGATTTCTTATCATGCAGGACTCATCAGCCACAGCATGAAGGTGGCTTTGAACACTTAAGCTCTACAAGATACACACAGCCTTCAGTACCTGCAAGGTATATAAGATGTTGGCTCATAGATACCTCTGACTCCGGCTCATGGATAAACTGTTTTCCCTTGTGGCCAAACACATACATATTCATGGCCTTACATAAGTTAACTTATGAGTTGTCGGTGTTCAACGCAAACACTTAGAGACTGCATACCTCTCAGACAGATCAAACCAGCCTCCAGTCGTTGGATAAAAGACAAGACCACCAGAAAGATAACCAGTTAACCTGCCAAATATTCTGTTGATCTGAGAGGCCATGCTAAATAATGGATATGTAAATTATCAAAGAGGGAGGTATCACAGGGGAGACACAGGATCACTTTCAGCGTGGTAGGTGGACATGACATGTGTGTTATCAGCATGATTTCTAATGAGTTAATTCACAGGTGAATGTACATTTAGTAGGCCATGTGTAATTATGACAAAGGTGAAGTTATCACTATCAAGAACATAAAGTATGGTTGAATTAACCCGCTCCCAGCAAGCTATTTTTAAAGGCACCCTCTACCAGTGCTTGTGTACGTGCACATGTCTGGTCCATTAGTGTAATTCTGTATCTGCCAATGGTATAATCACCAATCCAGAACAATATGACCCATGAATGATAAAGGGAAGCATGCATGCTGCCATGACAAAATACCTTATCTTGTCAGCTATAACGGCAGCAAATGACTTTCCACTCTGAGATTGTTGTTTCAGCCCTTTCTAAGGCAGTGACTTAAATCAAATACACATTTTATTGTTTATTTATCCAATATCGGTTTTGGTTTTCTAAGCTTAGCTTGAAAATGCCCCATCTAAAGCATGACATTTTACAATTCCAGCCTTTTGTAAAGTTCACCCTGAACACAAACAATAAGGTGTCTACATCCAGGATCCATTTTCATAAATTTTGTTTTATCCTTGTGCCCCGCCCCCGCTGTATTGGTCCTCATTTCATTTCATTTCCTTCTGGGAGTAGGGCCCAGCTTTACCTTTCAACCACAACGCGCTACCTGTCACAGCACAGAACACCAACACACACACATCCTTTAGTGAGGTGCAAGAGGCATGTGACATCTGCTCTTTCTCTCCAGTGGGCTCCTCGTGTCCTCAACCTCATCTACATTGTATCAGTGCACCCGGGTGGCAGGGGGGCTGGGTGGGATGAGAGGCTATATGACAAGTAGAGAAAGGGTGCATGAAAGCAGGGTTGTGTGCCTGCATGTATGTGGGTGCTGGTGGAGGCACAGTAGGTGGAGTTAGATAGAGAGAAGTCAACCAGAACATCAGCCAAGACTGCCTCCACCCTGCTTTCCTCCGTCACTAACTTTCCCCTCCATGACCTTAACTTGAGTGTGGTTCTTTTTGACAGCATAGGTCATAGTTGATAGCAATTGTGACTACACACTGTGCCGGATTCACAGAATGTAGCTTACAGTGCGGAGGGTGGAATGAGCATTATACTATACACAAACACTGATAAATAGTGCTGCAGTTCGGTGACCTCAATACTCTGACGGTCTGATGCATAACCAAGTGGATGGCTCAGCAGACTTTTTGAAGTGGGGCCATGAAAACACTAACTAGACATATCAGAGAACGGAAAGTAAATGCATACTCCCAAACAACTGAAATAACAATTTTGGTGGTGGCCCTGAGCAACACAACCACTTGAGGCATACTACTTAGCAGTAAGCAGTCGTTATTACAGTTTGCCACTGCAGCCAGAACCGTTAGATCCTGGCTCCAAGTGAGCTCTGAATCCGACTACTGAAATCAACAGTAAAACTAGAAATAAAGGCGAGAAAAAAACTTTTTCCCCTTGTTTTAGAGAGAATAGTGTATAAACCTCTATTAAAATCATATAGTTATGGGTGTTTTTTCCCTAATGTAATACTTTCGGTCACTATGCTTCAGTTTCTGAACATAATAACATTGTGTCAAATGGACAATTACTACTGTTTAGTGGTTTGGCAAGTGGCAAGGCTGTTCCAAAGTGATCTTAACTAAATGCTAACATCAATATACTAAGAAACAAATTGATGGATGATGAATGGTGTTTAAATACATAAAAAATGTTTACCATCCTTTTTACCATCCGTTCAGCATTCTTTTTTCAACTTTTTCTAATCAGCAAGGGACACAAAATATTGCTGAGGCTGAAATTTTCATGTAGTTTTTTAATTTTGACCTAATGAAAAACCACTGCACAGTGCTAACACTGCAACACCCATCAGTAACATCTGGCCACCTGCTAACCTGTAACTGTATAGGCAAAGCTCACGTACTGTCACTGTTCGCAAACAGTGACTTATTCACGGCACCTGCAAATATGTAGTGAATGTAAATTCAATCTTTAGTGTCATTTTGGTTAACACCAACTCCTAAGAGAAAGTCGTGACTCTTTAGCTTGAAAATACTATGTCAATTTAATTGTAAAGTGTTGATTAAAGCTGGTTTAAAGAAATTAAGTTACATTCAATTCTTGCATGGGCAACAACTGAGCATGAGTGTGTGTTGAGTGAGTGTAGTGTTTTCGTTTAGTCCATTGTATTCTGTGCTAATATGTCATATTTCCCTGATGTGAGAATATAGCTGCCTGAAGCTGTGCCTGTGTGTTTTTAACACATTGACTCAGCAGGGTCATAGGTTCTTTGGCTCAGGCTGAGCTCCCTAATAGCCTTTTCAAATCATTAATAAATGAGGTCTTTTCAATTCAAATATCAATGCATCCAAAAGTCAGGACCCGTTTATGTTTCAAATTAAAAATAGTTTTGGATTTTCCTCAGGAGCAATATACCTGTCAAAGCCATTTCCAAAATCTGTTTTTTACCCCATATACCCTGGGCCAGTAGCTGCAACTGTGCAACAAAGTGTTTTATAATGCTGGTATACAAGACAGTTATGCTTCCTTTATCTTAATTTGTTTATTGATTATTGTCTAATCTGTCTAAGATGTCTGGGTGTTTGAAGTAGCTAAAAATACAGCACAAACACAAATGTACAGAGAGACACACAAACACATGGTGAGATAAGCAAACCCTCGGATGCAAGTCTCTGGATACTTGCTAAATAATGTGAGTGTAGCCACCACTGACCTTGGCTCCTTCCTTCTTCATCCATCTCTCTTTCCCAGTCTCTGGAGTGGCCCAAGCCTGCAGCTTATTGGGGGGCCTGGAGCCAGCTTCCCATCTCAGACAGGCCCTAATCTGGGAGGCAAATGATAAGGCTGAGGTTTACAGGAGGGGCTTTCCACAATCACCAAAATTTGCATTTTAAGGCCCTCAAGTAATTTTTAGGATTATTTAAATCTCAGCAAGACACTGGCAGCAAAGATTGAGGGGGAAATTTAGCAGGTCCACTGCCAGTGCTTCTGTCCCATGGTAAACCAAATCCCCACCATAAATGAGTGAGGGTGTGGATTCTTTTTTCAGTCTTTCTGCATTATCAATACCATTTAATGGAGTAAGAATTATTTTTGCTCTTCACATCCAAATAAAACCGCCACATGAGACAAAAGCTTCAACCATCACTGCAAGGCGATTTATGAAAAAGCTGTTTGTGCCAGAAAAACAGGCCTATTGACATACAGTTGCCCACGCAGGAATGGAGTTGAGAATTTATTGCCTTTTTGTTTGTCTGTTTTTGTTTTTTCCATGTGCTCATTATCCATGTGGTTAAAATAAATATGAAAGAGCATTTACATGTTTTCAACCCTGACAAAAGCTGATTGCTTTATGACCACCTAGGCAAGACATTATTGCCATGCAGGTTCTTCATTTTCCTTATTATTTTAAACATCCCTCACACTTAATATTGCCCCTTTGTTATGGTTATTTTTACTGTATTTTCTCTCCCCACACCAGCATAGCACATTTTATGAAAAGCAACAAATGGAGAACACAGTAATGAAACATCAGTCACTGGCAAGCAACTAGAATTTATTCAGTTTTGTGTATGTATATTTACTAACTCCTGGAGGCACCGTATTGCATAGTTTACTGTAATCGTGGTCGGTAGCATATATATGATTACAATTCTTTTGCTCAGCCAACCTGTATAAGCGTCAGAGGGGTTATTTTTAGTGTGGGACTGCATGAAGCATCCTACACATCTAAAAAGGATTTGAAAGATTAATCCTCACCTTTCCAACTGAATGTCTGTAATTTGGTTTGACAAACACCGGCCTTACAGGGACATTTGCTTCATTAATACTTGACAATGTGCCCTGTGTATCAGGCCTGCAGAGATGTAGTAGTGTGACGGACAAGAGCACTACAGTGACCCAGATTTCATCTTTCTTTCTTTACTTGCAAGCTTTTAACACTGATGCGATACAATATTCACTTGAGAAGGCAACGAAGATGGGGTGTTAACAGCCATTACAACAAACCGGAGACAAGACCTTATAATCTGTTCAGACTGTAATATAACCTGAAATATTCAAAAGGATTAGGACCTGTTTCAATAAGGATATTTCTTTTTTTTATTTTGTGTGTCAACCGTTATGATCAACATTGGCAGTATTACAGGAGAACCACAGCCCCTTCCAGCTGTCACTGGGTTTGGGCGGGGTAAACCAAACCTCTGGGATCATCACTGGGCACTATTTTAATTTTAATGTTGATCAAATGACATACTGTAGACTGGCCCAAACGTGTTTTTGCTACAAATAAATCGCCAGCTATATAGCAGTGAATACTTTTTCTGAGCACCCCAAATCTCCGACATTCACTAATTTTATTATCAGAATTTGATAACAAAAATGAAATAATGAAGTGAAAACAAAATTCTGTGAGGTCCTGTATGGGGAGGACAGGACAACTCAGACTGTAGAGCTGTAGAGAGATAAAAGGTAAAATAACATTTTAAAAGTAATCTAATGTCAGGAAAACTGTAACTTTTGTGACGGCATGACAGCCAATAAAAACTTCCTGGTCCAACCAATTTTCACAGCCAAATCACATTCATAATTTTTTCATTTATCTTTCAAAACTTTTAGAAGAAATAAAGTTAGCATTTTGCCAAAAAAGCCAAACTTATGCTTTACCTTTATGTTTGTCCTTAATAAATTGCTAATGAAAAAATTCAGTGGGGCAGCACAGACTCCATTTCCAATCAGCAGTAAGACTATTAGGCAATAATAAAGCAAGTAGAAGACTAAACCTCATATCATATTTAATATTCTGCCAGACTATTTTTCTTTTACGTACTTGCTCTTCACAGCCTGAAGACGGGTCAAATGAAGCTCAAGCATATAAAAGCTGTTGCCCTGGGCAAAGCTTTAACCAGCCCAAATGGGTGTCAAGTCTCAGTGTAGCAAACAAAAAACACCCTTGCTGCCATTCCAGCTCTGAGAGACATAAGGAAATGTGAGAACAGAGATTTGGACAGAGCCCCCCCCCCCCCTCCATCTTCGAAACAAACCGTTAGCTTGGCTTCCCAGTCACACTAGAGACTCTGCTCACTCTTCCATGCCATAGCCACTTCCTGCTGGCTCTAAACAATGCAGACTCCATTGGGCTGCCGTAATGGCTCACTGCTTGACATAACCCTTGTCAGTAGAGCTGAGATAGGTGACACTTGACAGATGTGTAATTATGGAAAGAGTTCACTGACAGGTGGATGAGCTTAAAGACACCTGATATGCTTTTGAGGCTCTTGATTCAAGGGATTACAGCTTCCAAACTGCATTGGCTTCACAAGATGTTGCTTTTTACTGTGAGCTTCCAAAAAAAACTCTTTAGGTAATCTATTCAAAGTGAAATTGGTTTAAATCTATAAGCCAATACCTGTATAGGAGCAGTTAGGTCTCCTGCACCTAATCCTGATGGAACGAATTCAAACATACATTTTTGGTGAGTTAATGTATGGTTTTAAGTGCACTTGTAAAGTCTGTGGTGAGGTGTGATAGCTTTCCCTCTCAGGTCATCCCAGGTGAGGTGGTACCAGAAACCAGGGATAACACTACCCATATGAAAGACAGGAAGTGAGATAAACATTCACTCCTTGATTAGAAGCCGGGGTGTGGGCCGCCATGTGGGAGGTAGTGCAATCATAGGGGTGGAACAATGAGATGTGGCTGTGTGTCTGCGTGTGTGTGTGTGTGTGTGTGTGGGTGTGGAAGGTTGTGTTTTATGTGCGGGACTGTAATGCAAATCAATGATCTCCTTTAGTGCAGAGCAGAACAGCACAATGCCTGCACACCTGTCCATCACTCAACATCTCCTGTTCCACCTCTTCAAGCTGGGTGAAAAAAAAATTGCTTTAGCTCACAGTCAAGGGGTTGAAAGCTGGGGAGGGGAGTGAAGGAGGTGTACTTAGAGGCCCAGACGTTCACTTTTCTTTTTCCTTGCAGACAAGACCATGTTATTAGAACTGCGGTTACTAAATTGGGAGGAGGGAGACTGATGCTTTTTGGATGTGACCTCAATTGCACTGGCATACTATCTCAGAAGTCTCATTTCACAGAGAAAGACAGGGGAGACAGAGAAATTGTCAATATCTTTTGTACATTCATGCATAGACAGAGTATAGAGATTTAGTGATGATATAGGGGGCGGTGGCTCCAGCTGCACCCAAGAAGCTGAGCTCAGTTCATTGGGGGTATTTTCACTTATAATTGGAGTAGCTTTCATCTTCCCTATGAAAAGGCATAGCAGTGAAGAAGAGCACCAAGAGGGAGCTATCACTTCCCCTATTTCCTGGCCCCAGACAAAGGCATCCAGGCAAGCAGCCTGCTGAAGATGATGTATTTCTGATCAAAGAGCCTGGAGTTGTCAGCAGCCGGGCTAGCACAGCAACCTGATTGCTCCTGGATAGATTTGTCCCTTTGATCAGAGCAGGCTCTGACTGCAGGCACTGTTTATGCAAAGAAAAGACAGCGGAGCGAAATATCCTCAGTGTTACGTGGAAACAGACTGGTTGGGCTGGAGGAAGGACTGCTTCAGGATATGTTGGCTCACACAAAAATACTGCATGATATCTGTTATAATTACCACTAATTGGATAACATTGCAAAAAGCCTTTTCTGCAACTTGTTGCTTTGATGCTGTTGCGCTGACAGCAAAAAAAGAAAAAAAAAAAGATCTTATTTACTTATTACTCTTGATTAACCTATAAAATTTTGGGTCTAATTACAACCAAATGCATCAGATGTAAGAGAGATAATTTAATGTACTTGAACAACTGGTGTTTTTACAAAATGATCCGTTAGTTACGCTATGCAAATATCTTACCCATAATGCAAATAACTGCTGGCTATGAATTTACATTGAATAATTTTGTTATAATATATTGATGTAAATTGTATTGGCTAGAGTTACTTACTTTCTTTACTGCTACAAGGAAATATTAACACCACCAGTCTGCACCTACAAATGTACTGTGACCTTGGCCATGTTTTCTCTGAAGAGAACAGCCTTCCTGTGCTCCGTTACATGGGTTGAAACACTAAAATGTCAAACACACTTGACTTTAAAAAACTTTAAAATGTTATAATGGGGTTTGAAACACAATATGAAACATCAGGAGATTAAGACTATAAGACCTAATGTGTCCAAAGGGGTCTTTCTTATTTATAGCATAGTGCACTGCAGGACCCTTTATGCACAAGCTTCGACTATGTGTTGCTGAACCTTTGCTGGAATACATTGAAGTGCATATTTCATTGTTTGAACTGTGAAAAAAAGTGTTTACATCCTTTAAAACCATCTTGACAATATTTACATAAATACATATTTAATTACAACTGTCAAAATATTTTCAGAAAGAGAGAAAGGTAAAAAAAAAAAACAATAGTCATTTATCTTGTTTTCCTCCCCTTCATTCTGCATATTGGATGAGTTCAGGTCATAGCTTTCATGGAAGTTAAGCCTTTTCTGTTTTGCTGTCTTTTCTGTCATGTTAAACATTAAGGTACAGCTCAGCATGCCTCCCACCAAGACATGTCAAAGTCAAGGTTAATTTATGGATGCAAAACACTTCATCTCAAGTTTTAAATTTATTTTATTCATTTTTTTCCTCTTTATTTTGTTCTGTTAGTGACAGGTGCTATTTAAAGGGGTTTCAGGCGCACACGTACACACAGTTTAAGTCCATGGAAAGAAGGCTGAGTGGTTATGTAAGCTATGATTAACATATCTGACGGCTGCATTTGGGTCAAACTGTGATGGGTAATTCAGGTCATTTCTGACAGCTGATGAAAACAGAAATCATCATGCCGGGCGGTGGGCGTAATTATGTATTTATGAGTGAAAGAGGACCTTGGGGGTAGCAAGCAGAAAAGATGAGCACATACAGTGAAGTGCCTGAGTGCTGCCTTGCTACTGTAATGACAGCTCATTTCCCTATGTGGATGTTTTTCTCAGCTTGGCACCAAGCTTTTGTTAGTCCCAACAGCTTACTGTACCTGCCAGCCAAGTCTTTTATGGACAGTACAGGAAGGTTAAGTGTTTTATTATTTAGGGATGAATGCTCTGCAGAGATGCCAACCAAGGGAAAGGAAAGTGAGTAGGTCTCACCCAGAGGGCCCTGTATGACAGCTTAATGTGCATAGATCATCCTCTTACACAGTATCTCTTCTTTCTTTCAGCATTGCATTGGTCTCTATTATGTTTGACAAAACATATATATTTCTACATATCAATCTCGAATATATGTATATTTTAACAAAATTTACAAAATTAGTATTTATATTTGTTCCTTTAGCTTCAGTGTAGGTGACAGATATACAGGTCATGAATGGAGAATGGTAAGTGAACTAAAAGAAGGACAGATAAAGCTGAATGCAGAACACTAGGGTAAAAACAAAGTCATCTTCACATCAAACCCTTAGCAATGCTTTCTCCTTTCTCTGTCAATCCACGTCTGATATGGGCAACACTTTCAGTCTATGGCTGCCTACTCCATTGGCCATGTAAAGTTTAATGAGCACCTTTTGTGAAGTGATATGAATAATGCATACATTACTGCGCTTTAAAGCAACTAAAGTATGGTGCATTTTTCTCTAGGATGGACGGACACCACGGGAAGGAGTAGTGAAAATGAAAAACCCTCAGGGTAAAGAAGGATAGAGATAGAAAAAGCGAAAGTTGAATGCAGTCACATTAATGTGACTGTGCCACTACCAATGCAGAGCAGAAGTCATCATTCACATCCCCTACACAATATCTCTTTCGTCTGTTGCTCATCTGTGTCAACCTGCTCTTCACATCAGGAACTGAACGTGCAGTGACATGGAGGGGAGAGAAAGTGTTTTCTTGGAAATTCAGGAGAGCGCAGCAGGTGATGGGAGAAAATACAAGTCAGTGTAAAGCAGACAATCCTGTTCCTGCACTCCTGCAGATAGCATTGATCTATGAAGTACAGAGAGATGGAGATGCACTGTACTCTGAATGACAAGCTCGTTGTAAAGGAAAAGCATTAAAAAGATTCAAACAGTGCACTTGAAAGACAAAACATAAGAGCAGAGGGCTGTATGCACTTCAAAGTTTGCTGAAACTAAGGGAAGAAAATACATTTTTTTAAAAACCAAACCTAAGTTTACGAATTTGCTGCTTATATAATAAAACAAATCTATTAAATCTATTTCAACAATAAAAAAAGATCTGAGACTTTCTTAACAACTAAGAGCGATAAAGAAATGACATTTCCTTTCTATCTCACTCTATCTTCTGCTCATGTGGACTGCACTTACACGAACCCGTTTTTTCCAAAACATCATTGACCTCCCCTGCACATTAATGGCTGCTCCACCAAACCCTCCCATTCAAAGGATTGGTGGGCTACTATCTTTTTAGGAGATCTGTTCCTTGTTGAATAAGCAATGGAGCATTCCCACCTCACTTGTCCACGCCAGACTGGTGACCGTTCTCTCCCCCGTCACCCCTCCCCTAACCCCTGTTTCCATCTCCGCAGATTGATCCTCTCTCCTCCCCATCCATACCACCCCCCCCCACCTTGCTCTCAGCAACACAGACACACAAAAGACGGCTCTAGCTTAGTGGGCTTGTGATGGATGCATTTTCATAGGCCAATCTCTGTTATCTTCGAGAAACAGGTCTCAGACTCCATTCTCTCAGGGCTTTACAGTTTTCTTTCTGCCACTCACCCCCTTCATCCCTCCAACCTCCTCCACCATTTTCCGAAGGTCACTCATTAATACTCCTGAGCATTGATGCTGACCCCATGACCCTGAGTTTGAAAGCCTGGTATTCTCATATTAAGGCTCCAACCCCTTGTTCCAGTATTCTCACCAAGGCCCAAGTGTGGAGGCCTAGATGCCCCCAAGGTCAAGGACTGGATGACATCGGGCCCCAAAACAAAAGGAGGCCCTTACTCTCTGCATCCCCATGGACTTCCCAATGGTTGTCAAGTAAAATCAAGTTAAATTTTATTTTTATAGTCCAATATAACAAGTCACAAATTTGCCTCATGGGGTTTTGCAGTCTGTACACTATGCAATGTCCTCGTACTGCATCAATTAAGACTTTAACTTTAACAAGCCGAGAATCAGCTCAGTGTTTCCAGATTTGTTTGGGAGTATTTGCTAGGGGTATAGAATAATCTATGGTGTAAAAACTATCCTTAGAAGTACAGTAGGTAAATCACGGAGGTGGAATCTGAAGCACCTGTAACTTCTCTTCGGTTAGTTGATACTTTCTGTTTGGTTCACTTTCCATTTTACTTGTTGCCTTGGTTGTTATATTTTCTCCCTGGTATTTCCAGCCTCCTTTCTCGTTCCATACCTGAGCTGACTCTCTACACTCTGACTCCACTGCCGAGTGTCTCCGCTCAACCATCACTCGTAAGAGTTCAATCACCTTTAGAATAGTTCTGTGTTTAAGCTGTTACTTACCTTCTTTCTTTTTCCCCCAGATCTACACACCATTATCCGCTCCTCCAGCTACCTCTTCACCTCATACCACCACTCCTTCCGTCTCATCGTTTGCTCTTAATATTCAATGAACTAGTTACTGCCTTCCTACTCCTTTGCTCGCTCTGCTCCTTTCTAAGTCCAATAAAACTGACTGTTAATTCTGATACTGAGTCCATACTAAGCAGAAATCATTTACCGCTTTCGTAAGCCCGATACCAGTGGAGTGACAGGCACTGAATGCAGGTTGAAAAAGATTATTGGTAAATATGTCGGCTTTTGAGCTATAACTATCCAAGGTACTTTTGAAAAGAATGGGAGGTATAACACTGGCTAACTGACTGTCGCTGTTTACAGTGATTGTCTATGCAGCAACATCCCCAGTTCAATCAGTTCCAATTATTAAATGCAGATGCACCAAATAGTTTTATCTATCTTGATTTAGCTGCAAAACACTGTCACATTTGTGGTTTTGTAAAATGTGTTTTTTAAAACTGTCTGTTGCCTTTAAATTTACACTTAAATAAAACTGAATACCATACAGTTCCCCAGTGTGTTTAATGAATTTGCCTTATTTTTGTTACAGTGTTATGTGTTTATTTATTTGTAAATGATTGAAAGTAACGGAGATGCAAATTAAATGCAAAACGGATGACAAACGATCTCACTTTCATACAAGGTTATTTACAGTGTAGATATTCTGAAACAATGATGTGTGAACAATGACCCTCAAATAGGAATTGTGCTGTTAAAAATCCCCCTACAATAAGTTCCTTCATTTTCTGCTCACACTGCAGTTTGCAGCTTCCTCATTCCCAGCCATGGAGTTTCACTAAGCCTTGATGTATCATATATCTCTGTGTTTTTCCTGCGTGGCTCTTTTTGGGCCTGAGGTCAGGGGGTGAAATAAAGCAGACCCCATTTTTAAGCTGACAGCCTGAACCCGAGGGCAGTCCTCCCAGCCCCGTCCTGACAGAGGCCGCATTTGACAAAGGTGCAGTTTGTTATAAGCTTCTGAGGAAAAAAAGAAACACAACAGGGAGGGTTATTTGGTGTTCCTTTGACCCCTTAAGTCCTCTGAGATGAAAAGGCTTTCAATTTTTACCAGACTAGGAAGGCCACTTCAGCACAGAACACCAGTATGGGCTTCAAAGCTCAGCAGAAATTTTAATCAGAGACAAATTACTGTATATTGTGTGTTGTACTGTGCTCCAAGCCACAGTGTGAGGGAGCAAAGGGGCAAAAATATTGCAGCAGTACACAGACAAGAAAAGGTGTAATATTCCTTGTTCTTGATGGGTAGTGATAGAGTGACGCTTAATTGGTCACTTTTTTTTTAAATCATGAAAATCCACTGCAAGATTATGTCAGATCAGCTAATTGTGAAAGGTAAGGAAGTAAAAGCCTGATGGGCTTGCATGTGTCTGCCATCTTAAATCATGCAAGCTGAAGGCAAATATCAGAACCTCAGTGCCCCTCAAAACAGCATTCTGCCTAATAATAGATCTATCATTTACAACACAAGGGTTGGAGAAAAAGCCCATAAGTGTACTGTGCCTTACACCATTTACTAAACATTTTATCAAATTTTACAAAGCCTGCTTAATATTTAAAGCCTCTGCCATGCAGCCTAATGGTCCAGGGCAGGAATAAGCTATTCAGGGGTCAATTGTTTTATTAAGATTAATGAGGGAGAGCAAGAGGGTACGTCATATCTGCACTGCTTTCCCCCTTTCTCTGAGCACTAGTGAGGCATATTAAAAGCAGCGAGTAAGGTTTGCCACTTAGCTTATCTACGTAAGTGGCTTATGGATGTATTTGTCCAGGACACTCAAAGTACTTTTTTTCATCAATTCATTTTTCATCAACTGATGAACTTACTTCCCTCTTAGAATATATCAAGTAATGCTTCAATTCTTACTACACCACATGATTGTTCAAGTATGTTTGATTAGCATGAAGCAAAAAGGGATATTTCTCAGTCTCTGATAGCATTATATACTGTGGATCCATAAATTTGGGCAAGTGTTGGAGATTAGTAACATCTGTTCTACATGTTTAAGATTTTAATTGTGTTTTTTTCTCTCTCTCTTTAGAATTGCAAATAGAGAGCAGCAGCTGTATTTTATTTCTGACCGTTTTATTACTTTTAAGCTCAACAGTGCACCTCTGATTTTATCAAAAATCATTTCGTTTAATGTAAGCTTCTATTTGTCTCCTGAATCAGATAAGAAAAAAACTGTCGGGGGGAAGCAATGAAGAGGAGTTGCTGATGATCAACGTCCATCTTTAATCTACAAGCAGCCCAAATAGCCATGACTGTGATGGAGGGGTGCATCTTTTGTCAGAAAAAGGTCCAATCTGACATTGGAAAGAGGAGCAGATGGAAGTGGGGAGTGGGCATTGACAACGGAGAGCTTGTAGGCGTTCATCTCCACAGACATTTACACTCCATCAACCATAACCCCCAAAGCATACTGATGCCATTGTTGTAACTGTTTGACACTTCGAAGCTGGCACTAATCCTATTTGGACAGTGACCTATACTGCAAGGAAAGAATAGAGAGATTTGGTACATCTGTCCCTACTGACCAAGAGAACATCTGTGTGCAATGTGTGAGGCTGTGGTGTAAATGGGAAACCAGAACGTATAACTATAAACAGACCTATTCAAGAATGCTAGTTTGTGTCCCTGTGGTAAAAATTTTTCTTTGCATGTTGATTAAAATTCCTGCTTAGGCCCAGAAGAAGAGAATTGTCTTTAGTGTGTCATCCTCACCATGTAGAGATTATACTAAGGTTCCAATAATATGGAGGAATCTTGAGTGGTGGTGCAAACATAGTTGGAAATTACAGTACATATAAAAGTATAATTAGGTAATTTGTAAGTCAAAGAGAGTAGGATGAGAATGGAAGAATGGAAATGTGATTCCTACTGCTGGAATATGTTTGAGCTATACATTGGCGGGATTACAGACTTGGAAAACTAATATGTCACATGACATCAGGTCTAGAGGGGTCATTTCATTTCCACTGGACTGCTTTTTTCCTCTATGCAGAGCATTATGTGTACAGCCCTTTAAAGAGCTGTCCTCAACCACTTTCTTCACAACATGCAGGACTTTCATGTGCCTGTCTCTCGCCTCAGCTCGTCCACCCTCTCCAGCATGCCTGCATGCACAGTGACACGTTGACAAGCTGGGAGCACATCAGTGCTGTGGCTGACCTGGGAGGCCAGGCCACAGAGGTTTGGTTCACAAAGTGAGACGTAGACAACAAAATGCAGTGAACTAAACTGCCCCTTGTCAACCTTTAGGGTCAACATCTGCAAGCAGTTGAGACTGAATGAAGAATGAAATGGTGGAAGTGGAAACCTGAACTTTGGATGTCCAGAACACAACAATAGTACTTAACAGGACAGATGGAGCTGGTTGACCTACTTTATTGCCAGACAAGAATGTCAATATTGGATCATTCTACAAAACGCACAGAACGATTTATAATTTCAACATTTAAAGAATAGCTTTCTATAACAACTGGAGGTGAGTTGTAGGCAAAGATTATGGTTATAAAAATGTATTCTGGTTAGGCAACTGAAACACTTAATAGTTAATGTTAGGAACCAATCAAAGTATAGAGTAATAACAAGCCCCAAAGCAACCTCTAATGTGTGCCTGTTCACTAACCTGATGCTCACACCTACTACCCTGGTATTTTCATGGTACGCGTAAGGTGCATCACTGACACTGAACTTTAGCATTGATCATACTTTTTGTCATCCAGCATGTCAGTATTATTTAATATCTGGGAATGATGGGTGGAAAAGTTTAGTAGACATACACAAAGTCTATCCAAACATACTCTCTTTTTCCTAATTATATTCCAAGGCTAAGCTTATTCTAAGTCAATACCACCAGTGCTTTTTACAACAGATGTTGAGCTTTAGAAATATAAGTCAGTAAAACAATAAGCTCAACCATGGCTCATCATAATATGTAAATGATCAATACTTATAATTGCAGAGAGGAATGATTGCCATGATTATGTTGAATTTCTAATGAGTCCACCTGTTGGCATCATGCAGAAAACAATTTTCCACTTGAAGAAACATAGCGTATGTAAACTCTCATGAAATGTAAACCCCATGGAAGGTCTGTCGTGCTCTGGCAGCTGCAGCCTACAATTATGCCGCATCCGGTGATAACTTGAATACCAATCTGACGAAACAGCTCTTATTCTCCAAAGAAACATGTTTTTAACACCTAAAAAAAGAAGTTTACATCAGTAAGACACAGTATATCCATTTTCATTGCTATGAATTTATTGAAAATCTTAGCTCATGCTCTAACTCAGACATCCAAACTGAAGAAACTGATGTTTCATACATTTGATATGTTTTGAGGACTATGGGGAATTTAAAAAGCTGTGAAGTTGGATATTTTCTTTCTAAAGTCTGTGGAGCATCTGTTCCAGGAAAACAAAATATACAGTATTATAAACCTACTGTAACCCCACTGCTCACTTCAAAGGCTTGTCCTGAAATTCAGGAGGACAGGTATTGATCTAGTCCCTCAATGAATCGGGAATTGATAACTGGACACTTCAGAATGCACTTTTATGTCTTCTCACTTTGAAGCGCTCCACTCTCACCTTTCCAGGACATATTATTCTATACAAGCAACTTGTTAATATTTGAAACCTACACTTGTCATTGGTCTCACCAGCATTGCGTCTTGTCTTTGGTTCTCTTGTTTCAAATGTAAATGTAAATTAATGTTGGGCACGACAAAAGGGCAACTTCTTTTCATTTCAGATGAAGCTGAACAGTTCCCAGGGCAGGATCAGGTCAGGTGTAG
This sequence comes from Channa argus, assembly GCF_033026475.1. Lineage (NCBI taxonomy): Eukaryota > Metazoa > Chordata > Actinopteri > Anabantiformes > Channidae > Channa > Channa argus. The sequence goes on from NC_090212.1 coordinate 12,016,950, forward strand.
TGAAAGGAGACACCGTGGCCTCTCTGTCTCTTCCCTTTATTGTCCAGTACCGCCTGCCAAACTATCATTCTCAATATCCCACTGGAGCCTCTCTAACCCTCAACATCTGTCCCGCTTTACCAGTCTGATGGTAGAGAGCCTGCAAACTGCAGTACTGTGCAGGATTTAGAAACTGCTTCCAGACATCTTAAAGTGCTGTCACCTGTAATTTTGAGCATTTACTCATTCAATTTATTTGTGTGCAATTTACCCCACCTAATCACAGGTGTGTTTGCATGCCCTTATGAGAATAGTTAAATGCATAAAACATACATGAAATGAAATACAGTGTTTTTTTAGAAATGACAAGTTTTGAATTACAAAGGCTGTTTTGTGAAACTTGTTGTTCAGAATAAGCGTTTATTTGACTGTCATTGTGAAGCACTGCTTTCTCTCCTATAATAATGAATATTCCACAGCTGGTGAGAAAAAAAAAAAACAGCAGGTCATTTTAAATAGCCTAGGTGCTTTTCTCCATTGGCTAAACAGCCATAAAGAACCATAAAGAGACATATAGGGAAACAACCAAAGTAGACATGCAACAATGTAGTGCCGTGTAAAAGATCATAAAGTCATGTAAGTCAAAAACAGGATGCTATATATTTTGTAAAGGATGTTTGAGGAAGCAATATAATCGCATGCCAGTTTTCCCTTTGGGAGAAAATACTTTTCCCCATATGTGGCAGTAATAAAGTATAGGTTTCTCCTGTCTGGCAAGAAAGGTATATCTGCCCTGTACTAAGACAAGAGGGAGCAACAGACACAGTGAGAAACAGACAGAAAGAAGGAGATATATGAAGGTTGCTAGAGAAAGACAGGAAAGAAAAAAGTGAGGCAAAAAGAGAGAACCCAGCCAGTGTCTGTACAGTTAGTGGGTCTGTGATGATTGCATAAGGGACAGGAAGAAGCTTCATTTACATTGTAGGTGCAGAATAAAAAGCAGCTTTGCCTTGTCAGTTTTCTGACTAGCGTCATGAACCGGGTGATGCCCATGGCTGCTCGTTCTACTTCAACGCAGTTCAATACCTGCCAACTTTACCCTTCTTCTAGTCAAAAGGAGGAATATACAGATGCATGCACACACGGGGTCCCTCTAGTGTGTTTGTGTTTCTGTTTGTGAGCATTTGTTCCAAATCAGGCACCTGGCATCTTTTGGGAGAGCAGACTTCACCAATGAGGCCCCCTGGACTGTCATATGTCTGGATGCAGACCAATACCCATCATGGTGAATTGATCAAAAGCAAAGGAAAGTATAAACCTTGAACTTCACAGTCCAATATGCATCCCTGTTGCTTATTATATTCACACACACACACACACACAGGAACCAACAGCATGTAACCATATGAATATCCCTCTGCTGATCAAATATTCCAGAAAGCAATTTTTTCCTGAGAATTGAAATTCACTGCAGGTTAAATTGGACCCTCTCTCCAGACTGCTGTAATACCTCATAGTAGGTATAATCAAAGTAATTACAACAACACACAGGTGTTCCACGCTGCACACCTCTGAAAGCAGCACATGTGACAGTGGATGGAGTAAACATCACTGAAAAAATAAAAAAATAAGAAAAATAATTGTAATCATGTGTCATTACAGCTACTTTATTGACAGACATAAGTGCAAAATCAAATGGCACATTTTTTGTCATCTTGTGCTTAACGTGGACATTTTATGCTCTGTCTGTTCAGGTTGCCTTACTTCTACTTTCAATTATGATAATCTAAATCTATCAGAGTGAATTATAAAGGAGAAATATTTTAGTTTTTTTTTTAAACTCTGCAGTGCTGGAAAGAGGGAAAGAGTGAGTGTAGTGAATGAATAATATCAGCCGCATAATATTCTGAAAGTCAATCTGAAACTAATTTGCCAAAAAAATAAAACATACACTTTTAAACATTTAACAACACTGGATATAATATTTGATGTTTCATTAGTAGCAGATCTGAGCTGATAATATTAAAAGGCATACAATCACATTAAAAGCTCCCCATCTGCAGCCTCCAAATTTCATCTCAGTGAAAGAAAATGGAAAAAAATAAATAAAAAGAGAAGGTAAGGGGGGGAGGGTCAAATAAGAGGGAGAGACAAAATAGAGAAGGTGCAATTACCAAGAGCGTAGTCTAAGGGATCAACTTTACTTCAAAGAGGCCGGATCCCGCGTCCCCATGCTCCACACAGCCCCAAGTACCAGTGTTGTGAGAGTAGGTAAACATGAGCAGAGCCTAAGACTGTTAATAGCAGCCAGATCTGAAGAGGTCTCCACCTTGTGCTTTCCTGCATGCCTCTCAGATTCAAAGACAAGCCCTTGCCTGGAAGGAACAGATTCTCCCCACACACTCAACTACTTAGTGTGTTTGCATGTGTGTGTATATAAACTCGTGAGCATTTTACAAATTGCCTTTCTCAAAGTAATTGAAAAGCAAAAGCCCACAAATCAATGCTGGAACTTTTTAAAACCTCACAACAGCTGTCACACACCTCTGAAATATGTGCATTATTACATATTTCTGTATCAAAGGGCTAATACTGCAAACTGGATTAGTATTTTAGCAGTATCTCAGATGCAGAAACCACCAGGCAAACAACATCTAACTGTGTGTGCACTGCTGTTAAATTATTACAGTGTTCACTTTGAGACTTATTGCAGACAACGATCTTGTTCCACTATGCAGCTGACTCAGTGAGTGGATTCTCATTAGTTTTTTGTTTGTTTTTTTCTTCTTCTCTCACTGTGTCCTCCCTCCCTGAAACACGCTGTACCAATCCGGGGCGATGTCTACTGTATGTGAAGTGCATTTAACGCCTACTAATCTGTCATCACTGGATAAATATGATAAGGATAGCAGTGCTTCCCCAGGAGTTATCACAGGCCTGACGGCTAAACAGGATTAAACGCTTGGCATCATGCAGTGCAAAGAGTGAATAGTGCTGTGTTTTTAGGAGAAGGGCAGTATCAGTAAGGAAAAAGAGTTTACACCAATGTTTAAAAGCACTGATTGTTATTTTCTTTATTTTGGCAAAGAAATGGGTTATTTTCAGTCACATGACCAGGACTCAAAACTCCATGTCAGGATGCATTTGCCCTTATTACATGTCATTAAATAAGACACTGGGTCCCTATCAGCACAGGATGAGGAGGGGGATTATGCTCTATCTGACCCTGCCTCTGACTGTCCCAGAGAGGTGAAGCAAAAAAAAAAGAAAGAAAAAAGAAAGAAGTCCCTTTGGGGGATCAATAAAGAATCACATTAACATACATGATGTATATCAAAGTAAATCTCAGAGCAGCATGTTCTCTGCATTTCCAAATCTAAGTCTCAGTGCAGTGTTGGAGGCTGTAGATATAAATGCACTGACAGTACTTCTTTTTTAAACCCATATGGAAATCAACTAGAAAGGCTGACATCTGTTGGCTATGATTTGTTACTGCAGTCAAGTAGGCGGACAAGCGTGGGGACAGACATGGTGTTGTTACACTTAGGTATGAAACAGTTCAGAACCGGTGCCCTACAAGAACAGAGCAGAAAACACTTAAGGAGAGACAAGGGGCCAAACTCCTGAGTCAGGAAACGAGATCAAAAGATGGCTTCAGGCTAACCTCACAGCTGAAGCGGAATCACCCTGTATGCTTTTAGTGTGCCTTTCTCCTCACATGTCATATGTTAAGAGAATAAACCTCTTCATGCTTTTTTGAAACTTAATTCTCAGGCCTGTCCTTGAGTAGTAAACTCTCACCTGCTATCCAACAGCTAACAGTGACCCCTCAGTAAAAAAAAAAAAAAATCCCAGTCCTCTTCTTTCCCCTTTTTAGCTCTTACCAAGCCAGATGTTGCTTTTCTTCCTTGTTTTATTGCACAGTTTAGATAAGGGTAAACAAATAGTCATCACAGTTATAACTGCAAACACTGCTTTCCCATCAGGCTTATTGCAGGTCACAGCATACAAAGTTATCAGCGGGTGTGGAAACGGGAGGGGAGGCGGTTTAACGGTGCAGGAAAGGGGAAAAAATGACAAAATTGCAACTTTTTCTCTGACTCGCCGAGTCAGCCTGAGCATAAACATAACTAAAGTCCAGCTGCACATATATACACACAACACACACACACTGTACAACCCTAAGCCCTGACCTGTAGGAATTTGTGCTCTCTGCAGAGGACGATTAGCCGGCCAGACTCTTAGCTCCTCCAACACAGAAACCTCATTGTGATAAAGCCCAGTCAATGTTTGCTGACACACCTTATCTTGCGTCCCCTCTCTCCCTGGGCCTCCAGTCAGGCTGCCACAGCTCTTTACAACGATTTAGGGATCCATTTGTTTTTCAAGGAGCTGTTTACACAGCGGCCACCTACCGCACACGGGACAGAGACACAGGGACAGGAGAGGGAGTCATTTGAAATATAAATCACAGTTATGCCAGCTTTTATCAGCAACATTTCTACCCTCCTGTTTCCAACTTTCCTTCTTTTCGTTTGTTTTGTAGCATTCTTTATCATGGGATCGGGAGATAAGAACAAGCAAGACAATGTTTTGTCAGGGCTGCCAATGAATGCAACTATGAGAAAAGAGGGTAAAAAACACTTATCTTATGTGTATGTGTGTGTGCTTGTGTGCATGCAGAGGAGGAGAGGTGATAAAAGAGAATATTCCTCAAGGAGGATCAATAGTTGTTATTCAGACCTGCATGGGTCTCTCCATAGGAAGCACTAGCACTGTCCTAAGAGTCTGCCGGCTGTATTGATTTTAATTTATTTTTAACTTAGTGATGGATATGGGACGTGTCATGAGAGAGAGGCATTGGTCAAATAATTACCTACATCTATTCATTAATTGGAAGGCAAAAGAGATAGAACACTCAATATTCATTAAGGCCTGCAAAGACTTTGCAAATGCTCTACCTGACACAAAGAATGTCAGAGAAATATGTCGATCGCCTAATCACACAATGCAAATTTGTCCCTGTGAAGTGTAGTGTAGAAACAAAAGTATTCTTTTGTATGCTTCCTGTTCCTTTTCGGTGACGAAAATGTGTTTAAAAAATATGTTCTTGACATTGCAAGAGCGATGCCTTCTCACACTTTAACAGATATTGTGTTGACTGTGCTTTAAATATCAGAGGGTCATGTGTCGAATATTGACACGCAGCTTGCATGTAAGCAAGGCTGTTTGGTAAGTTACCAAAATGTGAACTGAAAGACAAAGGATATTAACTGTAAATGCACACAACAGGGGTATTCTTTATGAAATGCAGATTGCATCTATTTTTCATTGTTCAGCAATGCAGTTTATGAAAATCTGTCCCAAACTCATGAGCTCCAATTAAACTCAAAGAGTGTTTCAGAGAGGTATATCTAATTAACTTGGTTTACAAAAAGGGATCAGATGAATGTGTTTTGTACTCCAGGAAGTTTCAGGCCTCTACAGAAAATGAATCAGACTATTCAGCAGATGGAAGGTGCGGCTGTTGTTGCTGTAACAGAATCAGCAGTCTTGTCATACATATGCTGCA